>NW_022103896.1:61116106-61136308 GCF_000313985.2 Echinops telfairi | reverse complement strand
GGCCAGCTATATAGTCTTCTCTGTGTATTGGCTGCTCTGAGCGGGAATATCATCCTTAAGGCTTGGTGGGCCAGGATGTGCTCCACTCTCTCTTCTTCCCCCTTCATTTGCTCCTGTGTGCTCTGATCAGCCCCAATCCCAACTACGTGGAGAGCTGCCCCTCCCCACAGAAGAATTTATTTCAGAGGACAGCACTGAAGCTGCAGCTCAGTGAGAGGGACATGTCTGATCATGAAATCAATTCTGACTTATAACCACCACCTTATAGGACAGAAGAGAACTAGTTCCTCTAGCACAAAGCCTCCTATTGCTCCCATAGTGGGTTTGAACTGCTTACCTATAGTTAGCACCCAAAGCTTAACAAATTCCCCCACCAGGGCTCCTTATTTTCCCAGATGTATTCAATTTGATTCCGGTGTATTATGTCTGTACTGCATTCGAATTCCACATGTACAGTTTCTGTCTCTGTTGTTTGGAAAAAATATATATTTTCTATGAACAAGTCACTGTTCCTGCAAAATTCTATTCTGCAATTTCCAGATTTTCTTCTGTCACCAAAGTCATATTTTCCAACTACTGTTCCTTCCTCTTTGTTTCCCACTTTTGCATTCCAGTCACCAATAATCATCCATACATCTTGATTGCATGTTTGCTCCATTTCAGGCAGAAGACTCCAGTACAATTCTTCAGTTTTTTATCACCAGCTTTAGTGGTTGGTTTGTGGATTTGAATAGTAGTTGTATTAACCTGACTTCCTTGTACTGGTAATGATAGATGGCATTATACTTCATCACAGATCTTGAAATACTCTTTTTAAAGACAAATATGATGCCATTTCTCTTGAATGTATCATTCCCAGTACCGGTCATGTCAGCTCAGTAAAATTGTGTACTCCCCAAAAGATTTAACATCTTAAAAACCATAAGGGGCTCATCTAATACGTCCTGTAAGGTTGCTACAAGTTGAGTAATGCTTAGGATATCAATCTTTATGCATTCCATTTCATTTTTGACTATTCTAATTTTTTTAGATTAATAATTCATACTATCCATATTCTAATTATTCATAGATGTTTGCAACTGTTTCTTTCCATTTGAGTCATGCCTCATCAGCAAATGTACCATGGAACTTTATTCCATCCACATCATTATGGTAGACTCTGAGGAGCCAGATATTTCTTAGTTGAATTTGAGTCCCCTTCATATTGAGGGGCTCATTTGAAAGCCCTATAACTGTCAGTGTTCAGCTGCTATTCATAAGGCTTCAGTATCTACTTTCTCTGAAGCCTGATGCTTCGTCATAGTCTGTTCTTTGTCTGGATGCTGCACTCAAACCTGCTCATCTTAGATGACCCTGGTGGTATTTGAAACACCAGTGGCACCGCTTCCAAAAGCACAGCAATAACCAAGCTGCCCCAGCACAACAAAAGACAAATGGTGAATGTTCTAGTCTAGGAGTGCTGAAAACATACTGCTGTTCATGCCATGGAGTCAACAGTAATGACAGCAATGGGACAAAGCATCGAGGACCTTCACTTGCTAGTGAGCATTCATTCAAAATGAGAAGCAATAGCCACGGACACCCATTAGTCGAAAGAAGACCACTGGCAATGTCCAGTGTAACGCAACCTTTCATGACTATGAAACAGGAGGTTTTTATTTCTAAGGAAATTTGTTTATCCAGTAAATATTGCAGTGATATATACCAGCATGTGCAATGCATCTGAGGTAGGACCAATGTTAGGGATAAATAGGAAATTTCCTATTTTCCAAATTCAAGAAAGAAATCATTGTTCTTCCTCGGCCATTACTCCAAGCTGGGACCTAGAAACTTCCAAGTTCATTTTTAAACCTGTCCCAGTGCAATCAACGCTGGCTTTGCTTCCATAATCAGGCATCGGAAAGTCAACCAATCAGCAAGACCTTTCTGAATGAATCTATCAGCAAAAGCCTCACACCACTGATGACGCTGTGAAAGTCAAGGATCAGCAATCACATTCAGGAACTAGGTGGCACAGCTGATGGTCCCCAGTCTCTACATTTGTACGGCAGCCGGACCTTCTCCAGTTCTGGAGCTACCAGTTGCTCAAAACCCTATAGAAGATCAACATTATATTTCTCTATCTCTTCACCTTCTTTAATCTTTCTTGATAATAAAGTAGTAGAGAATTACTAATTTAAAAATTATTTTCTTAGTTTTCATAAATTAGATTGTCTTGTTTGAATTATTTCCTTCCCAAATAAAACATTTAGATATTTTTTTTTAATTTGCTCACCACTCACTTCCCAACAATGTGTTCAATTGACTTGCACTTCAACCCTTGCCCGAATTTTGGCACACAAGCTGACTAGGATCATTTATTTCTTTCTAAAAAAAATAAGATTGATTGACATATACATTTTATTCCAGACAGCTCAATGGTTTAATCATAATTTTAAAAGACTGTGCAATCATCACCACAATCCATTTTAGAACATTTTCTTCCTTTGTGTATCTATTATTATTAGCTCCCCCATTGCTCTCCAAACACCCATACCATAACCTTAAGAAAACATTAATCCCCTTACTGTCTTTATAGCCTTACCTATTTTGGATTTCATATTTTTTTAAAAACATGCAAAACCAAACCAAATAATCCAACAACAAAATAAAACATGAAAGCGTCAATACAAAAGAAAGCATAAACTAATAAAAACTAGAACAAATTTTCAATGGGTCAACAAGAAGAGAAACTGATAAGGTGTTAAATCTTAACCCAACTAAGTATACATTACTCCACTTTCCAATGCACTTTGCCTGATACCAACGCTATTCACATCCCTGGTCACTGGTCAGAGGGGATTCACCAGAGACTTAATTCATATGTGGCCCCTGCAAATGGATTTTAGACTTTCACTGTTATCCATTCCCTTCTGCAAACTGGGTGCTCAGAAATGAAACTTTAATACCTTTCCTGTCTCTGCTCTTGCAATTTATTATTTACAATCTCCGTATCCCACAGGCTGATGGTGTGCTTCTGTAGTGTGGAATTAACTGACTCCTCACTTAGATGTCTGTTTATTTAACACCCAGATGTTGTGCTTTGTGGCACGCAGGCGTGGTATAATTTCTTCACCACACTTTACCATAGCACCATATTGTCAGGGACCTCTTTTTGAGGACAAGTATTAAGTCGAACATGTCATAAGAACTATTTTTTCTTATAGCTATAATTAAGCTGAAATTCAAATTCCATTCATATATCTGTGGTTTATATAAGTCCATCATCCACTTTAGAGACATCATTATCATTTTATTGGGGAACATTATATATCATCCCTGTTGGGCATAGTCTAGTTCAATTGGTAGTATTATTAATTTAGTCCGTGGTACAGAATTTAAAATACTGTTACAAAATGGGAAGCATATATGTATCGAACAACTTTTTAGACTAACATAAATGGATTGTTGACTTGTACAGACTGAAAATTTAAGTGCCTGGACACTATCTACACAACAATGAGGCTTGGGGAAAGGAAAAACTTTCAATAATGTTCATTCACTAAGGTAATGCTATACTGGCAGGACCAAGATATGTCCATAAAAATCAAAGAGAGTATGAAAATAGCAAATATATGGTAATCGTGAGTTGCCATTTATTAGGTGCCCTCAAAGCAAGAGATTTGAACCAGGGTCCATGATTTCCAAATCTATAACCTTGGGATAATAGCCATCTGCTTCTTCTCACACTAAGGCTGTCAGCTTTAAATCCAAGGAAGTATTTCAGTTCCTTTAATCTCCTACAAGTGCGTTTAAGGTAAAGATCAGTTTGCCTAATGGGGTTTCCAAATTTTATCCATTTGGTGTGGCCTATGAAGGATGCTGTGCACCTGGACAGAACAGAATCTAAAGCCCCAGTTGTTTATAGGACATGGCCTGGGTCACCAAGGACTGCATAGAAACAAGGTCAAATGTGTCCAGTTAGGAGCATAATACCAGGTGCATTCCCCTCTTGGGAGTCTTCTATATAAGTAATGTTAACCAGTTTTCCTTATGGCACATTTACCTATCAACAGAAGTGCAATCACCTTCTTCAAGACAGCCATGCTCGCTCTCTCTTGCTCTCTCTCTCTCTCTCACACACACACACATACGTGCACACACACACACACACACACATGCACACACACACACCTCTAAACTTGATTTCCTTTAAGGTTCACAAAGCACCCTTGTAAGAGTGTCTGTTGATTTAGGGTGACCATATAACCACATTATATCACAGGAACTGAATGGCTTTCTCCCTTTCTCCCCAACTCCAGAAACTGATACCGGTTGTGGTGAAGTTTCAAAGAGATTATTAATATGTACTTATAAGGGAACAATATATGGATCATGAGCATTAAGCAGGCACACTATCTCATTGCTTGGGCGAAGACTACAAGACATGAGAACAGATGCCTGCCTTTGATGTGGTGTTTTCCCTATAGTAGTAGTATGCAATATTTGCACCACTACTACTATATATTTAATAGTATACAATTAATAGTCTACTACTATTATAATATTTATACTACTACTATATTGTACAAGACTATTATACAATACAGTAGTATTAGATAATATTTATTATTATGAAATATTATAATATAGCCATATAATACAAGTATCATACAATGTTTGTCTTTTGCATGTAACTAACCACTCAGCATAATGTTTCCCAGGTTCATTCTTGACATGAGGCATTTCATAGTTCATCGTTGTTTTGGAGGGATGCATAGCAATCCATTGTGTGTAGGGACTAGGGTTCCTTTATCTCTTCTTCTACTGATGTGCATTTCGGCTGTTTCAAGCTTCTTGCTATTGTGAACTGTCCGGTGAGGAACGTGGAAGAGTACACACCTGGTATGGCTCTTACTTGTGTGGGGGATACACCCAGCAGGAGAATTGCTGGATGGTACAATATTTCTATTCCAGTTGTTTAGGTACCGCTCAGTTCCATAAATCAGAAAACAAGAAATGCTAGAGAAGATTCAGAGAATCTTGTAGGCTTGTAAGCATTTGTATTTCTAAAAAGAAACCAGGCTTTGAAATAACAGCTCTCCCTGTTTTGCCAGGAGTAAATTAAACGTGTTGGTCCTTTGGTTCATTTCAGATATAAAGTGGTGGTCTCTTGCTCTGACAGTGAATATGAAGAACTAATTGAAGTCAGAATGAATGTCTGATGAACAAACAACATTTGGAAGGCCTTCATGTCCATATTTTGGAACTGCTAAATTTGTATCAAGATTAATACAGGAACATTAAGGATTTCCAATTGGTACTCGGGAGTTGCTGTGATCAAATTTACATTTATCTAATGTTATCTAGCTTCATAATAAATATGAGATTTAAGTATTCATTAGGAGCATATAAATAAGTTTCCATTTAGGAAAAGAATGATTATGGCTTGAATTAATGTGTTAATAATGTTGATGCAGAAAATGTAATGTAACTCAGGGGTAATTAGGGGGCAAAAATCAAAATACCTTGCCAAGAGATTAGAGAAATGATGTAAGGGGAGGAGTATTACAGACAAACTCCTTATTCCATTAAATGAAAAATGGGCCATTCACAAATATTGGGATCAATATAGAAAGGAATCAGGTTGGTGAGGAAATGTCTTTAGTTTGTTCTGGAGAGATTGAGTTTGAGAAGACTTTGAGCTAAATTAGAGAAGTTTTCCAAAAGGCATGGAACATAGAGTCTAGGGCTCAAAAAGAAGAGATCTCGGCCAACAACTCAAATGTGTAAGTCAGCTACATTAAGGAGCACATTTCTGACTTGAAATAGCTCATCTATCAGAGAAATAAATGGGGTCAAAATTGTGAATGAGGAGGAGGAAAATCTGGGGAGTTAACAGCGCTGAATCCTGTTGAGAGATCACAGAAGACAAGATGTGTGACAATGACATACAGTGTCCATGATCTAGAAGTCACTTGTGACGGCCTGTTCCAATTAGGTTCAACTTAGAAACCTGGGGGGAAGGGGTAGAGAAAGAAAGAAAGGAAGAAGAAGAAGGCTGACATGGTCTCTCTAAGTTGCTCTACTTCTTCCTTTCTTCCAAATTGCTTTGCAAAAAAGTGACAGGTGAACCCATCTTGAAGTAGATCTCTTCGATTCTGGCCCTACGAGCCTTAATACAATGACCAGAAGACATTTTCCCTACAAACACTCCCCAGTGAGCATGCTAAGGGTGCCATTTTCTGAACATGCAGCACATGACCACTGGGTACACACTGATCCACTTCCAAAACACATAAGCATGAGTTTCTGGAACAAAGTTTGTGAACATGTACAAGTTCCGCTATTCTACTTATAAAATCATAAAAACTAAGCTAATCGGGGAATTAGATCTCTTGGGTTCTTGTTCAGCGCTTTGTAATAAAGCTACCTTGTTTTAAAGGTGCATGCATCAGGGCTAGGACCCTTTTGGTTAGGGTACATTGTGACCTTAGCAAGAGCTGTTATGGACTTAGATTGGAATTGAAGAATGAGCTGGAAGTAAAGAAATGGAAATTAAAAACCATAAGGGCAGTCAATTTTGCCAATACTCTTCCCTGGGAAGAAAAAAAACTGTCTGTGAAGCTAGCCAGAGAAGAATGAAGGCTTTTATTATTTGGAGGCATGTTTTTTATTGTTGTTTTTGTTATTTTAATGAGAAACTTCCCGAGTTTTAGAAAATATCAAATTTGTATTTTCAATACACTCTGCCCTCTATATTAAAAATTGCATTGTGCCAACTTCTCGTAGGAATTATATTATTTTAATGAATCGATTATTTAATAAGATGCCTTCCAGACTTCAACTGAAATTGAAACTATTCATGACCAGTACGAATTATCATCAAAGAGTAGCCAGTTCTGTTTTCTGTATCTTAGTGCATTTTAAAGCTTTGTCAGCCTAGAGCTGTTGGCTTTTGAGTTTTTGATGATGCTTTATTGGGCACGAAGGTTTTGTTTTCATTTCTTGTTTACAGTTAGAGTTTTCATTAACAATGACATGGAGACCAAATTTCCGCAGCAGGTGGAGTCTGCATGTAAACCCACAGATCAACATAGGGTACTCTAAAGAATTGAAAAGTGAGTTTAAAGAAGATAGACTTGGTATCTGGTATCATTTTGCTTTTGTTTTTTCTTGACAGCTTTGTTCATTGGTGAGATTGCTCTTCTGTGGAAATATAAGCTAGAGCAAATAATTGCTTTTGAGGCAGACCAGGACTACCCCACAGTTCAAAGGCCATTTTAGAATAATGCCAGACATCTACAGGTTACGAGACAAAGGAAAATCAATGAATATCTAAAATTAAGACCTGGGGAGAAAACAAAGAATCAGTAACTGTATCTGTAAATGACTAAGAAGAAACAGCCATTAAAATTTGAATCCCGTGAAAGGTTTTCCTTCCCCTGTGCATGACCCACAGAAAGGGACACAATGTCATAGAGGGAGGGAGCCACCCGTGTAGCTGACTGGAAGTAGCATCAGTTGAGCCAGAGGTCACTGTCATAAATGCTTCTTGAAAAGTTTGCCCAAAAATTTCTGAGGTTCTCTTTTGCCTAAGCGAATGTTTCCACACAAGGAAGAGCTGCAGTGTCCTTTGTCCTAGTGGTGGTGAGCCAAAGGAGTAACGTAATCAAAACAGTTCTTGCAAGACAGGGCACACAGGATTTCATAATATTCTCAAGGCATTCAATCCTGCCATCATTAAAAAAAAACACTGGATCACTGCTACTGCAGTTTCCTAGCCAGGTGACCTACGATAGCTCAGGTACCCAGCAGTAACCCAACAATCGACTAGGTGACTGCAGTAGGGGACCCCGCTGTTATCAGATGCTACTTCAGGTCTCCTAACATAACCCATAACCCATAGCTTTCTAGTTGATTCTGAGTCATGGAGCACCGCGTGTTATTGAATAGGACTTCTCTGAATAACGTTCTTGGCTATAATCTTTATGAAATCATATCACCAAGTTTTTCTTCCATGATACTGCTGAGTGGGTTTGAACTACAAATGTTTAGTATATACCACCCTGGGAAGTTAATTCCACAAAAAATATGGGAAATTCTGTGCTTTAACTATTGCCTCTATTGAATGGTTTTAAATGTTTTATTCTAAGTTAATGAATAATAAAACCAATAGCTAACACTTACTGAATATTTATCCTGTGCCATATATTGAGCTGAGTCATCTATATTGCCTCATTAACTCTCCAAAACAATTTATGAGTTTGCCACTGTAATTATTCCTTTTGCTATGAGGAAACTGAACCACAGAATAATTAAGTTACCTCTTAAAAGTCAAAGAGAAAGACCAACAATAGAGTAGGACTTTACACTTAAGCAATCTAAACCAAGTCCCCATATTTTAATTCTAAAAATTGAAAACAAAATTAAGTTCATTTATATATCAAATCGTTTTAATGTGTAACTTTACCTTCCAGTAATTCTTTCTTTCCCAGTGCTGAATTTATAAATTTTTCATTTCACAATGTAATACTTAACATTTTATTCCAGAGATTATTACTTATTTTTTACTTATATATGTAATTTTGATGGGAATAGAAATAATTTTTTTTTCACATTTATAAATAAAACACACCTCTAATCTTCATGTTTAAATTTTGCCATTTATACCATTATGGCTATTTTTAAACTTTTCATTTGGATGCTTAATATGTGCTTTTTATCTTTCAACCTTTAGAATAACTTTATGATTATGTTTCTTCTAGTATGGTAGACAAAAAACCTTTTGAAGTTTTTGCATAACAACCAGAAAATGGAGCAAATTTTCTTTTAAAGGTATTTTTGAGCTGGTACAAAATTTAAGAAAATCTCCTAGGAATAAAAATTAATAGGGACTGCAAACCACAGTGAGAAGCAGAAATTCAAGGTATGCGGTCCTTGGGGGATCAGGTGTTGATTACTGAAGCCAAGTGGCATGGGTATTTCAAAGCTCTCTCACTGGGCCCAGAAGACAAATTCCAGGGTCTCTTCCATATGGGCAGCAAGAACTGAGACACCTACATACAGTCAGAATCCTTAGAGAAAAAAGGGGCCTGGTAAAACTGATTTTGCTTTGCCAAAAAGCAAGCTAAGATACCAGTAGTATCTTTACGAAGAAACTTTACGAAATTATCATGTTCCTGGGTTAATAACTTGCTGGGCTTACATGAGAAGAAAATGCAAATCTTACCCCGGGAATACACACAAAGGCAGATCCCTCATTGTGCTTACAGATTGAGTTTGCTACCTACAATGAGCATGGAATCAAAACTCACAAAACCTCCAAGAAAACAATCAGTAAGCAAGAGTCTGAGCTTGAATATTCAACAGAAGTAGAAAAATGATGATTTCAGATGTTGGTTTGCTGTAAATAAGATTAAATATTAAAGTCTAATTAAAAATAATAATAATAAAATAGACAAATGAAAAAAATAACTGTAGGGTGCAGATAAAAATATCACAGAGAATTGAGAACCAGATTATGTAGCCTCTTGTAGGCCATTGTGAGGGCATCTATCAGAATTACTTGTTAATGCTATGGGAGCCATCACAGGATTCAAGCAGATCACACAGATATATCGAATTGATCACTTGGGATTCTGTGTTCAGAGTAGACAGGCAGGAGAATTAAAGGGAAAACACATCTTATGCATTGCTCCTGTTTTCATTTGTATGTTTTAGATATTTAAGGTGTTTTGTTTAAAATAGCAACAGACAAAAACAAATTGTCTGCCAATAGGGGATTGAAGGTTCACGGGGGAGTCACGGTTACACTTTGGCTGCCGTCCACATGGTGGGCAGTTAGAAACAGTCAGCACTTCCACTGGAGAAAGACTGGGCTGTTTTTTCCCATAAGCAGCTGCAGTTGAGGGCAGCCTCGGGGAGGTGTCTATGAGTCAGCATTGACTCAATGGCAGTGGGTTTGGAGTTGGCTTTAGTGGGGCAAGACAACCAGGAAACAATAATCCAAACCAAGTACATTGTCTTCGAGTTGCTTCTGACTGATAGTGGCATTGATATATTACATAAATGGGTTGAAAGTGAGATGTGTTATGAAAAAGGAAAATTCACAGTAAAGTAGGAACACCACATAAGGGATTAAGGGTACAGTTGGGAGGTTGGTAGGTGATTGCAATGTTGAAAAGGGTGACCACAGAAGGTGTGCTTAAGAAGAGGATAGATAAACAAAACTTTTATACTATGGGGTAATGAAATATACATATTCAAAGTTAAAAATATGTACATGTATATATGCAGATATATATATATATATAAATACAATTTCTGAGAAAAGTAGTAGTCAATGCCAAGTTACAAAAATTGATTCAAAGAAAGAATGAATCTAATGCAAATCTGACCATGTTTTGTGATATAAATCATGAAACATAAAAAAACTGATAAAGGGGAATTAAGAAATTTTAAAACTTCTGTTCTCTAAAAGATTCTCTCTTTTGATTTTTTTTTAGTTTTTATTTTTAGTCATTTTATTAGGGGCTCATACAACTCTTATCACAATCCAGACATACATCAATTGTGTAAAACACATTTGTACATTCATTGCCCTCATCATTCTCAAAACATTTGCTCTCCACTTAAGCCCCTGGCATCAGCTCCTCATTTTTCCCCTCCCTCCCTGCTCCCCCATTCCTCATGAATTTATAAATTATTATTTTGTCATATCTTGCCCTGTCCGACATCTCCCTTCACCCACTTTTCTGTTGTCCATCCCTCAGGGAGGAGGTCACATGTAGATCCTTGTAATCAGTTCCCCCTTTGCAACCCACCCTCCCAGTATCCCCACTCACATCACTGGTCCTGAAGGGATCATCCGCCCTGGATTACCTGTGTTTCCAGTTCCTATCTGTACCAGTGTGCATCCTCTGGTCTAGCCAGATTTGCAAGGTAGAATTGGAAATCATGACAGGGAGTGGGGGGAGCATTTAGGAATTAGAGGAAAGTTGTATTTTTCATCATTGCTACATCGCACCCTGACTGGCTCATCTCCCCAAGACCCTTCTGTAAGGGGATCTCCAGTGGCCTACAAATGGGCTTTGGGTCTTCACTCCGCACTCCCCCCCTCATTCACTATGGTAAGATTTTTGGTTCTGATAATGCCTGATACCTGATTGCTTTGACACCTCGTGATTGCACAGGGTGGTGTGCTTCTTCCATGTGGGCTTTGTTGCTTCTGAGCTAGATGGCCTCTTGTTTACCTTCAAGCCTCTAAGACTCTAGATGCTATATATTTTGATAGCTGGGCACCATCAGCTTACTTCGCCACATGTGCTTATGCACCCACTTGTCTTCAGAGGTCTTATCATGGAGGTGAGCACACAATGATATTTTGTTCTTTGATGCCTGATGACTGATCCTTTGGCACCTCGTGATCATGCAGGCTGGTGTGCTTCTTCTATGTGGGCTTTGGTGCTTCTGAGCTAGATGGCCGCTTGTTTTTAAGTGGCCTTTAAGACCCCAGACAGTATATCTTTTGATAGCCAGTCACCATCAGATTTCTTCACCACATTTGCTTATTCACCCGCATTGTCTTCAGTGGTTGTGTCGGGAAGATGAGCATCATAGAATGCCAATTTAATAGAAGAAAGTATTCTTGCATTGAGGGAGTACTTGAGTGGAGGCCCGATGTCCATAAAGGATTCTTTTTAGAATTCCCATGGAATGGGAAAAAGTACTCACCAAACATTTATCTGTTAAAGACTTTAATTCAGAATATATGAACAACATAAACAAACAATGCAAATTTGAAAATAGGCAACATATTTAGACAGATACTTTACTAAATTACAAACATGAATGTTAAACACCTAAAAAGATGGCTAACATGATTTTACTAATTAAGAAAATGTCAAATAAAACCACAATAAGATAACACAACACAGTTCCAAGAGGGGAACAGCCGATCAAAAAACAGCAACCAACCACAAAGGTGCAGAGCACTGGAAACTGAGTCATTGGTTGCTGAAGGAGATGCAGAACATTGCTGTTACTTTAGCATTTGGGGAACTATTTGAAAGTTTCTTCTGAACTTAAACAGACCCTTACGGGAAATTAAAAACCCAAACCCACTGTCAATAAGTTCATTCTGACTCATGGCTATCCGGTAGGAAAGATTGGAATTTAGGATTTTCAAAGGCTGGCATCTTCTTCCTTCAGTGTAACTGGAGAATTTGAACTGCTGACCTTGCAATTAGCCATGCAATACTTCACTACTGTTACATAGGACTCAGCAATTCCAATCCTGGGTATTTTCTGAATCAAATTGATAACACAAGTCAACACAGCTGGTTTATTCATACAAGTCAAAGCTGGAAATAAGACAAATGTATATCAATAAGTAACCAGATAGATCATGCAATCAGATTCTAAGCAATACAATAAGTCAGCAATAAAGAGAGCTGTAGTGTTGATGTATGCAACAACATGGATGAACCTCAAAAACATCGTGGTAACTGAAAGAAGCCAGTTACAAAAGTTACCCTATTGTGTAATTCCAGCTACATGCAAGTCTACAAAAGGCAAGGTTTTAGGGAGACAAATACGGTAAGTGGTATTTAGTAGCCAAGGGTGGAAGAGTGGATCAGTTTTGCCTGTTTTTTAACTTTATATAAGTGGAATCATATGGCCTGTCTTTTTATTCTTGCCTCTGTTACATAATATGCTTGTGATCTCCATTCATATTTGCTGGGTACAGATGTATTTTTCCATTTTCATTGTTGTATAATATTCTATTGTGTGAATGAATATACCACAGTTTGCTTATATAATTTATATTGTCATATATTCATATTTTCAAATTACAACAGATTCACCTAATTGGATAAAATTCTTAATTAAACCCTATAAAAGCTAAGTGGATTTTCTTTACCGAGTCCTCTCTTACACAGAATTTAAGCTGAGTATATTATCTATGAAATTCAAAGGTTTCTTTTATGAAAAATTCTAATTGCAGATATTTACCCCAATGTGTTTAAACATGTATCTGCGTAAAACCCTGCACATTAATCCGTATAACATCTTTTTCACATTGTAAAAAAAAAATGGAAACAACTAATATATCTACCCTTCAGTAGGTGAGCGGATTAAATGAACTGTGGTATATTCATTGAGTGATAAAAGGAAATCAACTGCTAAGCTATGAAAAGATAGGGCGGAACCATAAATGTATGTTACTAACTGAAAGAAGTCAATCTGAAAAAAGTGCAAACGCTGTAATTCTAACTCTATGACATTCCAGAAAAGGCAAAATTATAGAGACAGTGAATGTATCAGTGTTTGATAGGACTTCAGAAGGAAGGGTGAAGAGGTTGAGCAGAGGATATTTGGGGGGGCAATGGCACTATTCTGTGTGATACTGTAATGCTTGGCACACAAGACACGCATTTACTAAAGCCCATAGGACAGTACAACACAGGATGCGCCCTAATGCAAAATATGCATTTTAGTTAATAATAATATATCAATATTAATTCATCAATTACAACAGATAAAATGCAGGAATGCAAGATATTAATAGTAAGAGAAACAGTGCTGGTGGTGGAGGAGGGGAAAATGGAAATAGCGCTTTCAGCCCTATTTCTCTAGGAACCTAGAAATGGCTTTAAACACCAATCTATTAAAAATTCATTTAATATTCATTTTAAGATTATTTGATTATTTAATATTATTTTATTAGTTTGAGATTCACACCCAAATAATATCACATTTGTTTCTGACCTCTCCACTGCCAAGTTTGTTTTTCTGTGGAATTTCCATTTTCCCAATGGTCTTTGCTAATTGCGAGCCACGGGTCTGTGCACTCATTTCTTAGGAGCGGTTGTAGAGAGTGCGAGGAGAGATTCTTTAGGACTCCTGTACTGCGCATGTGTCCGACTCCCAGAAGCCTGCAGACATCCAGGTAACAAGGTTAGGTTTAAACGTGATTGAGTATCGAGTTTTCGCATTTTATTGTTGTAGTGAAAATCATGTCATGAATACTCCATTTATTCCGCCATATAAGGATGTTCCTAATTAATCTGTTATTCAAAAGGCACCAGAATTATATTAGTAACTGTATTATTTCATGACATTGACTAAAGCCCAGAAGCAGGTTCCTGTGGCCTAATTAATTTTTTTAAAGCCTTTTACTCAGCAAGATGCTACCTACCTGGATCTTCGAATGAAAGGATATTAATGAAGCTGCAATGCAGATGATTATATTGAAAGTAATGAAGAATTTATTAGGAAGACAGCCATCATGGGCTGTGCAGTATATGAGGCATAAAACTGCTCTGAGTAATGACAGAGTGTAGGTTTGGCAAGTAATGGGCAGCAGAGCTACAAAAGGAGTGCTCAGAGATATATTATTTAGTAATAAAGTTCTCATAAAAATTGAAATATGAGGTAGAAAGATTAACATGGTCATACGAGTCATCTGTAATGTTCGTACCCAAGTTCTGTCTTTTAGAAAAGAGTAAACTGAATTTATGCCCGCGACACCATGTAAGTCAACGTCCTTATGTTTTCATTTCATGCAAATGACTGCCGACCTTTGGTTTACAGTTACCACAGTCATGTGTAGTAGCATTTAAATTTATTACATTAGGGTTGGATCAGAAGCCATATTTCTACTTGTCAAGTGGTGAATGTTTGTAGGTCATGTCATCAATAAATAAACTGCGTGTGGTTTACAGACCTGGTACTGCTAGTCCCAAACCTAGGAACAAAAGATTTTACATCTTCCATCCTTAAACTGAATACAGATGTATCTTTATGAATTACATAATAATATTATAATATTGCTCACTGACACCATATTCTTCCATATTATGGCCAACTTTCCAGAAGAGGGCGATCATAATAAGCTTGAATTTTGGGCAAAGATAAACCTAATACAGAGCCTGGGTAGCCACTTGCCCCTGGATGACGTTGGTCAACTTATTTTACAATTTTGGCCTTTTTTCATCTATAAATGGAACATAATAATGTCAAGCTCACCAGCTTATCGTGATGTTGAAATAAATTATGAACATATAAAATCTATATTGCCCAATATAAATGCCCAATCAATAGTAGCCGGTAATCATTGTCAATACATTTTGGATACTTTTATAATGACCAGTGGCACTTTGTGCTTGTTAGGTGTCATCAAGTGGTTTCCAACGGAAAGTGACACGATGTCCAACAGAACTAAACACTGCCAGATTATGGCCTATCTTCCCGATTATTGCTATCTTTGAGCCCGTTGTTCAAGCCGCTGTTTCAATCCATCTCATTGAGTGTCTTCCTCTTTTTTGCTGACCTTTGACTTTCATATCATGCCTTTCTCCAGGGACTGGTCCCTCCTGGTAACACGTCCAAAGCATATGAGATGAAGTCTCATCAGCTTCTTCCAAGGCCGTTCACTATACAGACGTCATTGAAAGATGGAAGTCTGGATTAACACCTGTCAGTGCCTCCGCTTACGAGATATGTATGCAAACATGCTGAGATCCTTGAGGATAAGCATCACCCTGGCTGCATCATCTCCGATCCTCACGCAGTGTCTGACACATTGTCGAGGCTAAGAATGTATTTGTTGAATAAAAGATGAAATGTTTATTGTTTCCAAGAAATTCTATTTCTACCAATATATTTTATTTCTATAAGTGGATTAATTTCTTTTTCTTAGATATGAAGTGCCCCTTTGGATTAGAACCTAAGAATAAACGCATCTTTGAAGATTTGTAATGGCAGTGTAAACAAACAAACAAACTACAAAACCCACTGCCATCAAGTTGAATCTGACTCATAGCGACCCTCTATGAGCGCAGAACTGCTTTGGTGGGTTTCCAAAACAATGCATCTCTTTGGGAGTAGAGAATCTCATCTTTCTCCCGTGGCACAGCTGGTAGTTTCAAACTGCTGGCCTTGTGGTTAGCGCATAACTCAAGCTCTTATTGGCATTATTACTTAACAGAAATCACAAAGTTGCCTGTTGACCAAAAGAACCTCAAAATCTCTCCTATCTTTACCTTGAAGAGGAATTATTGCTGTGATTGGACAGGGTCGGATGATAACTAAACTCATAGGATGCCGTTTTCTTGGGTTTGTTTGTTTGTTGTGCTTTGCAGCTCATAGAAAAGTATACCAACCAGTAGGCAGGCCCTGGATTTACTTCTTTGTGTGCAAATTGCATGGTTTATTTTTTGCTGCTTTTATCGATTTCTTTCTCTGTTTCTATCATCCCTCCCCCTTTCTCCTTCTCTTTCTCTCATTCATTCATTCATTCATTTGCTTTCTCATAATTCTGAATGTTTTCTCTCACTCCACTTCACTAAATGAAAGCTAATAGCATTGTTCCTTGATCTATATGCTATGAAAACTCCACTGCGAGAATTGGTGCAGACTCTCTACTCTTTCGTTGAATTTTCTCACATCTAGGAACACTCTTATTATTTCTCCAATTTAGGGGGCAAAATTCAAAGTTAAATTTGGGCTGTTAGGAAAAGTGGGCAGAGTGAGTCTTTGGCCAGCCTTTCCCAGGCCCTTAGACCTTTTAGGCAAAAAAGTCCATACATGGACCAAGGGATTTCCATATTTGTCCATTCATGTTCTTGGCCTTCTCTCCTCGGACTTTTAGCCGATATCTCATTGAAGATAAAATCCCCCTCAGTCTTGCCGTGTCCTGAAAGGTGCAGCTGGAGAAACACAAGATCTGGGGTTCACGACTTTGTATTCGTAAACATCCATTGGCACCTCAATTCCAGCACGGTTTTTGAAAGAACAGCACCGCGAAAGGCTAGATGGACTCTCAGTCTGCAGTCACAGTTTATATTCTGCCTCATATGCTTTTTGAAAACAAGTATAGAATATTATAAAATAGTAATTTGCATAATTTAACCAGATAGCAAACATGAACCGTGTTTTCTTCCTATGTCTACCTGGTTTTATAACTGGTAATATCATGCCATTTTTAGTTAGAAATTATTTTATGTCTGCTAGTCTACATTTCCTTGGTATGTTTAAGATTCATTCAGTGTTTACTTTGTTTTGTCATTAAAATTGATTCATTTTTGTGTTATTCTGGGAATTCCACTTACATTTTTCATCATTTATGTTGTCAGTATAGCTAGCTTCTCTGATGCTTAAATATTTTGCCTGATTTAGTAGCTTTTAGCATAAATGTTTTAATTACTTTATCTAGCTGTTATTGGAGCTCTTGTTTACCTTTGTAAGTGGATTTCCTAGCGCAGTAATGTACATTGGACTGATTCTAATGTCATAAACTGAGACCATTACTTTTTTCGATGTGTGACGCAAATTGGTTATTAATCACATCTATCCACATTGGCAATTACTTTTATTTAGCTCCTTCTTGTCTTAAAAGTTATAATAATGACTTTTCCCTGTGCAAAATATCAAAATAAATATTTATATCAGTATATACAAATATTTTCATATTTCATATTTTCCTTTTTCTTGCCTTTGACCCTTTAACTTTAAATCTGCCCCAGTATTCTTTACCAAATTTTGCACTGTAGGTAATTGTTAATGATGAAATAAGTAATTAAAAACCAAAGCAGGAAGTGAAAATTTTATTCTATTTTTTGGGTGTGGCCATATTTCATCTGTCCCTTCTGAAAACTTTTAAAACATCCTAACAAGTCTATGCTTGCTTTCATGTAGGAAAGTATGCTTCTGTGTAATAAATATTCCTCTATAGCTCCAAACTTAATTTCTGTTTTCAATAGTACAACTGCACCACAGTTCCCAGATGCATGCAAGGCTTCAACAACAATTGCACTATTAAGCAGACCAGAGACTGCACTGTAGATATTAATATCATTTCCTATAATTTTGCATTCAGTATGCATTTTAATCACCCCCATTTTGGGGATGAGGAAATTGAAACACAGGTGATAACTCATTAAGGTAGAAAGCACAGTCTTTCAATTTTCAAACTTCTGCTCTATGAGTCAGAATCAACTTGATGAAAGTGAGTGTGATTTATACTCTTTTACTGATTCATCATGCCACAGCCTCTGTGTACTTCAATTGGAACAAAAGGCAAAAAGACACTTGAATAACTTTGGTGGGGGCAGCAGAGAGATGGTCAAGTTTTTGTTTGTTTGAAAAAATGAAGCCTTTTCCTACTCTGTTCAAATTCAATGACTTTTTTC
This sequence comes from Echinops telfairi, assembly GCF_000313985.2. NCBI lineage: Eukaryota > Metazoa > Chordata > Mammalia > Afrosoricida > Tenrecidae > Echinops > Echinops telfairi. Next base: position 61,118,132 of record NW_022103896.1, on the reverse strand, counting down.
ACCTTTAAATTTTATCAAAGGTAAAAAGTAAAACTTCTGAAATAGAAACATTGCTTTTGAAGTCTACTCATAAAACTTATGGACCCTGGGGGGCATAGTGCTTACTCGTTGGGCTGCTAACTGCAAGGGCAGCAGTTTGATACCACCAGTCATTCCCATCTCATCATTCCCATGAGAACGTGGGGGCTTTCTCATCCCATAAGAAGTTACAGTCTCAGAAACCCCCAGGGGCAGTTCTACCCTGTCCTTTAGGGTCTCTGAGTCAGCATCAACTGGATGGCAGTTGAGTTAGGATTTTTTATTTTAAAAATTAGTATCTGTAGATTACAAAGAATTGGATGGGGAACAGATTACTTGTCTTTTTATAATGGTTTGAATTATGTTTTATTTTTGTTTGTTTGTTTGTTTGTTTGTTTGTTTGTTTGTTTGGGTCTGACTTGTCTTCGCATTTCAGCCACGATTAAAATCATCATGATCATGTGGTAGAACCACTCCTGTGTCTCTTTCCACCTTCGCCCAAACCAGTGAGCACTGTGATTTCCTTGAAAACCTATTCTTAAATGGGAGAGACAGTTGAAACTTTCAGATGCAAGCACATGCTAAGAAGAAGCAATCCTTGGCTTTGTTGTTTTGTTTGACTGAATGACAAAGCCCTTAGCGTTTTCCTGCCACTCGCTTTGTTTCTCTCTTTACATTAACTTGCATTTCAAATATCTTTGTAGAGCTTTCATACTTTGCAGGCTGTCCCTCGAGCAGGTTGGAGTGACAGGTCTCATGGAATTTTTTTTTAAGAACTAAAAAGCGAAAGAAGGAAAACTTTCCAAAAGAAAGAAACATTTACTTGGAAAGAGATCTTCTCTAAAGGGCATATCCATCATGAGGAGTGTTATGTTTGAAAGTCCTTCACACCACTGGGTAGCATCACCAGGCCACGGCAAGTGATGCTGGGAGACTTTGGGAAAAAGCAAAGGAGCAGAGGCAAGATGATCTCAGGGTGGAGAGGAAACAGACGAGAGGACATGAAAGCAGTGTGGCATTCCTGTTAAGTGTGAAAAGAGACCCCAAACCAAGTAGATAGAATACAGATGTTTAAAATGGAGAATTTACCAGGGTCTGCCCTTAGGCACCAAACCTTCCAATATAGATAATATTCAAAGAGAAGGGAACCCTTACTTCTAACACAAAAAGGTTTATGTAAAATTCCCCCTTCCCAAAATATAATTGAAAATGAGCAGATCTGCTGTAGCTTCTAGATCTGCCTGAAAGTTTTCAAAACTGATGCATTTCCTCTATTCAAGTTGAACTTAATCACAGAGAAAGAGGACGTGGTGATTAAATTATGTTGTTAATGGCATGAGGAATGTAGGAAAGGAACGTTAATGAAAGGTAAAATAAATTGAAGCAAAATAGAAACATTGATTTCAAAAGATCATGGGTGATATCAGACTTTCTAATTATAATTAAAATATCATTTTAGATAAGTAAAATGGGTCAAACCCTAACATCTCAATTTTTCAGACTGCTATTAATTACTTTTAGGTAATTTGTCTTCAAAATGCCATTCCACAGCTCCTTAATCAAATCCACTTTTAAATGCTTCCTATGGATGTTGTTAGGTGTCTTTAAGACAATTCTGACTCGTGGTGACTTTATCTGCTGCAGAACAAAACCCTGTGCGGTCCTCTGCCATCTTACAAACAATGAACGCTATGCTGAAGCCCTGTTGCAACTATTGTTTTCATCCATCTCATTGAGACGCTTCCCAATTTTCCACTGATCCTCTGCTTTACCAAGTATGATGCTTTTCTCAGGCACTGAGACCACGTGATGGTCTCGTGTCCAAAATGCATGAGACAAAGATTCACCTTTCTTACTTTGCAGGAGTGTTCTAACTGTAGTACTTCTAAGACAGGTTTGTTTGTTCCTTGGTCAGTCCAGGTATATTCATTACTAGTCTTTGCCAACACCGTAATTTGAGGGCATCAGTTCTTCCCTCTTCCTTATTCATTATCCACTTTTATGTGCA
>NW_022103896.1:61104402-61115065 GCF_000313985.2 Echinops telfairi | reverse complement strand
ACTCTGTTTGGTAACATGTTTCTTCCTCTCCCTCTATTATGAATAAAGGGAAATCACCAGATGCTTATTTCTTATGTAGATCTCACAAATGTTGCTTGGGCTCCCATTGCCGTCCTTGGCCAGATTTTCACAGTTTTTGCTCCGACGCTGATGCCTCCTTCTACTGCAGAGTGTATGATTTACAATCCTTCTGGGACTGACGTTGCTGTTCTTCCCTGTGGACTTCTCACTTCTGCTTGCTTGGAAACAAGACTTTAAGACCCCAGAACCCATTTTATCTGATAGCTGGGCACCATGTAATATCTTCACACTTTGCTATATCACCCATATCTTATGAGTTCCCTTCCTAAGGGAGAGTATCGAGCAGGGCCATGATGTAAGACTATTTGTTCTTAAATGGGAGCTAGGATTTCATGCAAGTCCAAAACCTATTCCTGGATCTATGTTTGTTTGGTTTTTCTTTTAACATATGTATCTGACTTTGGCTCCCTTCAGTGGCTTCCTTGTTAATTTATGGTAGAGAGTCTTATTGATCATCTCCCTGGGGCATAAAGAGCTTCCATTAATATTATCATTGATTATTCCCTGGTACTAATTTTTTTTAAATCCTGTTGAGAGAGGCACATTGGAGCAATGTAGGCTAACTTCATATTGCAGTACCTGAATTATTCATTTGAACAGAATCAGCCCTTTCATGGCTGAACATTATATACACAAACAATGGGAGATGGTTGTCAGGGAAAGTTTACAATAATATTCACTAAGAATATTAGCCATAGGTTTGCCAGAAAATATATATATATCTTAATACAGCCTATAGGGCACTGATGTAGTAAGTCAATGATTGTCTGCCTACCAAGAGTTCAATAATCTTGGTATAGATGTCTTCTGCTTATTCAAATGCCAAGAATTTTCAGTCTTAAGTCCTCAAGTTATAAGTGTGTTTGAGGTACTGACCAATTCACCTAATGGAGTTTCTGCATCAGATCTGACTAATGCAGCCTTTGGAGCCTCGAAGATCCAGAATTCAAGGCCCCAGTGTCCTATGGCATTTGGCCTGGGTCCCCAGTATGTGCCCAGAAACTCGGGCCAATGTGGTGTTTATGGAGCATCTATCCAGAGATGCTTCCAGCTTAAGGTTCTTAAAAGTAGTTTTAGTCACCCCTGCCCACCAGGAGGAGGTCGTCCTCCCACTGTTCCTACCAATAGTCATGCATCTGCACCTCCCCCCAGGCGGGTGTGCCTCCCTTTACACACTCCTGACTTGACTTTCACATCAGTCCGCCTTATCTACTTTTAGAGAGGTATACTTCACCAAATCATTCCATTGTTATTAGTGATGATGCAAAAGGGAGACACTCTGCCTTGCTTTCCCCAGAACGTGTGCCACATTCCTCCAGGTAAGGGCAGAAAACATGTCCACTGGCAAAATGACTATTTGACTTCCTCTTTTCACACCTTCTTGACACTATGCTGAGCTGTACATAGCACCAGCGTTCATTCCTTGTTTTATTTAAAGCATCAGGGCCCAGGTCACAATCTTTGCTTCTCCTCCATGCTTTCCAGTGTGCATGAAGAAAGATGGTGCTCACGGATCTTCCCTCTCTCACTCGTACTTCTCCCGTTAAGTCTGCAAACAAATTAGAAATCTTCATTTAACGGGAAAAAAAACATTTTCCTGCATGTGCTTTACATGTTAGATACCTTTTGCACCTATTCGCTGACATCTTTTGAAAGTGAACTCACAATGCCCTCCTATTTCTTTTGCCTTCTCTCCCCAGTGAAGCACCACTCCAGCTCCCACACTCTATGGCAAATATCCTATTCTTATTACTTAAACTGACTCATCAAATCATGCAGCTTCCTTTATGTCCTCCTAGACTTTTAATTCTCAGGAACAGCTGACTCCGTTGAGCATTACTTCTTTTCAAAGGACTTTTCCTTATCTTATGACACCCTTGGGTGTCTGCCCAGCTCACTGACCGTTGTTATTTTCTTTGATGGCTGTCGTGACTCCCTCCTGGTGTTTCATAGAAACGGTCTTCTCACGTCCTATATACCTGCTATTTTATGCCAATGGCTTTACATAAGATTACAAGTTATCCATTTCTTCAACTGCCTGTTGGCCAGCTTCTCACCTTCCCCTTTCTAGTTCTGTATTTCGTTGTTGACCATCTCTCAGGCTTTCAGGAAACAGGCTATGTCGTAATCAAATAAGCTATTCTACATTACTTATTTAATTCAGGAATCTCAGTGGAAAGCAACAGGTTATTTCTCAGTTCAGTAAAGTCGATTACTGAGTAAGTTATTCGGATTCACCTGGTTGCTATGCCAGTATGGAATGTGTGGCCCCTAGAGTTGGTGTGGTGCAGAGTAGAAAGGTGGCTGTTAATGACCTAAGAAATGATACAGATACACCATTATGTCTACTTTTATTGGCCAGAGCTAATCATAGGACACTAGTCTATACTTATATCTGTCATCCTACAATAAAGCATGAGAAATATAAATAAGTACACAGAAAATTTTGTGAGGTACCATCTCCTATCAAATTCTCTGCTTTCATGGAGAAAATATAGAACACAAGGTAAAAATTCTCTCAATTTACTTTTACTCTTTATGTCCAAGGATAATTTTTCTACATATTTTGTACATATCCATTCTTACATCTTTAGGATCATCCAAAAATTTGCTATCTTCTTAATCTCACAACAGAGTTTATCGGAAATGTTATTGATTCTCCTGGTTCATATATGATCTTCACATGTCTACCTTACAATTCACTATAAACTTTCAGCTTTCCCTTTAGAAATCTCCAATGGTCTCTGGCCATACCACTGCGAAGGCATCCGATCTCGGCTGCTCTCAGAAGCTAAGCAGGGTTAGGCCTGGTTAGTATTTGGATGGGAGAAATCTCCAATGGAATTACCTTCACTAATGTCTAATTTGTGGTTGAAGAAATGCTGTGGAGGACAAGTCCACCTTCTCTAGATGCATGAGGTGGAAGGAGAATGTAACTCTGTATCTGGCCAATGGTGATGCCTTTGAGACAGAGATCAGACGTGCCTCCATGTTCCACCTTCCTTTACCTTATTCGGACATCCACCACTCCTTCCATGGCATTCTACTGCTCCACTTGGTTCCATAATTCATCTTAATGGCCACACAGAACTCATAAAAAGTGCAATCATGGAGTCTTTTTAAAAAGCTAACTGGTTAAAGACAACTCAGTAATACTGACAGGCATGTCTCTGTTCTGCAGCCTCTCAGTCAAGTGGTCCCTTGACCTCTGCCTCATTCCATAGGTTAGGAAATGCATTCACTGCTCTGCTTCATGATCTTGGCCTGTCTCCTCTGCTGTGTCTCATGATCGTGGTGCTGTGGCCTCTGGTCCTTCTGATATCACTGCCCCTTCAAGCGTGGGTCTCTTTCACACTCAGCCAGTGACTCTCATTTCTTTCATTTCAATGGTCACAGGATAGTCTCTTCTGGCTTTTGAGATTACTCACCCACATACCTAATGGAATGGCAAAAATGACCAACCCCCTCTATTATGTATCCCATGCCTTATTTTCACAGCCCAACCCAATCTTTCGATAGGAGTTACAAAGACATGGATAGAACAGCCATAGCAGCCATCTCACGTTACCACATTGAACTCAATAATCATTGTTTAGTCCTATGGCAATTTTTGAGGGAGAAAGACAGAGCGTTCTACTCCTATAAAGGTTTACAGTCTCAGAAACCCACTTGGGCAGCCCTACTCTGTCCTATAGGGTGGCTGTGGGTCAGAATTAACTCGATGGCAGTGATTTTGGGGGGGGGGTTAAGTAGAAATTTTCTACAGCAGAAAAGTATTGCTGGTTTTTCTTCTACTTCTGAACATTCCCTATCAGCTTCTTCTATTTGTTTCTCTTAATCTACCGGCTCCTAATGGTGTATAGTCACACTACCCCTCTGTTTCTTCCAGAGCAATCTCATTGATTACAGAGATTTATACCACAGGTCTCGATCGAAGGTTTTCAGTTTCCCACTCCTTACACCCCTGTCTAGCTACCTACTGGGAATCTCTGCCTGAATATCCCACAGGCACTTACAATTAATTGTGTCTGAAGCTGAAGAAGTAATTTTATTGTCAAGACCTACTTCCACTATCTCCTGCAGCGTTTATACCTCCACCAACTATATAGTTGTCTGCGTTGGAGATGATCCAAGCACTAAGAACTCTAATCTATATGTAAGCATCACTTATCCCACCACCAGATCAGCAACAAGGCTTGTAGTCCGAATTCTGCTGACATTATCCTTGTTCATTCAACTCCATGGTAGTACTTGGTTATGATCTAATGTTCCTTTTATTTAGTGGACACAAGGAGTTTCTTAATAGCTATGTCTTAATCTCTTTTTTTTAGTATTGTTTAAAATTGTTTATGCTATGGCATTTGCCATACCTGTCCCTTTCCCACATAGTCTCGTTAGTATTTTAATTCATCTTGGTCTGTTGTGCTGACGTTAGCTGTATGTGCATATGTCTTTCCAGTCTCCAAAAGCAACACATGTCGACTATTTAGTAAGTGGTTTCCCCTCTACCTTCCCTTCCCTCCCTGATGACTGTAAAAGAATTTGCTTTCTGTATATACGTCTGCTTTTACAGTTTTATACTAGTAAGACCAAACTGTATGTTTCCTTTTGCTATTGATTTGATCATTTATTGTCATAAATTCTTCTCTGAGCATAGCATTTGTTATGTCCCAAGGTTGGGGTATGTTAACTTGGTGGATTAAAGACTTCTACTATTATAATGGAGTTATCTAACTGTCTTCAAGTCTGTTGAAGTTTGGATTATATAGTTTGAGGCTCTTCCATTGGGTACATAGATATTTGTTATGACAATGACATCTTGTAGGATTAACCCATTCGTCATTATACAAGGTGGCCTCAAAAAGTTCATGAAAATGGAATTAAAGGTAATGGGTTTTTCCCATGAACTTTCTTTTTCCCATGAACTTGTTGAAGCTCCCTTATGTAGCACTCTTCTTTGTCTTTTGTAATAATTTTGATTTAAGGTCTATTTTATTAGAGATGATTACTACCTGTGAGAGTTAAGATGTTTATGCCAACACGGCACCTGAGAAGATATGGGTGGAGTTTACCTGGTCAATCAGGTCGCAGCTTGATGACCTACTTTGGAGATGCTTCCAAGACAAATGGCTCTCTGGAGACTGCCACATGCCCCCCACCCCCTCTCTCCCTTCACCTTCCTGCTGGTGAGCCACTCTGACACCTGCCAGAGCCTGGTGAGGAACTGAACTACTGGGTCCACATGACCTTGCACCACTGGCCTTGTGAACTTCCTGCGTTTTGTATCATTGCACGTGGCAGTGCGAAGTTGAAGAGGGACTTATGGACTTGATCTGGACTGGGCTGGAATGTTTTCCTGATGTATAAAGCTTCTTGATATAAAGCTCTTTCTTACACATATAGGAATGTCACTGAATTTGTTTCTCTAGTCAACCTAGTCTAACGCCTGTGATAGTTAAGGTTTGTTTTGTCAACCTGGCCGATGAACACATGTGGGATTAATTGAAGGGCAGTTTAGTTGAAGGGCAGAGAGATAAATGGCTCAGCAAGCCTCGCCTGTCTTGTCTCTTGTTTTCTAATCGTCTGATCAGTGTATGGCTGCCTTAGCTAGTTCTCTGCCTCAGCTGGCAAGGCTCACTTCCTGAGGGACATCCCTGAGGAGTACCACATGGTCTTACCCTGATGCAGCCCTGGGTGTTGGAGAAGCCGCATAGAGACCCCTGCCAGCGCTGAGATGCTTACACACTCACTGACTTTGCTTTCCTCCTGCATTCGGCATTATTGTATGTGTTTTTGCGAATTTGAGGAGGACTTTGCACATTGGTGTTGAACATATGGGCTAATGCCAGATTTATGGGCTTGGACTGGACTGGGTTGCTTTCTTAATATTGTACACTTACCTTTTATGTAAAACACTATGTTGTATACATGAGTCTGTGAATTTGTTTCTCTAATCTACCCAGACTAACACATTATGGTATCTTGGGGGTGGGGTACTGGGGAAACAAATCATAAGGAGAGTAGATGTTTGTTTGACCTCTCCCTCTTGATAGTTTTTCTTCTTTGTCTAGCCAGAGGTCATATAAAGCCACACTGTTTACTCAGTTGTTTTCTGGAAAGAATATAGGAAGTTAAGGTTTTGATTATTTTGTTTGGTTGTAGTTTTTAGTTATTCCTGTTTAAAATGGTGAAAATGAATGTGATTGATGTATATTTTGCACTCAGGGGTAGAAATCACCATTTTAATTTCTCAGAAACCATGCTGCTTAAGGAAAATGGCTGACAGAAGGTCAAAATGCCTGATAGAAGCTTGGATGGTTTAATGTCCTCAGAGACCTAATCCCATATTCTTATATAAATCAAATAGTTTAGATAAGGATTTAGATAAGCTAAATAAGAATTTAACTTGATTGTTTTAAGAATTGAGTTTAGTATCTGATTCTACTTTGTTTATACTGATTTCTTCTGCTTATGATTCATAGAAATGATTTTGGGAAGAATGAAATAGAGAGTTTGTAAGCCCACTTGCCTCAAGCCATTAATTTGATCTTTAGATATGCCCCACCCAGTACTTTGGAGTACTCAGGAATCAGTGATCTTTGTCAGAAGCTGGGGAAAAAATCTGGAACTATGAAGGAAGAAAACTCCTCTTTAGAACTGAACATTAAATGGAGCCCGTGGGCAGGCTGAGATGCTTGCTAGGTGACCCCCTGGATCTACTTGTTGAGTGGAAGTGGGAGAAATGCAGCAATAAAGAGACAGGTTAAGTTTGGCCACTGACACCTGCATACTTACTTTACAGGAAAAAGTGGAGAAGATGAGAGCAAGTTGACTGGTCTAAAGTTCATGACCTAGCACGAGGAAACTAGGCTTGTTAAGTATTGGTGAGAGCCCATGATCTAAAGGCAAGGAGACCAATGGGCACCCTGTGGAGGCTGAGTGAGGCAGCCCACATTGAATTGACCAGAACCTGATCAGATGAGCAAACCTGCTGTGCCTGGATGAATTTGTGGTTCAATAGGTGGTGGTGTGTCACATGGTTTTATTATAAGTGTAGATGGCCTACAGAAACTATTTGGACATGGAATATGAGGTGCTAATGCCAGGTAGACCTTAGATGTGGGCACTAGAATCTCCTACTTATCATTTGGTGAGGGGGCACTGGTTTCTGGGTGAGTGAGCTCCAGGCAAGCAGGGCAGCAGGGGAGCTCAGAGTAGGCATGAGTCTCCGGGCAGGTCAGACAGCACTAAGCATGAGTCTTCGATTGCGAGGCCAACAGAAGAGAGTTTAGCTAGGTGTGTGGGTGAGAAGTGTGTTGCCAGTTTGCAGATGCACAGTTGGTAAAACTGCCCCTGGTCTGTGAGAGGGTAGCAAGGGAAATCGTATGCCACCAATTCGTAGGTCCCTGGCCTGTTGGGTGAATGAGAGGACAGCACTGTCTATAGGCTCCTGGTGTGAGTGACTAGAAGGGGGCACACCCAATCCACAGGATACAGCAGGTGGGTGGAGAATTGGACACCCCAAGTCCACAGGACACAGGTATGGGTGACTAGGTGGATTCATAGGGGCCTCTGGTCCACAGGCCCCGGCAGTGGAGACTGGGTTTGGTGCTATCATGTGCATCTTCCACGGATGTTACGGGCAGATTAGTTGGCATCAGCAGTCTGTAGGCCTTCAGCCTGGATGGCTAAATGGAGACACGGAAGCCACCTATCCACAGGCTTCCAATGCAGGTGGGTGGCTGAGTGGGGGTGACTGTGGTCACAAGCCCCTGGCACAGGGGCAGGGAACCCTGCAGTCTCTGAGTGCATGTGAGAAGTCAGGGATGGAAGAAAGGAGGCTGGGGCAGGAGAAACCACAAGCCCATGACTCACTGGCATGGAGGACCTTGGAGTGCCATGATGTGTGGAAGATCATGACTGTCTGGAATGTGAGGGTTGGTACTTTTGATTGGCAGCACCAGGTGATGGGGGCTTCAGCTGGGACACTACTTGCTTTGTCTCAATATGACCATACAGGGAAAGTCCTGCTGATGGGCTAATTATTGTCAAATTATTGTCCTCGCCTTTTATTTTCATATAATTTCTCCTGCCACTTGGTACTTCATCCATTTCTTCAGCCTTCCATTTGAGATTCAAGATACTGTAGTTCTCATCCATATCTGTTTCACTTTTTCCCTTGGATACTTGTTGTAAAGGGAACATATTAGACATCAGACTACCCCGCCACTGGGGCTGCCTCTTCTTTTCCAGTTTCTGGAGGCTGCCCTCATTCCTCACCTCATGAATCCCTCTCATCTTCAAAGCCTGTGGTGATAGGCTGAGCCTTTGCTCTGTTTTATCATGTTGTTGCTCTCCACGGCTTAATCTTTTAGCAATAATTATTTATTAATACCTACAACACTGTTGATAATGTATACAGGGGTATGGAAAGTAGAGAAGGCCATGCTTCCTAAGGAGTCACTGTCTGGTAGGAAAAAGAAACTATAAGATTGAGCTGTAAGTCTCATAAGTAACTTGGCATACCAAGTTTTATAGGAATATATAGCAAGGGAGTTCAATCTAGAGTGGAAGTCATGAAAAGCTAGAGAAGATATCATGTTTATGCTTAAACTTAAATGATAAGGACTTATCCAAATTCAGGTTCAGCAAGAAACCCACCACCATTGCATTAATTCCTACTCGTGGTAACCCTACATGACAAAGCAGAACTGCTCCTGTGGGTTTCTGAGGCTTACATTGTTATGAGAGCATACAGCCTCATCTTTTTCTCACAGAGAGGCTGGTGGGTTTGAACTGTTGGCCTAAATACAGTCCCTGCTTTATGGTAGAGCTTGTGGAAAGTTTGGGGGTAGGGAAAGGTTATTTAAAGAACTAAAAGCTATTGAATATTTATGAAAAGTTACTAAAGAGTAGGTGAAGGTACCAGCTGAGACTGGAGTAGTAGACAGGAGGACAGTGCCAGGCGGGGTTGGGGGCTGTTTTCACCAAAGTTAAAGAGACACCAACAAACGGTTCTCTAAGATATTAAGTAAAATTCAAGTAGCAATGGGAAAATGAGTTTTCAGAAGGAAAAAATTCAATAAATTACTAGGTAGAAAGTCAATCAGGCTTTTAAACACAGTGTGACAATGGGCATGAAAAAGAGTAGATGGAGAGAGTGGGGAGGGGGGGCGGTCTTGGTGATTGTGGCACACAGAATTCTACAACCATAAGAGAGGTTGTAGATGCAAAGAATGCCTCTCAGGTTCCCATTTCATCATAAACGTTAACGTCCTGACATTTACTTACTGAAACAGGAACTAATTGTTGGATAATTGGTTTGAGAGAAAACATGATGCCTTTGATCCTTTTGCATGCTTTCTAGGAGGTGCCTAGAGGAAGGGAAACTAAAATATTCAGTAGGCAGTTATAATTGGAGTGAAGAAGAAAAAAGTTGGATGATTATATAGATTAGGTCATGTGTAATTCAGCTTTGAGAAAAACAAGAACTTAAAAAAGTGTTTGGGAAAATATTGACCAATCCTCTCTCCTCACCATGGACCTCTATTGCTCACCTCTATAGAAAACATCTATCACACTCGATTTCCTGTCTTTATTTCTTCATCACAGAAATTATGTCAGCTCTAATGCTTGATTCATGTCTCTTTTACTAAAACTTAGTACAATGTCTGGAACATGCTTTTTTTGGTAGGTGAATGATGAATGGGAATCTTGAACTCTCTTCTGAACTACAAATAGTTAATTTCAACTATAGAATTTAAAGTGGGAGTCCTTCCGGGAAGATGGTGATGGAGTGACACATACCAGAGGGACTCCGCAGAACCCAGCCCAGGAGAGTTGCTTAGAGGGAAATTCAACGCAGCTGGAACTCAGGAGGAGCATCATAAAGATAAGTAGGCACAGACCCATGGGGTTTTGAGGGGCTGGGGGCTTTTGGCTTACCTCAGTGAGAGCCAGCTGGGGCTTGACCTTACCCCTGCCACTTTCTCTGCCATAGCTGGGACCATTTGGAGGCCGTAGGGGGCTTGGTCTCAACAGTCACAGTTTTCCACCACCTGCCACAGGGCAGGGACTGGAACCTTGCAGCTCCATGGGCAGGGATCGGGGCTCAACTAAATTGTTACTTTTGTTTGCAGCTCGGCTCTCTATCCCCTCTATAGTCTTGGAGCGTTGCTCACGGGCTTTTTCTCAACACAATCACAGCTTGCCAATTCCGCGTCCTCAGGTGGGGACTAAACCCTTGCAGCTCCACAAGCAGGGATTGGGGTTCAGCTACATTGTTGCTTTTGTTTCCCTCTCTTCTCTATATCCCCACACAGGGTAAGCGGTCTTATTTTTTTTATTTTTTTCTCTCCTCTTTGTCTCTTTCCTGTTCTCTCACACTCCACTGCTGACCTCCAGATCACTCCCCTTAGTCTAGGGCATTTACACCTGTGCCACACCCAGCTAGCTGAGCTACACGCTGTGTACCTAGCCCGAGGCTGGGGAAAGCCCTGCTGACCTCCACCAGGGGATACTCTGCCCAACTTATTACTGGGGAATTCCTGCCCGGGGGTCTGGGGGCCTAAGATAGCTACGC
>NW_022103896.1:61101361-61103021 GCF_000313985.2 Echinops telfairi | reverse complement strand
TAGGAAAAAACCAACACAAAAGGTGTAAGATGACATCACAGAGTCCGCTGATGACGATAATAACCCTGAATATCAATGGCCTGAACTCAGGCATTAATAGACTGAGACTTGCAGACTGCCTTAGAAAACACAACACATTAAACTGCTGCCTACAGGAGATATTTCTCAAGGCTACAGACAAAAATCGACTGAGAATCAAAGGCTGGAGAAAGGGATACCAAGCAAACAACAATTTTAAAAAATTAGGGGTTGCAATCCTAATCTCGGATAAAATTGAGCTCAAAGTGCAAACCATAAAAAGAGATAAGGAGGGGCACTATATAATGCTCAAGGGAATGGCAGACAAAGAACCACTAAGCATTGTAAACATATGTTCCCTGAATGAGAGACCCACTGAATATATTAACCAAACACTCCAATAGATGAAAAAAGAAATCACAGCCTTAACAATTATAGTGGGCGACTTCAAAACACCGCTCTCTGAGAAAGGTAGATCCAGGAAATGAAACTGACCAAAGAGGCTAGAGATCTAAACACTACAATTAGACAATTTGAGCTTTTCATCCAAATACGGAAATTCACATTCTTCTCAAGCCCACATGGCACACATTCGAAGATAGACCACATGCTGGGGCATAAGGCCAATCTACATAAATTTAAGCACATTGATATCATACAGACATCTTTTATGACCACTGTGCCATAAGGCTGGAAATCAACAAAAGGAAGATGAAAATAAGAGCAAACAATTGGAGGATGAATAACTCTGCTGCAAAAGGAGGGCGCACTTGCACAGATCAGAGATGAAATTAGGAAATTTCTAGAAATCAACAAGGATGAGCACACGACGTACGAAAACTTATAGGACACAGCAAAGGCAGTTATCAGAGGAAGTTTCACAGCAATATATGCACACCTGAGAAAGGAAGAGAGACTCAAATTTTACAACTAGAGCAGAGTCAGCAGGGAAATCCTACTAATAGTAAAAGAAAAGAAATTATAAAAATCAGGGCTGAGATTCAGGATAGGGCAAATAAGAAAACTATGGAATAAATTAATGCTGCTCAAAGTTGATTCTTTGAAAAGATAAACAGAATGGACAGACCACTGACAAAACTAACCAAAGAAAAGGGGGGGAACAAATTTCAATAGCAAAATTAAGGGATGAAAAAGGAGATATTACAACAGACCCTAATGAAATCAAAAGGATACTTACATAGTACTACAAAGGATTGTACTCCAATGAATTCAAAAATTTGGAAGACATGGACAAATTCTTGGAAAAACAATACCTCCCTAGACTATCCTCGGTGGGCGTCAAGAATCTCAACAGACCCATAGCAATAGAAGAAATAGACAAGGTTATCAAGGGATGACCAACAAAAAAAATCCCCTGGACCAGATAGCTTCACCGGAGAATTCTACCAAGCATTTAGGGAAGAACTAACACCAATCCTACGCAAACTCTTCCAGAACATAGAAAAAGACGGCAAACTCCAGAACATCTTCTATGAAGTTAGTATAATTCTGATACCAAAACTGGGAAACGATCCCACATGAATCGAGAACTACAAACCAATATCCCTAGTGAACATCGATGCAAAAATCCTTAACAAAATACTAGCCAACAGAATACAAAAGTATATAAAACAAATAATTC
>NW_022103896.1:61095764-61097761 GCF_000313985.2 Echinops telfairi | reverse complement strand
AAAGCAAAGTACTCTCATTTCTAATTGAAAACTATAATCATATAGGCATTCTATTCAATATACATATTTTTGTGAATATCCTCATATTTGCTGAATGAAAAGCTGTAGGGAGTAATTTGAGCCAGTCCCATCGAGATCGTTTTCATACAATGTAGCAGTGTTAGGCTGACTTCTTTAGAGAAGCAAAACTAGTCATGCTTTTATATGTACATACGTAGAAATAGATTTATAACAAAAAATGGGCCATATAGTTGGAGATATGACGAAGTCCAGTTCCGTTCAGATGGTAACTTAGAGGCTCCTCCTGACTCATCAAGCTGAGGGGCCTGCTGAACCTGGAAGGTGGAAAACCATGCAAGAGTCAAATGATAGCAAGGCAGTCCACTGACAGTTCCTGGGCTGGCAGGTAATAGGACAGGAAGTTGATGAGCCAGGTGCAGGGTCCAGATTCAGAGGAAAGTTATAAACTTTATCAGTGATTAAAAGACCAGTAAATGGAAAGTTAAGCCAAGACCCTCTCCCCGCCACCACCACCCCACCCCAGTCACTGCAATGTACCTGCTCATTCCTTGAGAGTAGCAGGACTCTCCTCTGAGGATTTTATTAGGAAATCTTCTTCTATCCTCCCTGTAGCCCAGATCTTGCCCCTTTAGAGTCCCGCTTGTTTTCAAAACTGGAAAACAAAATTTAAAGGAACACCATTTGAATCTCAAGGGTGCCAAAATTCCATTTTGATCTGGTGTGAACTGAAGAATGCAGAATTCTTCAGGGAAGGGTGAGAGAGATGGAAGCCCTGCCTACAGAAGTGGGTACAATGAGATGGAGGGTGGGCTGAGAGATGCAGGACTCACGTTCTGTTTCTAAAAGACTCTGGTATGTAGCAATATGTTTTGACTCACCCCAGTATATGGAAGTGACTAACCTCGAGAGCAATCAGCCTATTTTTCAAAATGATTGCAAACGTCCGTACTGGGCATATCATGCCCAAGAAAATGAGTTTCTGGCCCACCACAAACAACGCCACATGATCATTGATTGACTGATTGATTGGTTGATTTCTAGCAGCTTTACTGCCATACATTCACATAGCACACATTTCAAACAGCCAACTCTATCCAGAAGAGTTGTCAAATCATCACTATAACCAATCTTCGACCATTTTCTTCTTTCTTAAACTCATTGTCATTAGCTCCACATTTCTCCCCAACCTCCTGCCAGACCCACAAGAAATCATAAATCCAGGTGCTATTTCTATAGGTGCACCTATCCTGGATTTCATATACAGACAAACATGCAAAAAGCACATTTGCATTTTAAGTAAAAACATTAAAGTAACATGTCCCAGAATAGGAAAGACCACATGTTTTTTACAAGATGGTCTTACTTAGGAAAAGAAATATTCAAGATTATAGTAGTGCCTCACCTGATAAACGAAATGCAGAAATTTTGACCAAATGTTTTAATCCTTTCTTAGCATCCTCTACTTTATAATATTCAGAAGTAATTTGTGGGAAAGCACCCTTCCTCACATGAAATGTAAAACACTTATCCTTGCATTCTAACCTATGTTTTATACTTTATTTTCTACTATTTAGCACCATATAGCCTAAGCGCTACTAAAAATACAAAATAAAATATTCTGTGATTCCTCTATGTCAAGTTTGTTCCTACTTCCAGGCTATTTCTTCTGCTTCATGTGTGCTTGACCTTTTTTCTCACTGGAAAATTCTGACTCACACTTCAATATTCCATCCAAAGACCTCCTCATTCTTGATGCCCACTTTTATATCCCCAGGGAAGGTTGTTTGTGGAAAAAAAAAAAAAGAAAATCAATGATGTGTTTAATATGTTATCATTATTTCATTGTAATGAGTTATTTGTATATCTCTCCTACTTTCTTGAGTCCCTCTGCATCTTTCTGTCTTTGTATTTCTGATATGTAAAGCACAGTGCCTGCTACATAGTAGTAGCTCCATAAATATTTGCTAAGTGAATAC
>NW_022103896.1:61093209-61094984 GCF_000313985.2 Echinops telfairi | reverse complement strand
CACCTTCATAGAATTTTCTGGCATACAGATTTGAAAAAACAGTTCCTAAAGTACTGACAAGCCTCCAGTATCTCCCCAGTCCTTATCTCACTAACAAATCTTCAAACTTTTCTACCTGATGTTTTAAAATTCTCTCTGCCTCACCTCAAACCGTCAGCTAACCAGTTCCAAGTTTTCAGCCTGCATTTTCCACTGCTGCCTGGCAACTTCAGCTGTCTCCACAGTATGCCTCATTGACTCACAGTTCCCAGGCACAGCCCAGGGTCCTCGAGTTTCCTTGCGGGGGGGCTTCAAATGGACTATCAGGATAAAATATGAAATGAATAAAACTGTGGCAAAGGCCTGAACTCCTGAGCTGAGAAAATTAATGCTTATCACTAAACAATTTGAGGCACTGAAATCAAATTCCAAAATTTTGCTTGCCATAATCTCAAATCAACGCCTTATCTTTACCTGAGCTCTGGTTATGTTTAGTAAAAGGTGCTGTGAAGCTTTTATTGTAAACACTGTGAGCCGTGCTACTACCTGAGATGTTTCTCTGCCCGTCCTTCATTTTCTGGGGGAAAGGAGGCCTTGATCAATGTTTGTTGATTGATGACTCTCTGAATCTAGTTACACATCACCATCGAAAGTCCCAGTTTTTTAACAAGCGTCTCAAAGCTTTCATCCCACAGAAAGAAACTAAAGAAAACCAGATGACAAGCATTTCAAATCATAAAATGTTTGGGTTGTCAAATTTAAAATGGGAATGTCCCGTGCAATGGAGAAGTCGGCCGGTGCCCATTTCACATTTGATTCTCTGGTATCTAGATAAAGCCTGCATTGCCAGGGAGCTGACAGTTCAAGAGGACCCCAGGCTCTGCAAGAACATCAGAACCTTCTTCTTATCACAGGGTTTCTATGTTGCATAAGCTCGGGACTCGTCCACAGTGAAAATATTGGTAGCTCATCATCTGTAGAGAGAGTCTTCCATTGTCTGGGATGCCATTTTGTAGTCTGGAGTCCACATTCCCTCTAAAACAGATTGTGTACTGAAATGAGAAAACAATGATCTAATACGGACAGAGAGATGGAGGGAGTTGGACCGGCTGACCACAGGAGACGCCTTTAATTCAAAACCCAAACCACGAACATAGTGATTGTGATCAAGGAGCTTTACAGCACATACGGGATTCAGAAAGCATATTAATTCACCTCCTGCAACACTGCCAGTTTAGCAGAATGATTAACCTCTACTCCCGCTTGATTCAACCTGGCATGCGTCTTCTCCCACTCCACACTCTAAATGCTAGCAGACGCCTGGCTTATGGCTTCCATCAGGGAGCATTTAGTATCCATGAAAACTTTCTTCACGAAGTCCTGACTTCTGAGACCAGGAACACTTCAGATGGGAACAGAGAAAGGAGGCAGGAAGAAGGGGAACTACTCCGAAATAAGAAAAGACCACGATAGAGAAGTATGTTGCTTCCAAAAGGGATTAAAAGGTGATTTAAAAGATAGATAAGTGGTTATTTCTGCTCTGCTTTACAAAGAATTGTTTTATATGATGTGTCGCACTTGTTTTTTAGCTAAAGCATGTCAAAGGCCTCTGGAAACGGGCTTACTCATCCTGTTACTAACTGCAGCGTACACGCGGGGAGGTCTTGCATCTGATGGACTGATCCTCAGCTCTGGGACCCATCTCTCACTGAAGGTCTTCGAGAGACTCAGTCTCCTCCTCTGGTAGTGTGTCTAATTCTTGTTTTCACATCATTCTTTAACAGTTTTATTAGCAT
>NW_022103896.1:61074191-61092668 GCF_000313985.2 Echinops telfairi | reverse complement strand
AGGGATCATCCGCCCTGGATTCCCTGTGTTTCCTATTAGTATCATTCTTAATGAAGACAAACACTGGAGATAGAGACAGTGCTAAAGATCGCAGATTATTTTATAAATTGGCTATATAATACCTTTGAAGAGAAGATCTTACTTTGAGAACACAAATACATTTGATTTGCAATGAGGTTTTCATGATCATTCTAAACTCTTAAAACAGAAAACATTGAGTGAGTACCGCATTTTCTTGCCTCCTCCCCCGCTTTTCTGACAACCTAGAGACAGGCTGAGTTTACTGCCAGCAGTTTCCACCTTGTGGTCTGACTCCATTCCGGGCCTTCCCCAAGACATGCCCTGCTCGGCTCTTACAACCCAACCCGTATCCTCCTGACAGGCTTGCGAGGTTCTGTTGAAGGGCAAATATGGGAAATCGCCAAAGCAAAAGGAGTGCATAACCAGTGGTGGGATGAATGATATCAGAGGTTAAGTAAGTGAAGATTCCAGGTAGGAACGTCCACGTGTCTAATTTCAGAAATAAAAATTCTAACTACTGCATGCTCCGCACAAGAACTCAGAAGACGAGCTGAGGCACCTGCAAAAAATAAAAACAAAAACGAAAGTCAAGCAAGGGCAGCTTTTAATTACCTAGTCATTGCGGAAAGGCGAAGGTGTTTCTACAGAAGAGAAACTGTGATAGAGTTACAATTAAATTCCCAAGGTGACATGGTAACTTGATGGAATCCCTGGAACGACGGCGTGCTTTCTGAAACTGCGCCCCGTCTTCCGTCCTGGTCTGCCTGCAAATGAAAGGGAACCCGGTTGTAGGGCACAGTGACATCAAAGCCAACCCCCGCTTTAATGAAGCTTTCTTTTTATGCAATGAGTTCCCTCACCCACGCCCCCAAATAGATTACCTCTTTCTCAAAACACATCTCCATGCAAAAGCAAATGAGGTAAGGTGGGGACTGCTAATGTTTCCAGACTTATTTTCTGCAAAAGGAGGTATCAATCAGAAATAGAAATCATCAGTGACAACTTAACAAAATTGCCTCGAAAGTATACTTTTCATTGATATAGAAACTTGGCTAAGCTTTTTCATTTAAAGGAAATCTGTGCAAAAGCCTGAGGCCAAAAGGTGTTTTTAACACCAGACACCTCAACAGAGAGCTGCGCCCGCAAAAGGCCACCTTAGAACAAATGTTGGCATTAGTGCTGTCTGGATAAGTGTCTTTTGGAAGTTAATGTGACATAAGATGTATCATAATATGATAAACTGTGTTGCAGCTGATTTTTTTTGTATCAAAGGCATGTGTAAACTTAACACAATTGAGAGTAAATGCTACCTCTAGAAAATGCGCCTTGAAACATGATATTGGAAATTTCCCATCTCTCGTTGGTGATGGTTGCGTAACACCATTGATAAAACTGGCATCGTGGCCAGCGATAATAAGAATACAATTAATTGTACATATGGAAAACGTTGAATTGGCAATGTTGTGTTATCTATATTTTTCAATCTTCTTGTTGTCTGGTACCATTGAATCAGGTCCAACTCATTGTAACTCTAAACACGACGGAAGGAAGGGCCTCCACCATTCTCACAAATGCTATGTTTGCAACAGCTGTTGCCGCCACTGGGTCAACCAAGCTCATTGCAGGTCTCCTCCTTTCTGCTGCTCCTCCACATCATTAACAATGGCATCGTCCCCAGGTCCTGATCGCTCCTGGTAACATGGCCAAAGTAACTGAAACCAAGTCTCGCCATCCTGGCTTATAAGGAACATTCTGATCGTACTTCTTTCAAGACAGGTTTGTTTGTTATTCTGGCTCTTCTTGGTACTTTCGATATTCTTCACCACACCACACTTTAAATGCAGGGAATCTTCATTCTTCCTTATTCGTGGTTCAGCCATATGGTTCACCACTTTCACAACTGTTGAAAGGGTCTTAGAAGAACCACAGTTGTATCAGACACTGAGTTGTGTCATTTTAACTGTCTAACAATCTAAAATACAGTGATTCCTCAGGTTTTAAAAAAGTTATTGTTATTAAGAATGTATAAATCAAAACATACATCAGTCCAATGGTTTCTACATATACAATTTAGTGTCATTGATTGCAATATTCAAGCTGGCAACCAACCTCCCTCTCCTTTTCTGAACTCTTCCTCCTCCGTGGACATCAACTCACTGCCCGTTGTGAGCGCAATCTGATCTTTCTCCTTGTGATGGCCATTTTCATCCCCTAGGGATCGTTCTCACCAGGGCATGCTGGTTGGGTGTCTACCAGAGCGAAGAGCAACATATAAGACAATTTTGCCTCACTGTCTTTATTGCCCTAGATAAAATATGCAGCTGGAGATTGTGATCTCTCAGTTGTCCTGGTTCGTCGGTGGGCACCTGGGGGAGTTGGGAAGCAACTCCAGCTGGTAGCTGACCCATGGACTGGAGTTGGGGTGAGTTAAGGCTTTCTGCGACTGTGTGGGCCAGTTTCTCAATACATGTCTCTTCCTTGATATAAATTTCTTTCTCAGACATATATAAAAGTACTGGGTTTGATTCTCTAGAAAGCTCTGCCTAGTATTTCAGCCCTAATGTTATGGCTTGGGAAGACACAGAGATAGATCATTCCCTGTCAAAACAACAATCAACCTCTTGTAGGGAATAAATGCAATTAAGAAGACTTAGTTAGCATAGTATATTGTTTGTTTTGTTTCGTTGGTCGTTCCTGAGTAGTTTGTTTGCACATGCTCTAACCACAGTTTCCGAAGAGGGAGTGGCCTTCATAAACATGTCCTTGCAGTGTTCCCTCCTTTAGTGGGATGCAGGGACTAGTCAGGATGCCAGTGTGTTTTCTAAAGAAGTTTGGGAGAGGAAGGCATAGGGAGTGTGGGAAAGTTACTTACTTGTCTTTGTGTCTTATAGCGGAGTACCCTTTTTGCCTTAGATTGCTGACTATGCTCAACGCTCAAGGAAGAACCAACTCCCACAGTCACTGCCATCGAGTGCACGCCGACTCATAGCAACCCTATTGGACAGGGTGCAACTGCCCTCTGTGGGTTTTTTCCCCATGTGTGAGTCTGGGTACTTTAGAGAAACAAATCCACAGACACTCATGTATAAGAGAGTTTTATATAAAGGTTAAGTTCACATCAAGAAAACATCCCAATCCCATGTTGCCTAAACCCACAAGTCCAACATTAACCCATTAACCCATATGTCTGACACCAATCCACAAAGTCCTCTTCCATCTCACAACACACACACACACTATGATGCCCACTGCAGTAGGAAAGCTGAGTCAGTGAACGTGTAAGCATCTCAGCGCTGGCAGGGGTCTCCACATGGCTGCATCAGGGTAGGTCCATGCTGCTTCTCATTGGGGATGTCTTGTAGGAAGTGAGCATTGCTAGGTGAAGCAGGGAACTGGCTAAGACAGCTGCACCCTGGCCCAACCATCACAAAATAAGAGACCTGAGAACTAGAAGGCAAGGCTCACCAAGCCATTTATCTCTCTAGCCCTTCAATTAACCCCAGATGTGTTTATTGGCCAGGTTGGCACAATAAAGTAACTACCTCACCCTACCTTTCTCTTGAGGAGAGACCAGTGGTTTTGAACTGTGTACCTTTGGGTTAGAGTCCTAGTAAACACAGAGCACTCCCTAAATATGGAAAGACTGCAACATTCCAGGTGAAGAGAATCTAGCGTTAATGGGATATCTAACTATTTGCCATCTGTTGACTCTGAGTCATGACAACCACGTATAGACCTGTACCCCTGTAAGGCTGTCATGGCTGTGAGCTTTAGATCAGCAGTCATCTCTTCTGACGTGTCTCTGGTGCACTGGCATCACCAACAACTTCGTGCAGAGTGGGATACTTAACAGTTTGTGTCACTCAAGACACCTAGGAATATACACTCTTGAAATAATTGTGTAAAACATACATGGATCCAAGATTGTTCCCATGTTCTCAGTTACTAGTTATACAAACGTTTGCTTATTATTCCATTGTGTATAATAAACAAAAAGTCAGTTATAGCTAGAGTTTTAGCACATGTGTATTTTTTTAATTTTTTAAAAATCATTTTATTGGGGGATCGTACAACTCTTCTCACAATCCAAACATCAATCCATTATATCAAGCACATTGGTACATTTGTTGCCATCATCATTCTCAAAGCATTTGCTTTCTACTTGAGGCCTTGATGTCAGCTCCTCATTTTCTCCTCCCCCTTCCCCACCCTCCCTGCCTCATGAACCATTGATAATTTATAAATTACTAGTATTTTTATTTTTTTCATGTCTCACACTGACTGTTGTACCCCTTCACCAACTTTTCTGTTGCCCGTCCCCCAGGAAGGGGGTTATATGTAGATCATTGTAATCGGTTCCCCCTGTCTCCTCCATCTTCCCTTTCCCATCCTGGTATTGCTACTCTCATTATTGGTCCTGAGGGGTTTATCTATCCTGAATTCCCGATGTTTCCAGTTCCTATCTGTGCCAATGCACATCCTCTGGCTGGATTTGTAAGGTAGAATTGGGATCATGATAGTGGTGGGGGGAGGAAACATTAAAGAACTAGAGGAAAGTGGTATGTTTCACTGGTGCTATACTGCACCCTGACTGGCTCCTCTCCTTCCCATGACCCTTCTATTAGGGGATGTCCAGTTGCCTACAGATGGGCTTTGGGCCTCCACTTTTATTTTTTTGTTTGTTTGTTTTTTTAATCTTTCTTGTTCCTAGGTTCCAGCTAAGAGTAACACTGGCACATATCCAGATAATAAGAAGGAAGAACTACAGAGATGAGTTGAAGCTCCTAGATATTCATACAATGAACATGCCACAAAGGAACACACCGTCATCAGATGAAGTCAGCAGCAAATAATAGATCCTCTCAAGTTTGTAGGAGAAAGATGGGCTTTCTACCCCTGTCAAGGGCCACAGCCTCAGAAACTTCCCGGAGCCAATCGGCCTTGACCTACAGGGTCTCTAGGAGTCAGCTGCCACTCAGGGCAGTGAGTTTCATTTTATTAATGAATCTGAGAAAGTATTTAAATTATCAGTGGCCACTACTTCTAGACCCACAAATAGCTTTGTAACTACTATTTTAGTTTATTTAGAGAGAAGACAATGCAATTGTGCACACATTTTAACAACTTTGTTGAATTTAGGATCTCTGTTAAGATAAAATGCTTTCCTAACATAAACATCAGTGTTTATTTTATTGTTTATATATACATATATATGTTTATATGCAGGTATGTATTCTGTAAACAGTAAAATACCATAGAAACTCTGGTAAACATCCTAGGAAACCTCACATCTCAGTAATCTGCTGTGTAAGCTTTAAAGTGGCCAGTGTCATTAACCTTAATCAGGAACAACATCAGTGGGGCAAACCACAGGGGTTTTCCCATCGGTCACATTCACCAAGATAATGTACATAAGGACCAAAGGTCACTGAGACATGGACCACAATGCAGGTCCTTTGGCAAGAAATGGCTCAAGCCAGCTCGTGCTATTGAAAAAAATACCCTATTTAGCAGGAAACCTGTTTTAAGTTCTAGAGAAAGGGGTACATAATCATTAAGCATTGAAGAACTATCCATCTTAATGTCTGTTCATTGTTCTGGGTGCATATGAGCTCTCAAATTTTAAACCGTGAAAGATATAACATATTATACCGAGGAAACATTTTTACCTGTGGTATTTTTGTGGTACAACAAATAGTAATGCGGTTAACATTTCTTTGAAAAAGAAAAAATAGAGAGAGAAGTCATGATACTTTATAAAAAATGCTGAGTCAAAAACACCTGGAAATTGAAGACTGAATAAAATAGTAATAGACTTTGCTGATGTCCACTGGTGTCAGCGGATACTTGTCTAACAAGTTTAATTCCAGGGGGGTTTCCAAATTTACTGAAATCATCAGACTTTAGAAGTAGTTCTTAGGTGCTGTTGAGCTGGTCCAATTCATAGCAACCCAGAATCCAGGAGAAATTTGGTAGGCTTTTATTATGCTTTTGTGTCAGCTACCCCTGGGGTGTTTTCTGTCATGATTGTAGTAGATTTTAAGAGTATTTAGTATTCCCCAGTAAATCACAGCTCATTGTGTCCTCCCCTTGCATTATTGCTCTCCTATTTGACTTGGGCTTGGGCATGTGACTTTCTTTACTGGCCAGCACATTTATGTGCCCACTGACATATTAGCAGCAGAGTCTTGGGAAGTGCTTGTGCATCAGAGCTTGCTCTGATGGTGCAGTTCCCATGTGAAGTAGCCTCGGCTACCCTCCTGGGGAAACCTGGCCCAGCCGAGAATCAGCCCAATGTATGGACCCTTGAGTGAGGCTGCTGTAGACGAGCCATATCTAGTGGAGTACCCAGATAACAGCAGCTTCGTGAATGACCTTGGATGAAAATAACAAAGGTCCATATGGTTGATGATAGCCTCAATTGCTACTTCATAAAATTGTGAGGCTGACAAAATTAATGTTTAACTGTATATACTCGTGTATAAGCTGAGTTTTTCAGCACACTTTTAATGCAGTTTTTATGGTAAAATCATGTGCCTCAGCTGTTATTCAGGTCGGCTTATTCTCGAGTATATACAGTAAATGTCCATATCTTTTAGTGGATTCTTAGACAGCCATAGATGTTAAGTGTTATATCATCTTTCCATTTTATACCCTCAGTTATAATTCTTTTATTTCAAAATCTAGGAAAAAGTTAACAATAAAAGTAATCTTAGTAATATATGTAGATTTTGTATAAAAGAACTATATTTAATGAACCAACATTTTACCCTGTCATGAATTATAATTTTCTTCATTTATCATTAAAAATTAGTAGAATTGTACTACACCTTGATTTCAATTCTAACTGTACTTTAAATGTACATTCAGTTTTTGCTAGGATTTGAGGAAACTAGAGATTTGCCCCTGACTAAATAATGTCTTAGCACATGCTAGCTAAGAATGCTAATACTTGAATCTACTGTGCATTATCAACCCCTTTGTTTCCTTTATTTTCTGAATTTCATAAGAACCAAAAAGCATACTGCAAAATACAAACTGCCACGAATGAAAGACAGGGAAGGTAGTACAGATAGATCTGCAATATTAGATATTGCTCAAGTTAAACGCTTTGGAAAATCCCAATGCCAATGGGGGGAAAAAGACATCAAATATAATGGTGATCCAAATAATGAGTCCCTTAATTTATTTTCAATATTCATGGAAGAGGATTATGGGGAAATGACAGTGGTTTACAGAAAAGGTTTTTATTTCCAAACATCTCACAGCTACTGTTTTCAGAACCAAAGGAGACTAAATCCCAATATAGTTTAAGAACAAGATTTACTAAATTATAAACAGGAAAAGACAAGGCAGAAACAAAGACACATCATTTGGATGAGGGGGACCATTCGAGCATTAGGCTATAGTATCATCCAACGGTTTGCAGAGGCTTAAATAGAACATGGGAAGAAAAGGGAACATGGGCAGAAAAACACGATTGGCAGCAGATCGATACATCACAGTTGTATCAAACAATAGAAGTGGGAATCGATACATCACAGTTGTATCAAACAATAGAAGTGGGAATTGGACCTGATTGTAACGCAGACATTATGGTAGCTAGAAAGGCTTGTGAGATTGGTCCACGGGCTTCCAACCAAGGCAGTCCAGGCATGACTCATGACCACGTGACCCCAATATGACAGTCTTCATCAGGGACATATGCAGGCAAACCCCAAAGGGTAACTTGCCTCTTCTTGGGTTGCTGGGATGGGAGTGGTGACCCATTTCCTAATGCACTCTGCCTGAGGGTGAGACAGTTCACCCCTATAGTAAACGGTAAGAAGGGAAGTTTTGGAGCCTTAATCACATGAGGCTGCAAATGGATTTGGGGCTCTCACTATTAGCCTTTTTTTCTTGCTGTGGGGTGGGGCTGGTTAGGTGCCATCCAGGCAGTTCTGACCTATCGTGACACTCTGTCCAGCAGAGCTAAATACTGCACAGTCCTGTGCCATCCTCACAATGGTTCTTCTGCCTGAGTTCATTGTTGCCGCCACTGTCCAATCCATCTCCATGAGGGTCTTCCTCTTTCTCACTTCCCCTCCACTATATAAAGCAGGACTTGTATCTCCTGGCAACAAGGCCAAAGTATGTAAGCAGGTGCATTCTGACTGTACTTCTTCCAAGACAGATTTGTTTGTACGTTTAGTAGTCCATGGTACTTTCAATATTTTTCACCAGCGCCATAATCCAAACACATTGAATCTTCTCCAGTGGTCTTTAGTCAATGTTCAACTTTCACATGCATAAGGGGCAATGGAAAACATCAAGGTTTGGGGTAAGTGCTTCTTAGTCCTCAAAGTATCACTCTTGATTTTCAACACTTTAAAGCGGTCTTATGCAGCAGATTCACCCACTGCTATGCATTTTTGGTCCCTTAACTGCAACTCTCCTGAGCATTTATTGTGGGTTCAAGCAAACTAAAACCCTAAAACTTTAAGTAAGATGTTACCTATTGCTCCAGTTGTGAGGATTTGGGTTTTCATTGCACTGAGTGATAATCCATATGGAAGGCTCTAATTCTTCAACAAGTGTTTCAAGTCCTCCTCATTTTCAACAATCAACATTGTGTCATTTGCATATTGCAGGTTGTTAATAATATTTCCCCCAATCTTTACACTGCATTCTTCTTCATATAATCCAGGTTCTGTTATTACTGGCTCAGCATACACACTGAATAAACATGGTGACAGGATACAACTCTGACACACTGTTTTTGATTCAAAATTTTGCAGTAATCTGTTGTCTGTTTGTACAGCTGCCTCTTGATTCATATACAAACTCCACTTGAGCATAATGAAGCGTTCTGGAATTCTCATTCTTCACAATGGTATCTCTAGTTTGTTATGATGCACACATTCTTTGAATGTTTTTGAATAGTCAATAAAGCACAAGTCTTTCTGGTACTGTCTGTTTTCAGTCAAAATCCATTTGGTATCAGCAATGATATCTTTTGTTCCAAATTCTGTTCTGAATCAGCCAGAACCTCTGGGAGCTCCCTATCAATATACTGCTGCAAGAGTTGTTGATCATCAGCTAAATTTTACTTGTATGTGATATGAATGATATTGTTCTACAATTTGTGCATTCTATTGGGTTTACCTTTCTTTGAAATGGGTACAAAAATAGATCTTTTCAGTCAGTTGACGAGGTAACTGTCTTCCAAATTTCTTGGCATAGACCAGTGAGTGTTTCTAGTGTTTCATCAGCTTGTTGGAACCTTTCATTTGGTATTTCATCACTTCCTGGAGACTTGTTTTTGACTACTGCTTTAAGTGCAACTTGAACTTCTTCCTTCAGCACCATTGACTCTTGCTCATATGGTACTTCCTGAAATGGTTGAATGTTGACTCTTTCTTTTTGGTACAGTGACTGTATTTTCTTTCTATCATCTTCTGATGTTTCATGCATCATTCAATATTTTTCCCAGAGACTCTTTCTTTCTTTTTCAAAATACTTTTATTGGGGGCTCTTACATCTTTTATCACAATCCATACATTCATCCAATTTGTCAAGCACCTTTCCACATATGGCGCCATCATCATTTCAAAGCATCCTCTTCCAACTTAAGCCCCTGATATCAGGTCCCCATATCTTCCCCCACCCTCCCCCTCCAGCCCTCCCTCATGAACCCTTGGTAAGTTATAGATTACTTTTTCCATATCTTACATCATCCTCCATTGCCCCTCACCCACTTTTCTTTTATTCATCCCACTGGGAGGGGGTTCTAGTTTGATCCTTGTGATCAATTCCCCTTTTCTCTCCCCACCCTCCACTAATCCTCCTGGTATCTCTACTCTAATTTTTGACTCTGAGAGATTTATCTATCCTAGATTCCTTGTGTTTAGGGCATTTATCTGTAGCAGTATACATGCTCTGGTCTAATCCCATTTGTAAGGTAGAATCGAGGTAATGATAGTGGGACGAAGGAAGCATCATAGAACTAGAGGAAAGTTGTGTGTTTCATTGGTATTATACTGCAAGGGTGTAAGCATCTCAGTGCTGACATGGGTCTCCATGCAGTTGCTCTAGCACCCAGGGCTGCATCGGGGTAGGTCCATGTGGCTTCTCCTTAGGGATGTCTCACATGAAGTGAGCCTTGCCAGCTGAGGCAGAGAACTAGCTAAGGCAGCTGCACGCTGGTCCAACCATCAGAGAACAAGAGACAAGACAGGCGAGGCTTGTTGAGCTATTTATCTCTCTGCCTTTCAATTAAACTGCCCTTCAATTAATCCCACGTGTGTTCATTGGCCAGGTTGGCACAATAAACCTTAACTATCACAACAGTACAACAACTAACAGATAAACAGTGTTAACCTAGCCTTCAAAAACAGGCACTAAGAATTTAAGCTCCAACACAGTATCCTGCTTGGGCTCAAGTCCCAAAACAGGGAGAGCCTCCTTACCTATAGAGGTCAAAAGCCTGGGAAACTGCCCTGGAGCCAATCTGAAAGACATCAGTTTATTTGCATCCAGGTTTACAGACGGGTAGAGCAGCACAACAGCAGCGGCGTCCAGGAAAGGATTTGCTACTGGGGTAAACCAGAGGCTCTTTTGATACCAAGTCATAAGGTGAGTTAGTGAAATTATTTGTGCAATGCCACCAGGGCTTCTAAAATTTATTGTGAGGTTATCTTTTTGTTAAGAGGGAAGGAGAAATTAAAGGGAAGACAATTCCCTGAAAAGTAAAGATGGGGAGGCGGGACAGGAGAGGAAGATTTCATCAACTCTAAGGTTGTTCTTTTAATTACTTTACGAAAATAATAGATTTTTTTTTACTAGTAGATAGTAGGCTCTGAAGCTCAAAAGCAGTATGCCATGCTGTAACCTCCCAATAACAACAAAATCCTTGCCACTGGGTTGATGGGACTCATGGTAGCACTGTGGGTGAGAGGAGGACTGTACCCTCTAGCATTTCTCATGGCTGGCATTTCAGAAGCCCATCGCCAGGCCTTGCTTCTGGGGCACCTCTGGTTAACTCACACTTCCTTACACCTTTCTTTGTGCAGCCAAGTGCGTTACCATTTGTACCACCTAGAAACGTCATCCCATCTCGATGGGAAACATTGGGTTTTAAGATTAGCAAAGAAAAATACTTGCTGCTGAATCCCATAGAGAGTCAATAGGAGGTGGAGAAGGAAATGAGAAAGTTTAAAGTCCTTGCACTTTTGACAGCATGTCAGAAAGGCATGGCCACAGAGCAGATGAACTTCATCCCTTAGTATCTTGAAACAAATGAAAAGGAATTAAGAAAGTGATATAAACTAATTTAGAAGCACAAGAAAACCAAAACCCCATAAACCAGAATTTTTAAAACTCAGAAATCAAGTGATTGGAGAAAAAGAACATTTGGGGGGAAATGGTGAAAGACTCTGTAAATAATTTGTAAGAAAAAGAAACAAAATCACTTTTGAATGAAATCTGAACTAGGAGGAACACAGTTTGAATAAACACAAGGAGACCGTCTCCCTGGAGAAACAGCTGATTTAGATACAGGGTAGGAAGTAGACACACTGCTCCTTGGTACATCTTGTTATACCAGAAAGCTGGGAACACCATCAAAGACAACTGGGGATTTATCCAAGGGACTCCGGAGCCGATATGGATAGAATCTATTGACCACAGGTCTGATAATCTGTGCACTGATAGCTACAATGAGGGAAAATCTAGAGTCAAATACTAAATTCCATTGTTCTTGAAAACGGATGGTCAAAGAACGGAAGCACGCCTCCAGCCTTTCCTCTCCGAACTGCAAAGTGAGGCAAATGAATAGTTGATGAGGACAATCTTGCAGTTGTTGCTGAAGAACGAGGCTTCACCCAATGTGCCACCCAGGCTCCTCTCCAGTCGGAGTAGGGAGAATAAAAAGTATTTATTCAGGTTCTTAAATCACCCCTTCTACCGGTATGAGTGCAAAATCATGTCCTTTTGCAGAACTTAGCAATTCCAAAACCATTCACCAATGTGATGTCACAAGGCACAAAAGATTGAAATCCAAAAACCGTTGACCACACGATGGGAAATGACACATCATTCCTTCGGTGGGATGGCATTCAGACTACATGTAAACCAGAATTTGAATTTCAAAACGGATAGATGATGGTTCTGATCAGATCACAGAACCACAGCTTGTCATCTCCCTTTCAAGACGTTGACAGTAAGCCTGTCCCTGACCTTGGCAATTCAGCAAAGACCTTGTTTTGATCTTCTGTCTCCTTCAACTCTGCTATTTCCCCCCCTAGTGTCAGTGATGGTGACCCCAGGCAACTACAATGAGTACAAACAATGTGGTTCAAAGGGCAATTTCATCTACTCTTGAGCCAAGTTACTCACAAAATAAACACATCGGTTCACACGGTTGTTAGTTTCTACAAATGCTTTGTTGAGAGGGGGGTCTCAGCTTAAGCAAGCAGCTTTGTCAGCAGCCTGAAATAGCTCTGTGGAAATCTAATTGCATAAATGTGAATTCTGTATATACAGAATTTTTAATTCAATTTTAGATATAGAATGTAACTACTGCTTTAGATCCAGAAATTGTATTTAGGTACAAGAAAAAAGAGGAAAGAGAAAATTGTATAATATCGCATGCCCTTCGCACTGTGATCACCTTTTTTTCCCCCAATTTCATCAGATTAGATATTACACATTATTTTTAAAATTAATAGAGTATATTCTTATATATCTTGTGTTTTCCTTATTAGTAGTTTCTTAAATAGGGTTAGCTTCCCATCGCCTTCTAAAAGAAAACCCAAAGCACAGCTTAGTTTTCTTCCTAAGATTCGAGGGTTATGGGTATTAATTATTACACTGTACTGAAGCACAGGCATGTTTTAAGGAGGCTTTTGAGATACGCAGGCTTGTTCATTCTCGCGCTAAATGGCACTTCTTTCTCCTCTGCTCTCTGCTGATAGTTCTCCTGCTGCAATTACATCCTTCTGAGGCAGCTGCATGTCATTCAATCTCCATTTCAATCTCACTATATTCTCCTTTCTCCAGAACAATAAGAACGGGTTTTATGGTGACTATTTTCTTACAAATGCCTCTTTTTCAGCCCCTTCCTAGTTCATACCTATAATGAGAAGTCTTAAAGTAGGGAAAAAATTGACTTAGAGATATATGAGTCAATTATTATTTTTTATTTATTTGACTCATCTTCAAAGGAACTTTTCCAAAACTAGTGGCCATTCTGCCCATTAAGTGTAGCCTAAACTACCACCAAGATCTGTCATCATCAGAGGCTTTTCCGCATTGTGTCACTCATAGACTCATGTGTATTGTTACCTTGACCGCGAGTACATCCAAGCTGAGGTTCTGTAATTACAGATGGAAATGGAACAGGGAAATGCCTGTGGAGACAAAGCCCTGGGTGAGTCTTGCTAAGACAGACAGGGAACTGGAGCTATGAGCCTGTCCTGGTCCCCAGACTTGCATTCCCATCTGCAGGAAGGAGATGCTGCCTGCATCGCTGTGATCCTAGTCGTAGATTCTAGGCAGCCTCAGGCAGTTTTTCAAAGACACCGCCTGAAAAGCAAGAAGTGAAATTATGAGAAAGAATAATTCAACTGCTTTCACTCAATTTATGGTCCTCTTGGAAACTTTTTCCATCTAAATGATACACTCTGTTGTTCTCAAACCAGGAAAATTCACAAGAAAAAAGTAGTTTCCAAATATTGTCGCCCATCAGCCCACACCAAAGGCAATGGTAAATAAACAAGAAGTTCTTCTAGCGTAGTGGGTTATGTGCTGAGCTAGTTTAAAACCACTGGCTGCTCTGGGAATGAGGCTTTCTACTCTCATAACAATAATCGCTGGGGATGGAGCCTTTAGGCATGGGCTGCCACCCTCATGATCGGTAATTCCAAACCACCAGCAGGTCCACGGAGAAAGATTGGGCTTTCTACTCCGCAAACATTTACAATCTCGAAAACCCTGGGGTCGCTATGCATCAGTATTGACTCCAGGGCAGAGAGTCTGGGTTTTGTTTACTCCCCTAAAGAGTTAGCCATCTTGGAAACCCAGAGGCAGTTCTACCCTGAGGCATAATCAACTGGATGGAGCAAATTTGGGCGTTATTTTGTTTGTTTTTGATGAAATAAAGGAGCAACAGGTGTCCGTCCAGTCAACTTTGACTCTTGGTGACCCAGGGGTTTCCAGTGATGGATTTTTTGGAAGTGGATCGCCATTCTTTTCTTGTAAGGTGCTTCTAGGTGCTCACAGAAAGATTGGGTGTTAAAGTCTACCCAGCAGTTGCTAGGGAAAAAGACCTGGCATTTACTCTCCCAAAAAGAACATCCGTTGAAAACCCTACAGATCTTTACACAATGGATGAATGGATGGATTGTGTTAAGAGTTGTATGAGCCCCCAATAAAATGATTTAAAAAAATAAACCCCTACAGATACAGTTGTACTCTGACAGACATGGGCCCCCATCAAATCTAAAGCAACTGGCTTTTAAGCTGGTTTAGCAAGTAAAGATCGTTAGACTCTTAACATTTACTCAGAAAACTTTAACAATGCCGTCCAAATGCCGGAGGGGGGAAGGGGATACTAAGTTTCAGATCTTAAATAATTTGAGTTTCAGGAGTTAATATCCTTTCGATTTCAACATACAAACTATTTGGCTTCTGTAACAGAACCTTGTGTGCTAACCACTAAGTATGCAGTTCTCGGAGCAAGCCACCAGAGGGTGGTAAAGAAGCTAA
The DNA here is from genome assembly GCF_000313985.2 of Echinops telfairi. Lineage (NCBI taxonomy): Eukaryota > Metazoa > Chordata > Mammalia > Afrosoricida > Tenrecidae > Echinops > Echinops telfairi. The sequence continues at coordinate 61,077,902 of NW_022103896.1, read as the reverse complement.
ATCTTGAACCAGTGTAGTGAACAGGTGGTGAGTTTAAATAAAAGCAACATTTCCCAGTGTGCGTTCCTGACCAGGGTCATAAATAATGAATTAATAAATTACAAATTCGTGGATTCTGAAAAGTCAGCAGCACACTTCACTGGTCAATTTTATGACAAGGGGAAAGTAATTTGAGAGTAGAAAAACAGGATCCTTACTTCTTAAAATTCTACCCCCACGAAACCGACCCACTATTGGAAAATTGTGTGAATAATAGCTTTCCGTGACTCAGTGGTCAGGATACCATTACCTAAGAGTAGAATTTATCTGCTTAAGACACTCAAATGCACAGGAAAAATGCATATCTAGGAGAATGAGCTCTGAGTGACACATGAAATAATTCTTCAAATGGAAAACTATGAGATCTAGAAAAAAAAACTGTGACTCTGTACTATTGTGGCTATATGCAAAGAGGGACTAAGAAGCGCAAAAATCAATTCTGAGAAAGGAATTTGAGGTAGAAGAGCACTAACATGAATGGAGAAGAAAGGAGAGTTGATGAACAATAATTATATAGATATATAATTTCCATTTTTTGTTCGCTATAAAATATGTGAAAACCGTGCCACTCAGACATTAGTGCTGCAACAAGGCAAGTGTACTGAATCTGCTACAGAGACCGAGGCTGCATTAAAATGTCTTAGAATAATGCTGGTAAGCTATAGTCACCTCACTTAAACTGCAAAGATCCTCTCAAACTTGTTTTAAGGTAGCTCCTTCAATCTAGGTGTTAAGAAAGTTGAGCAAAGTACATTTTAGCCATGCTTGTTTTGTTTTTAAAGAGGATACTGATTTGGGGCCAAAGAAAATCATGTCATTAATTCATGGATACAAACATGGCAATATGTCTTTGCTCTTCTCTCGCTTAGATGGTGGCTGCGGAGGAGGAAAACCAGATTGCAGATTGAATCCGTCCGTTTTAGACAGGAGGGTTCCCTAATGAAGGGTCACGGGTTCTTGTGTGGGAGACCCATTTGTTTCCTAGGACTGCTGTAACAAGATGCAACAATTCGGGTGACTTAAAACAACCAAAATTGCTTTTCGCTCAGCTTTCCCACCAAAACCAAACCGTCTGCCCCTGAGTCAATTCCAACCCCCAGCGACTTGGAGGGTGGCGTCTGGCTGCCACGGTCAGCTTCCCACGATGGTCTCGGGCGTGGTTCGCAGCCCAGTGCCTAAGCAACAGACTACCAGGGCACCTTTGCCTCAACTTTTGATGTTAGAAAATTAAAATCAAAATGTGAGTCTGTCCGTAATCTTTCTAAAGTCTCTAAGGCAGCAGTTCTCAACCTATGGGTTGCGACCCCTTTGGGGGTCAAACGACCCTTTCACAGGGGTTGCCCAATTCATAACGATAGCAAAATGACAGTTATGAAGTAGCAACAAAAATAATGTTATGGTTGGGGTCCCCACAGCATGAGGAACTATATGAAAGGGTCATGGCATTAAGAAGTTTGAGAACCACTGCTCTACCGGAAGGATCTTTCTGAGACTTTTCCACTTTCTGGTGGCCCCAACCTCCCCTTGGTTTGCGAAAACAGAACCCATTCTTGGCTTTTGTCTTGCGATGGCCATCTTCCCTTTGGGTTTGTTTCTGTGTCTTCTGGGTCTCCTCGATTTTTGGTTTTTCCTTCACATGGGCACAAGTTATCTCAGACATGAGCCCATCAAACTCTGTTATTGTACTCAGGTGAATTAATTATTTCTGCAAAGATGCTCTTCCCCTATAAGATCACGTTCACAGGCAGTGGGCGTTAGGACTTCAACATGCTTTTTATGAGAAAAAAATCAACCCATAACAAGTGGAGAGAGTAAAATGATAAATGTTTCACTATATTGTAAAGCGTCCAGTCTTTTCTGATTCATAGTGACTCTATAGGACTAGCTAGGCTGAACCTACCAGTAAGCTTACAAATCTAGACTTACATTTTTTTAATGAGAGCATATCTTCAGATATTTTATCCACAACGTTACTGATGGATTTAAATTGCTAACTTTCTGGTAAGCAGTCAAGCACTTCGGGCTTGTTTTAACTGATCTCCTTTGCTGTACTATAATATATAATAATATTAAAATTAACAAAGCAGCATTCTACTGCCTTACTGATTTCCACTCCTAGTCTTTTACTGACAAAGATCCTCCTTTGAGGAAACACACATTATTCTCACTGCTATTGAGTCCATTCTGACTCACAGCAACCCTCTAGTCGGAATTTATATGTATATATATTTCATTTATTTTTAAAGATTATATAATACATGTTGTAATAGTCTAGGTACTTTGGAGAAACAAATCCACAGTGACTCATGTATAAGACAGAGTTTTATGTAAAGAAAAGGTGCATCACGAAAACATCCCAACCCAATGCTGCCCAAGCCCACAAGTCCAACATTAACCCAACACCAGTCCACAAAGTCTTCCACCTCACAAAACAGAGGCAATGATGCCGACTGCAGGAGGAAAGCTGAGTCAGTAAATGAATAAGCATCTCAGCACTAGCAGGGGTCTCCACACGGCTGCTCCAGCACCCAGGGCTGCATCGGGATAGGTCCATGTAGCTTCTCCTTGGGGATGTCTTGTAGGAAGTCAATCTTGCAAGCTGAAGCAGGGAACTGCTAAGGCAGCTGCACCCGATGCAACCATCACAAAACAAGAGACCCGAGAACTAGAAAGGCGAGGCTTTACCACCCATTTATCCCTCCGCCTTTCAACCAGCACCACATGTGATTATCGGCCAGGCTGGCACAATTAACCAACTCACATGTGTATGAACTTAATGCTACAATAGAGTAAACTTTTTTTCTGGAAATCATTCAACCGTGGTTGCAGCAGTACACCAACATGGAGTTGCCCTCAATTTAAGTTGGATTCAGAAGAGGACTTGGGATCGGGGATCTCATTATTGATGTCTGATGGGCCTTGGATGAAAGCAAAGAAAACCAGAAAGGTGTTCACGTGCATTGCATTCACTATACAAAGGCATTTGACTGTATGGATCACAGAAAGTATGGAAAACATTGAGAAGCATAGAAATTCCTAAGTACTTCCTTGCAACTTGTAGATGAAACAATAGAAAGTCATTTAAACAGAACGAGTTTAAAAACAGAACAGGTGTGTGTCATGGTTCTATCCTTTCCCCGTAGTCATTCGATCTGGATACTAAGCAAGTATTTCGAGAAGCTGAATTGTATGAAAAACTCAGCATCAGGATTGGAGGAAGGTTTATTAACAACTTTTAATATGAGATGACACAACCTTGCTTACTGAAGGTGAGGGCTTGGAGCATTTGCTGATGAGGACCCAGGACTGCAGCCTCCAGTAAAGGTATGACTCAATGGGAAGAAAATGAAATGCTCAGGATGCCTTGGGGACTTAGTTGCTTTGCTTCCCTTGCTGCCCAGTTGCACTCAACTTTGTGTGTCACCCCACTGTGCATGGGGCCGACTGGGCACACTTTCCGCACAGTGTTCCCAGTGTTGTCACCCGTAGAGCTATGGGTCAGTGAGGGAACTTCCTGTCTTGTGGTGGGGCTGGCGCTACAGTCCTCTCTGCGCATCAGCTGCTCCAAGCATCTCTCTCTCTCTCTCTCTCTCTTTCTCTCCCTCTTAGTTTGCTCCCATGTAGTCTGACAGACCTGCCTCTCTCCTGGGGCTATATCTTCAGTGTTGTCCT
>NW_022103896.1:61054777-61069220 GCF_000313985.2 Echinops telfairi | reverse complement strand
GCAAGTCTTTAAGACCCCAGATGCTATATTTTTTGATAGCTGGGCACCATCCACTCTCTTCACCACATTTGCTTATGCACCCATTGTCTTCAGTAATAGTGTCATAAAGGTGAGTAACAAAGAGTTCCAGGTTATTAGAACAAAGTGTTCTTGCGTGTGTTTTTCTTGTTTTGTTTGTTTTGGTTTATTTGTTTCTTTTTCTTTCACACTATGTCTATCTATATAAAATAGGCAGAATGAACAATCCTGAGGAGAAAATAACAGGATTGGTGGTTCTAGGGGGACATGGGGGAGAATGATGTGGGGAGGGAAAGTGGAGAGCAAACAAAATAAGGGATAAGGGAACAAAAGAAATCTAAAATTGATGGCAAGGAGGGCATGTAATGTCAGGTGGTGTTTAATCAAGTGCAATATTCTATAGGCATAACAGAGAGCCGAATGGAGCATGAGCATGATAGTGGGATTGGAGGAAGGTAAAGAAAATAGAGGAAAGAACTAAGAGGCAAAGCTATTTATAGAGGTATAGCTATAGGCATGTCTACATGTAAATGTATTTATTTATAATGAAAGGGTTAAATGCCAATGTACATATATTAATATATTAAGTATCAAGATAGCAGATGGACATTGGTACTCTACTCAAGACCTCCCTTGACACAAGAACACTTTTGCTCTTTTATTTTTAATACATCACTTAATAAAAAAAACAAATGTTTTATTAAGACATAAACTACATATCAAGGAATCAGGGAGCCCTGGTGGCCTAGTGGTTACACACTCAACTGCAATCTGCAAGGTCACCAGTTTAAAACCACCAGTCCCTCCATGGGAGAAAGATGGGGATTTTTACTCTTGTAAAGGCTTACAGTCTTGGAAGCTCACATGGGGCAGTTCTATGAGCTTTGAGTTGGCATTGACCCAATGGCAGTGGGTTTTGAGACCTCTTAATTATATATATATATAATGATATAATGACTTTATTTTCCAAGTTTCCTTATTTGTTGCTTTGAAACACATAGCAATTGACTCTTGAATACAAAACTGGTTTGAAATATTTTCAAACAGTACTAGTTTTGCTCTTCACTATGCTTTGCCTATTCTCTTTTGTATTCCTTTTCATTGTTTGCTTGTTTGTTTTGCTTGTTGGTTGGATGGGCTATTATATTAGGTGCTCTCTGCAAATATCTTATAATTCATGATTACTCGTTTGAAAAACAAGGAACCAAAAATCAGATTGGAAAACCTGTGAGCAAGAATGGACTTTTCTACTGTTGGTCAACAGCTGGACAACAGACTGACAATCAGGTGAGAACTGCATATCAGAGAACTGCACATGAGAACTGCATATCAGTGATTTTTCTTTTTCAATAGAAGAATCATTTAGTCATCCTTATAAAGAATATAAACTTGGAAAGAGCATCGGAAAGCCAAACAGTGATCTCATTATTCTGATTGTAACTAAAATCCTCTCATTTTAGTAAATGATCCTGTTTCAGCTGTACCTGCATCCAGAATCCAAAGTTTCTCTGAATTAACTTCTACATAGAAATATCCAGGCTTCTGGTAATATAGCAAAAGGGGTGTCTTTTTTTGTTTGTTTGTTTGTTTAATTGGGCTGAGAGATTTGAGAGTAAGAATGAGGCATGGTAGTTCAAAGGTCGAAACCTAGCCGACTATACAGCCCCGACTCAATTCTGGGCCAATATGTCTTAGGCACAGCCACAAACTACCTGTCAATAAAAATGCACATTGTTATGGTGATGAACAAGTTTCACTGGAACTTCTAGACTAAAATGGACAAATAAGAATGGCTTTGTGATGGACTTATGGAAACAGACCAGTAAAAATCCTGTGAATTCAACTGTCCAATTCATAATCAATCATGCAAGGCAGGGTGGCATTTAATTCTTTCTCTACCAGGTTGCCATGAATCAGAGCACATTCCATGACAGCTAACAATACAATCTCCCAGTTTTCACACCCATGCTTGCTTTTATTCTAATTTGTGACAGAGTTTGTAAAAGTTTGGTATGAGTTATTAGAGAAACATTTATTAGAATTTACCAGTGAAGTCATTCAAGGAGGAACACATGATTTCATTTTCAACCCAATATCCTTTATTCTACCCCATTCATTTTTATCATTACATTTCTTGCCTCTTATTACATTTGAGCATGTTGAAGTCTTCTATTTCAAATTAATTTCCAGGAAAACAAAAGAAGATATATATATTAGCTCTAGCTCCAAACAGAAAGGGTAGACTCCAGCATTCCGGCATGCTGGAGTAGGCAGGACCTAGGATCACTCAGGTCCTGTAGATTTTCAGGTATATAAAGCTGAAGATATTTTGCTTTCTTCATGCCCTTCAATTCCACAGCTCTTCTGGTTTCAGTCTTTAGTATTTGGTATGTCAAATCCATTCTGGAAATCATCTCTAAATGTAGACTGATGTATTCAAGATCATATTTTGACTCTTGTAGACTTCCTTTAAAGTTCTTCAGCTTCAACATGAGCTTTCTTAAGAACTATTTATAATCTGTTTCACATTAGGCCCTGGCTTGGTCTTGACTAATGATATGGAGCTTCTCCATCATATCACTCCACAAATGTAATCAATATGATTCTTATGTATTTCACCTAGCAAAGGCAATGTGTCTAATCATTTGTGCTGTCAGAAAGAAAAGTTATTTGCAATGAAAAGTCATTGGTCTTCCAGAATTCTTTTATGTAATCTCTAGTATCATTTCTATTACCAAGGCTGTATTTTTCTTCTACTTTTCCTTCTTCTTTGATTATAAATTTCATATTCCACTCATTATTAAGAATCAACACATTGTGGTCTCATGCCTGACCAATTTCACACTGCAGATTCAGTTTTAAAAAACTCAAATTACTCCATTTTGGTCATTAAATTATTAAAATGGCAAGAAAAAAATAACCAAAATTGATGTCAAAAGAGATTCTAAATTTGCTCTTCAGCACAGAATAAACCAAACCAAACCCACTACCATCCAATCAATTCTGACTCACAGCGACCCTCTAGAACAGAGTAGGGTTTCCCGGACTAGAAATCCTTATGGTGAGCAGACCGCCTCATCTTTCTCTTGTGGAGTGGCTAGTGGGTATGAACTGCCAACCTTGTGTCTAGTAGCCCAATGTTTAGCCTACTACCACCAGAGCTCCTTGAGATTAGAGTAGCTACGGTTAATGTAAAAATTGAGCAAGTAGCTGAAAAGACATTTCCAAAGGATAGCATGAGAAGACAAGTAAAATACTATAAAGAAATATGCACAAACATGGAGTTAGAGAAACAAGAGTGAAGAACATGTGTGGGTTTTCTTAAGTTGAAAGAGGTAAAGAAAAAATGAAGATGTAGTTTGTGATATTGAAGGATTATATGGGCAAAATGATCAGGAAGCATCAAAGGAAGGTGGAAGAAATATACGGTTATTATACCAAAAAGAATTGGTTGATATTGGACTATTTCATGAGGCAGCATATGATCAAGAATGAGTATTACTGTAGAAGGATGTCCCAACTACACCGGAGACACTCATAAAAACAATACTCCAGGAGTTGATAAAATACAAATTTAAAAGCTTCAACAAGTGGTGACTGTTTATGCCAAGAAATTTGGAGGCCAGCTAGCTATCCAACCAATTTGAAGAGGTGGTACACATTCCAAAGAAAGATGATCCCATAGACTGCAGAAATTATTGAACCATATCATTAATATAAAATGCAGCAATACAGCAATAGAGAATTGTCAGAAATTCAAACAAGATATGCAACAACAGATATCATCTCTTATGTCAACTGGATTCAAGATAAATTTCAGAAAAAAACAAACAGAAAGATGTTTACCTGGGCTTTATTTACCATGTAAGGGCCTTCTATAGTGACTTATAACAAATTGTAGATAATAATGTGAAGGACAGGATTGCAGAATGTTTCATTGCAAATAGAAAAAATGGTAGTCTTCGAAACAAAGCAAGGGAATACGCTGTGATTTAAAATGGGAAAGGTGTGCACCAGCGTTGTACCCTCTCATCATAGTTATTTAATCTGTATGCTCAGCAGATCATCTAAGAAACTGGACTACATGAAAATGAACACACCCTTAAGATGGGAGGAAGTTTCCATAGCTGCCCGAGATAACGCAGATGACAACCGCGCTAGATGCATTTACTAATGAACCTAAAAGTCTTCGTGTGGGTTACAACTAAACATAAAGAAAGCGAACGTTCTCACAATTGGACCAATAAGCAACATTTTGATAAATAGAGAAAATATTGATATTAGCAAGGATCTCCTTTTTCTTAGACCAACAGCCAGCACACATACACGCAGCAGTTAAGACATCCGAGGGTGTGTTATATTGCAGACATTGGCGGCTAAAGACTTCTTTAGAATCTTAAAAAGAAACCATATCTCTTTCATGACCAAATGTGCCATTCATGACCAAAATGTCATGTTTTTTTTCAGTTGACTCATATCCGTGTTAAAGCTGGAAACTGAAAGAGGGAAACCTAAAAAGGATTGATGCGTTTAAAGTATGACCTTAGTGAAGAATGTCGACCAAAATAATCCATCAATTAGCTTCCAGAATTGTAGTTAGAAATTCTGAAGTAATTGGAATTCTTAACATTATACGTTTTCTTACGTATTTAGTCTTGTGATTTGCAAGCTTTTAGAATCTTCTTATTCCTAAGTGCTCTGAAATGTTACAATGATATAACTAGGCTAATCCATTGTTTTGGGCCTTTTCAGTCTATAGATTATTATTTCCCTTTGGAAATGTTTTACCATGTTTTCTCTTTCTACTTTTCTCTGTTCAGCCCTTCTAGAATCATCTTATTCAGAAGACACATCTCTTGTGTACTCAAAATCCACTACTGTCAAGTTGATTCTGACTCAAGTGACCTTATGTAATGTTTGTGAGGCTATAAATCTTCCCAGGAGCATTTCCCACCAAGGTCTGGTGGATTTGAACTGCCAATCGTGTTCTTAGCAGTGGAAAGTTTACCAGACAGCACTGCCGGGGTTCCAAAATCTCTTGCATAGATCTTCTCATTTTCTCTCCTCATTTTGATTTATCTGTTTGTTTGTTCTCTTTCTTTATACATTTCCCAACCTAATTTTTTTAGATTTCATGAAAAGGGCTTAGCACATAGCAAATTCTCATTAGGTAAATGGTTGTTGAGTAAGTAATTGAGAAAAAAAATGCCTAGAAATAAGTCCCAACCTCTCCTGTTTGTCATTGTTATATCATGTCCACTTATGGTCTCCATTTCTTACTAGTATTTTCAGGTTATATTTTCTCTCTGCCACTAATCTCACATTATTTGATTCTAGCAGTATAATTAGTCAGTTGTTGTTCTTGTTGTTAAATCCAAACTCTCAAGTCTCTTTGACTATTCCTTTTTCCAATGTATATTAAATAATTTATATATATATATAAAATGTGGTACCTATAATTTTATTTCTATATGTTATAAATATACTTATATAAAATATAATAAGTTCAATGGACTGAAATATTTCAATTAACTCATATACAGAATGTTGACATTTTTAATATAGAGAGATAATTGCAAATTGATAATCCAAATTCTTCTGTAAGTAAACTTCTAAATAAATCTGTATATCACATATTATAGAGGCATCGAGCTACTCACATCGGTTCATTAAGAGCTAAAACCATTTTATATAATTCTAATTCTTTTAGAGGTCACATGAAGAATTATCTTGAGACGTGGAATAGTACAAAAGGTTGAAATAGCTTGATGTTGATTAAAGGAAGTGATCAAGTCTTCTCAGACAGTAATTGCATATTCAAAAATAGTTTAAAAGTATTCAAAATCCTAGACATTTATATCTTTACATCAATCAGGCAATAACCGGTTCTTCGACTCTATTTGCCAATCTACTAGTTTTAAAAGCATGCTTCTCATTCCTATTTTTAAATGAAAGCAGCCTTGTCTGCCCTGATTTCATCATCTCTATTGAGAATGTTTATCTGCCAAATGAAAAAGAAGAATACAAATTAGAAACACTGATATATCTTCTGACATTTTTCATTTTGAACCTGGTTCTCAAGTTGTCATTACATTTACCACATAAAAATTAGAAATGATTTGTTTGGAGACCTATGGCTATTTCTGGGTCCAAGGTATTTGGACAGCTAGAGTTGCATTATCAGGCTGGCCAAATATGGTGTAATTACACATAAATCAGGATCATCTTTGCCCCGTGAAGTTAAAGTTATTGATCTATCCACGCAAAATTTCCTGAACCAAAATTAGAGGAAAGTTTTCACCAGTCAAGAATGTAAGAAGATCATTTTTGAAAATTAAAGCTGGGTTGTGTTCCTTTGATCTGATTGTTTCCATCTTTCTTCTGCTCTTAAAGCCCAATACTTCCACAAAACTTTGTATTTCTTTCATTAGCACTCATCACACTTGACATTATTCATTGTTTATCTTCTCCAATAAGCAATGGATGTGTTAATCCAGGAAACACATCGGGCTTGTTCTTTTCCAACTGCCTAATGCTACTATATTAGGCTTCTGTGGATATTTGTTGAGTGGATTAATGAAAGATTGATGAAGAAGAGGAAAGCGGGCATGCTGATTATTGAAGTGTATAAATAAATTTGGAAATTTTGACTAACCCTGTACTTTATAGAATCTCATAGAAGCGGTTGCTGTTGGGTGCTATGGAGTCAGGTCTGAATCACAGACACACTGTGGACCACACAAGGGCACAAGGACCGGCCCTGAGCCACCCTCACAATCCTTGCTCTGTTTGAGCCAGTGTGGCAGTTGCTGTGTCCCTCCATCTCATGGCGTCTCTGCCTCTCTCATGATGACACTCTGCTCTACCAAGCACCATGTCCTTTTCCAGGAACTAGTTTCACGTGACAGCCCACACAGACGATGGGAGAGGAAGTCTGGCCATTCTCAATTCTAATGGACCTTCTGACTGCAGCTCTTCCAAGACAAGTCTGTTGGTTCAATTGGCGAGCCATGATGCTTTCAATACCGGTAGCTTGCTTAAAATTTCATGTGAAAAATGTTATCTACATAAAAATAAGAATTATTGGAAATAATGTTGCTTAATCTGGAGGAGCGAAACCATTAAAGCACACCATATATACTCGAGTATAAGGTGACCCGAATATCAGCCGAGGCACCTAATTTTACCACAAAAACTGCATTGAAAATGTGCTGGAAAACTCGGCTTATACACGAGTATATAGAATTAAATATTTTTAACATTTTTAAATAGAATTTAAAAATTCACTACTGGGGCAATTTTTAAAAATCTATTCATAATAATGTGTCCAAATAGCAGATAGCAGGCAAATTTCTCACAACTTACCATGTTAATTTAACGAAGAACAATTGTGAAATTGGGGTTTACTTTTCTATTATGTTCAAATTTTGTTGTTAGTTAAACATGAAATTAACATTTCTGATAACTGGTTTTTCAGTGTAGGAAATCTTTCCTAATTTTGCATTTTATGTTTCTTAAAGCATTTTACTAATGTTTTCTTTCAAATGTTAAGGATATTCTGTTTATTACAAATATATGTAATGTCTCCCTATAGACATATGAAACAGGGCTAGAGTGCTAGATAGCAGTTCTTCTGTTATAATCTTAAAAAAAAAGTCTTTATGTGCTATAGCAGAGACCAGTGATTCATGAAATTGCCCAACATTGGACATATTCCTTCTTATAAAACTAATGTGTTTGAGACCGATAGTTTATACAAGATATTTTCTTCAAACTTTAAAGTAAAAAATATAAATTCCATTCAATATGTCAACATTCACATTAAAAATTGTTTTTCTCCCATTTTTCGGTGTATGAAATCCAGGATTGATGAACCCATAGAGACAGCAAGTAGAAAAGGGTTTCGGGAGGAGGGAGGTTGGTGGGGAAGTTGGGGAAGTTGGGGAAGGGAGATGATGTCAAGGAGTCCGTGTAGAAAAGGAATGTTTGGAAACTGATTGTCATAGCTATTGGACATTTCTGCTGGTCATGATTGAACTATGGAATGATATGATATATACTGATAAAATAGAAAAAATGTGTTTTCTTATGGAAGCAGCTTTAATTAAGTATATTTCAAATGTTGGAAACTGGTAGCACGTCATATTGAATAATTCAAATGCTTTCTTCCTACCTTGGCTGGAATATGAGTGGATATTTAGGGAGAAAAAGCATATGGAAAAGCCCGCCTACCCCCATTCCCCCATCAATGAAACTATTAGCTTAGCCACATCTTTGCCTACTTCCTTGAATTCCCTACTTTTTAATGGAAATAATATCCTATTTCTTACCAAAGTGATCACTCTTTGTCCTCAGGATCCCATGAAAGAGAACTCTTTAGAGACTTCACTTTAATATCTAATAAGGTCATCAATTTCTTCCTCAATACTTGATCATCGTTTCTCTCGTATCTAGTATTGCCTTAAAGCATACAACATTGTTCCTCAAGCTACACAAAACACGTCCCATATTATATCATAAAACTCTTTTCATAGCTCTTAAATGAACTTCTTAATTACTTTCTATCACATTGCATGGTTAATCTTCTTTATTTTGCCTATTACAATTAGAACTTCTTGTAATTATTTTTTGCTAAGAATAAAAAGGGCAGTGAAATTTAATAGAATATGATAACTCTAAGTCAAACATGGCAAATATTTCAATATATAATATACAGTACAGCTCTGATTTTTTCCCTTTGGGTATAAATAAAGTGTCAAAAATCTTTTAAACATTCCTTATACTGAAAGAAAAGTAAACACAGCTGAACACATTTGTAAGCTAGAAAATTAGCCTACAGATGTTTTGCTCATATTGATTATAGAACACATGATTCTAAATAAACAATAATAAACAGTGTGTAACAGTTCTATTTTGTCCTAGAGCATTGCCATGAGTTAAGATTGACTCAATACCTTTGTGTGTTTGTGTGTGTGGTTGTCCAGAGTTCTAATACAGGATCTACACTGATACTCAGTTAGTTTTGAAAGTACATTTATTACCAGTAGCTATGAATCATAAAAATACTTTTGAACAATTGATAAGTGTGCATTTCTATATTATCCAAATGTTCTATACCTTGGTAGAAAACAAGTTCAGTATTAAAAACTCATTCACTGCATGGACACTCACTCTATAAATATTTAGTCTCTGAAAGTAAATGTGAGCAAATAAGAAAAGCAACGTGCAGACCAGATAGCTAACGTTGACCCTGACGAGGCTGGGGAAGGGAGAAACGTAAGCAAAGCGGCTGTTAGCACACTGTGCTTTGTTTTGTTTCAGACACTCAATATCAGTAAAGCCACAGGTATCCAGTCTCCCACCTAAGCTGTTACCAAGGCACTAGATTTCCTTCAAACTTTTTAGTTTCTAAAATAACCTTATTTAAAAGATGAGCCAATTTTTCTTTTATTAAATATAGAGTAATGTAATATGGAGGATTCTCCTAAAAAATCTCTTATTACAAATATATTACATGGAGTTGTAAAAATCTCATAACTGATTATTTAAAGTTATTGCTCATTATACAGTGGTCAAAGATGAGGTTTAGCTTTATCAAGTTAGAACCTTCTTTACTTTCAATTATTGTCCTATCAAGGGTCCAAGCATAATTATACCAATTCCAGAGATACAACAAAGACCCATGGGAATCTATGTTAAACAGAAAGCCTCCTGGGAAAACAAGAAGGATGCAAGATGAGGATGAAGTCTCCACTGGAAGGGAAAGGCAAGTAGAAAAAGCAGTGAATTCAATGTAAGAAATAGAGAACAACTCTCATCAAAAATAATAGAAAGAATTAGTTAGACATAACGAATAATTACTATAATTATTGTTGTTAGGAATGATAACAATTTTAAAGCCTTTCTTCTCAAATTAGAATCTTAAAGCATCTATTTGCTGATATGAACAGGTACTTTGTGTTTCATTGGTTTCTCCATGCTTATAGATGTCATTAAACTAAAGTGATTAAAAACAGAACAAAAATCCAAACTTAAAATATGAGTGTTGGTTTGCCACATTTCAGCTCCATCACCACAATTTTCCAGTCAAATTGAATGCCTCTTCTCTCAGAGCTCCATATTTACATAATGTAGTGCATTCCAAGATAGGTGATTTACATAATTTAGTGCATTCCTAGATAGAGATTGCCCCTGCCAACATTGTTTTTCTTCTATAGCCTTTGATACCCAACATGAGCAAAGATGTGAGAGCAGAAACAATGACTGTTACATCTTCATGGCCTAATGCCATGCCTTGACTACCAACCTTACTACCAACAACAAGGTCAAATGCACGTCCAGAGAGCCATCTCTGACTCTGAGCAACCCTATGGGATAGAGTAGAACTGTTCTTAAGCGTTTCTGAGACTAGAAACAGTAGAAAGCCCAAGAAGGTGTGTTGAGAAAACAAATGAATAAAAGGGAGAGTGTTGCAAATTGGTAGCATTTGTTCCATATAATACCTATAAGATTTATTTCCATAAAATTATCAAACAGAATTTAAAGATATATCATTGACATTTATTTCGGTTTTCCACTCAAATGAAAGTTTCCAAAACAGGAACAACAACCTCTTCTATAAGGCTGTCCATGCTCAGGGTTGTGCATCCATTAGAACTCTAATACCAACCATGAGATCAAATTCACTGCCATCACTTGATTCTGACTCAGCGATGCTGGAGGACAGAAGAGAAGTGCCTCTAGAGCTTGCTGAGGCTGTAAATATTCACAGAGCAGAAAGCCTCGTCATTCTTCCATTTAGTGCAGCAGTTCTCAACCTGTGGGTCGCGACCCATTCACAGGGGTTGCCCAATTCATAACAGTAGCAAAACTACAGTTATGAAGTAGCAACAAAAATAATTTTATGATTGGGGGTCACCACAACATGAGGAACTGTATTAAAGGATCGTGGCATTAGGAAGGTTGGGAGCCACTGATTTAGTTGCTTGTGGTTTCTAACTGCTGACCTCATGGTAAACACCCCAACTCATAACCCATTATGCCTTAGGGCTCCTAACATGAAGTAGATATGAATATTTTCCTTTTAACATTCAAGTCACACGTGAATAGTTACAGCTAGGAACTGCCGAAGTCAAGATTCCCAGTGATGTTGGACAGGTTCATATATCAAGTAAAGTTAAGTTTGGCTGCGTAATAAATTATGATGTTTGATTGAATAATAATTGAACTTCAGAACAGTCGTGGTTTAAACATACTTTAATATAGCACCCATGATCTACAAAATTCTATGAAACCAGGATCCATCAGGTTCATCTCTCTATCACTCTCCTGCCAGGCCATTAGGAAATTATCAATCCAGTTGCTTTCTCTATAGATCTGCTTATCTTGGATTTCATATACAGACAATTGTACAAAACAAAAACAGGAAGCAAACAAAGTCAACAACAATGACCAAAGAAAATATAGAAAAACCTCAATAAAAAAAGCACAAAATATTAAAATCTGAAACAACTTTAGAATGGATCAGAAGATATATCAAATGCTAAGGGAGTACATTTTAACCTAACAGCATCTGACATAATGGATTTACACTCCTCAGCTATCGTCAGAGTAGATTCAACGAAGGCTTAATCCACGTAGGGACACTGCAAATGGATTTTGGGCTTTCACTCTCAGTCATAGGCTTCTGCAAACCAAATGTTCACCATACAAACTCGGATACTATTAATCCTCCAGATTTGGATTTTATTATTTACAATCCTTGGATCACACAACCTGATGTGCTTCTTCCATGTAGACTTAGCTGAAGTCCCACTTTAGATGGCTGCTTGTTTAAAGACAAGTCTTTAGATTGAGGCTAAAATGAAGTCTGAGGCCCAAATCCATTCATATTAGATTGTAGTTCTTATACCCCAAATCTCTCTTCCAGAGTAAGATGGAGGAAGTGTCAGAGAAGTGTAGTACAGAATACTGTATATGAACTAGTCTCTTAAAGAACATTTGTAGAAACTGATACATTTGTTGACTTCACTTGGAGTAAAACTTTATCATCTGTAAGTGGTCTAGGTTTTGAGTCCTGTAGCTACTAGCTACAGCAATCAAAAAAATCAACTGATGTGTTGCATTAAGCAAATCTACTGCAAAAAAATAACCTCTTCAAAGTGCTAAGGATCAATGCTTTCATTTTGAACACTAAGGTGCATCTGAGCCAAGCCAAGGTGTTTCCCAGCACCTCATTTGCTTATGAAAGCTTGACAACAGACAAGGAATATGGAGAAGAATTTTTACATTTGCATCATGGTGCTGATGAAGAAATTTGAAAGTATCATTAACTTTAAAAAAGAAGAACAAACAATGCTGTCTTTTGTAAGAGGTTTGGCCAGAGTGCCTCTTGACAGAACGGATAGTGAGACTTCGTCTCATGCACTTTGGACAGGTCAGAAGAGAGGAGTGCATGGGAAAGGAAGGACGTCATACTTGTTAAAGTCCTGAGTCAGTCCAAAAGAGGAAGACCCCGCTGATTGATGATAGAGTAACTACGACAACGGACTAGTCCAAAGCATCAATTAGATGGCTCGAAGCCTGGCAACGTTTCATTCTGCTAGACGATGATGACACCTAACCACAAAATAAGTGGCTAAATTTTTTAAAGAAGGGGGAATTGGTTATTCTATCCTATTCTTTGAGCAGTGGTCTCAATACTCAGAATTTCCTTGAATATGACACCAAATTTGATAGAAATATTAGTATATGATATTCTGATCCACATAGAAGTAAAATCGTTTGCAATTTAATTGATAGGTCACCTACTATAAGATGTATCCCTATGTCAGAGATGCTAAAATATTTTTAAAAATAGAAATAGACATTTTAGAATCAAGGATGTAGTAAATTATTGATTAAAACATCTGTGTTTAACAGCGAGCATAAAAGGGAAGCTGTTTGGATGGACTAGGACTGAATATTTTACACTCTAATTTATAAGCAATTAGAATAATTTAGCTTACTATAAAATTATAAGAAGTATATAGAGGATAACAAGAGGCAAATATAATATGAATATAGCAATATAGTTATTGATATAGGTCTAAATACCTAAAAGTAAACCTTTCTTTAAATTTGCTTTATTTAAAAGAGCTTCATAATATTAGTAGAATACAGTATTAGTTGCTAAGATATTCTTAAAATAAAGTAACATTTATATTGTTATGCTAATTTCGAGAAAAACGGTACACTTGTGTGAAGATTCCATGAAAGAACTATATAATATGTTTCCACTGCCAAAAATTATAATAATATTTCTCTAATTAGGAAAAATAAAAAATGATCTAATAAGTGAGGTTATAAAAGCTATAAAATCGTCAAATATAGAAATAATTTATTTCCTTGTTAAATTTTTTTTTTTGCTTTTATTTTCCTTCCCTCATTGAAACGAAGCCACATTTACTTGAAATATTCTTCTCATTATATATTGGCTAAACTTTCATAGAAACAACTGGGATTCATTCTCTTTAGTCCCAGAGGAAAGTTTTAATTGCATGTTGCCATGACAAACTGAATTATTATTAAGACACACATTACTATATAATTCTACAACGTTCTGACTTTAGTAGTTCTTAGCAGCCAAACTATTTGCTTCCAATGTAGATAAAATCTAAGAAAACGCAACGCATCCATTTCATTATTATCAAGCAATAATGCAAGAATACGTTAACTTACCCAACTATGGCCAGAGAAAAGAATTCAGAAATTCCCAATGTGCAAGATTTGATAGTTTTACATTTATGAGTCCATAACTGTAGTTTAATTCACCACCGGACCTATGAAACAGTACCAATTATCAACATTAGCTTTAATAATAACTATTATGGCATTTAGTGTGTCTCCCCATAGGTTTACACAGTATAATAAAAGCAATCTGAGACTCCATTACTTCAATAGACAAGTAAAATATTCGTAAAGATACTAGCTAATATGAATAGGAAAAGACGACTTAGAATCCAGATGGCATTTGTGTAGCAAAGAGCTGGGCTTCTCATGATGACTGTCAGTAATTTTAACTTTAAAAGAAGCAGATTCTGGGGTCTTAAAGGCTTGAAGATAAACAAGCGGCCATCTAGCTCAGAAGCAACAAAGCCCACATGGAAGAAGCACAACAGCCTGTGTGATCACGAGTTGTCGAAGGGATCAGATGTAAGGCAACATCAGAATAAAAAAAATCTTACCATAGTGAATGAATGGCGGGAGTGTGGAGCGGAGACCCAAAGCCCATTTGTAGGCCACTGGAGATCCCCTTGCAGAGGGGTCTTGGGGAGGAGACGAGCTAGTCAGGGTGCGATGTAGCAACGATGAAAAATACAACTTTCCTCTAGTTCCTGAATGTTTCCTCATTGATGATAGAGTAACTACGACAACGGACTAGTCC
>NW_022103896.1:61024847-61052179 GCF_000313985.2 Echinops telfairi | reverse complement strand
GTTTTGATGTTGGCACACTCTCTCTGAAGAACTAGAGTATAAATATTTTAGACTTTGTAGGCTGTTTGGTCTCTCATAACTACTCTACACTGTAATTGCAATATGTAATAACTGTAGAGCTCTGGTGGAATCAAATTGCTGACCTCCTGGTTAGTAGCCCAACAGTTAACGCACTGTACATACCACCAGGGCTCATAGACCTAGTAAGAATACGTAAATGAATGAATGTGGCTGTGTTCCAATAAAACTTTGTTTATGGACACTTAAATTTGAATGTGAAATCCTGATATGGACCACCCAATAGTGTTCTGCCTCCTATTTTGTTTCTAACCACTGACGATCTTGGCTCACAGGCTATACAAAAACAAGTAATAGACCAAATTTGGCCCACAGAGCATAGCCAGTCACCATGTGTTCTATATTGTATGATACAGAAAGGCATCTCTAATACTCACCTCTACCTTCCCTGCAGTTCCTAATGCATTTCTTTGCAGTGTTAGTAGGAGTTCTATACATATTTGTCAACGTGAATAATGACATTATAGAAGTAAGTTGCAATGAATAAAAACAAAGCAAGAAGCAAGTTCATCCTTTATCTACTTCTTTAGCGTTTCCTTATGTGCAGTTTGCTGTTATTTTCCATTAAGCAGTTAATTAAGCATTAAATAGTTAATTAGTCATTAATTTGTGAGTTTTCATATTCATAATTCTATTAATGTCTATTGCATGTGTATAAAATATTTCTGCAAATGTAGAATCTTATGGCAAAACATATTTATTATGCCACATAATAAAGAGATCAGACGGACTTTTGAAGATCAGACGGACTTAGCTGGGTTTCCATTTAGCGTGGCGCATGGCCAAATTCAGGGTGTCAGATGGACTGAAAGCTTTAAGGGAAAATTCTTTTCCAGACGAAAGCAAATTGTTCGCAGAAATCAGCTCTTTGAGCTGGTAGGACTGAGGACCCAATTCCTTGCTGGCTGTTGTTCGGGGGTTATTCTGAACCTCTAAAGGCTTCCTACGCTCCTGTTTTCGTGGTTATCTCTGTTTTCTAAGCCAGTAACCACACGTAGAGTCCTTCTTGTACCTCCTCTCTCCGGTCTTTGCTTTTGCCCAGCATCTCTGTCTGATTTTAGTAAATAAATATTTTCTGATTTTAAGGGTTCAGTAATGATTGAGGCCACTTAGATAACCGAAGAAAACTTTGCCATCTCAAGACCAGTAGCATTAAACATAGCTTCAAAGTCCCCTCAGCCATGCATGCTAACATATTCACAACTTCTCTGGAAGAAGCCTGGTCAAACCTTCAGACAACAAGCCTTTCCCAACTTACTTTGCCACCTTCTTTCCTTCAGAGTCATTTGATGGGTAAGTGTTTTCTTCCTCTCCCATTTCTCCTCAACCTGTGCTACATGTGTGTCTTCCCCATTTATGAACCTGCCTACAGAATCACTTGATCCCAGAACTCACTGCAGGGTTAGCATTGCTTGATATTGCTATTACATTGGAAACTATTAATTATCTCACCTTACGAACTACTCTGCCTCTCTCTGCAAGACTGCTCTTCTGTGTTTCTTTGGCCACTGCATCTTAAACCCTCCAAATCCAAACCCACTGCCCACAACTTGATTCTGGCTCATTGTGACCCTCGAGGACAGGTTGAAGCTGCCCCGGGGTGGGGGTGGGGGGCTTCCAAACAAGGAATCTTTATTGGAAGGAGACTACCATATCTTTCTCCCATGGAGAATTTAGTAAGTTCAAGTTATAGATCTTAAAATCAGCAGCCTAGTGCTTAACCACCATGCCAGTGTCCTGTCAACTTAATGGAGCCAGGATTATCAGCTGCGTGAAGTTAAGACAGAGTAATGATGAGACCTGCTCAGAACTATTGCCTGATGGAAATTTAAGTGGATGCCATGCAAAAGCCGCCGTGATATTTGCTGGGTCTGGACCTTCATTTGGCTCTTCATTCGACCTCTGGTCCTTTGAACTTCAATCAGCAGCCTATTGGATTGCCTGCTGATCCTGGGACTCACCGGAAGCCTGCATTCATGCACTCTGCAGCTAGAAGCCTGAATTGACTTCCCCATTGGGGGTTCAGCAGCCTCTGTAGCTAGGTGAGTCCAGAGAAGCCTCAAACCTGATGGCCCATGAACTTGGACCATGCCTGCACCTACAACGCTGTGAACTATTTCCTTGATAGAAACTTCTCTGCATGTATACATGCATAACTGTCATCGGTTTTGCTTCTCTTGAGAACCCATACTAAAACACTTAGACCACCAAAAAATACATTCGCTGTCATCAATTCAGTGCCGACTTAGCAGCCCAACACAAGATCACTACGCCACAGGGACTCTCTAAAACAAGTCTAAAGACCAGAAACCAAAATCACTGCCGTCCAGTCGATGCGACTCCTAGCAACCCTACCGGACAGGGCAGAACTGCCCCTGTGAGTTACCCAGACTCTGTGGGAGCCGAAAGCCTCGTCTTCCGCGGAGCAGCTGTTGATTTCAACCTGCTGCTTAACCGCAGCCGGAAGAGTAAGGGCTACATCATCAGGACTCCTTAAAGCATGTCTCGACTGGAGAAAGAGCAGATTACCATTCAGAGGGAGGTCGTTAGCTGGGCTCCTCCGTACAATCTCAGTGCAGCACAATCCGCAGGCCAAGCGCCACAGTCAAATATTTAAAAAGAAAAGGGTCGGGTTTTGTTTGTTAGTCAATGTGAATATAAACACATTAATATAAATTAAAATACTCATTGGAAGATATTTACACCCTCACCATTATGCAAACAATTTGCCTGTTAATAAGGGTAGAAAAGATAAGGAAGTTTGGAATGAATGCTTGGAAAAGAAAATATGGCTTTTTAATCTTACAGATTATGACAGTGATATAATTTATCTGAGCCTTGAAAGACTATTTTAAAACACAAGGGTGGGGTGGGTAGCAGAATTCCAAAAAGGTAAAACAGCAACTAAAAAGGAATCAATTTTGGAAGATGAAAAAGTCTGTCTGTCTTTCCACAGCAGGTGATTTTCTCTGTGTCGTTTCAAACACCAACAGTTCTACAGCCTCATTTTAAATAGCAACATCGTGAGCCTCTCTAAATACCATTTGTCAATGTTGAAATGTTATATTCTTTGTGAGCTTTGCCACAAGGAGGGCCAACACTGTGTCTGCATTTTCACACTTCTTTGAAGATAAAATGTTAGATGTGAAAAAGATATCTAATTAAATGTGTTACATGAAAAATAAACTAATCCTATCACTCAGTTGAAGAAATGGTACATTACTGATGCCTTGTGCAGGCTTCTCGCTCCCTGCATCCTTTCCATCCCGCCCCTAATCCTATTTCCTACCATTGTGCTGTGAGGACCTCCGCTTGCATCGGGAAAGAGTGGCTCATTTTCCACGGCCTGGGACATGATTCCTAGTCCACGCTGCAATGTGGTTCTTGTGGTTGTTGCTGCTGTAGGTGCTGTGAAGCCACTTCCAACTCCCGGCAGCCCTGGGCACCACAGAGGGAATGCGATGCGGCCCAGGCAGGCATCGTCCTCGCAGCTGGTGCGATGCTGAAGCCCGTTGTTGCAGCCGGCTGCCACTCCATCCTATCGATGGTCTTCCTCTTTTCTACTGACCCTCTACTACCGTAACATGGTGTGTGCACCGATATCATGTTACGCATTTTTCTGTCCATGGAAATTTAGATTGTTGCAAGATTTTCTGCTACCACAATCAACACTGATAAACTCGTGAATGTTTATTTCTTCTAGTGTACATGTGCAAGAATCTCGAGTGTATACCTAACAGATAATTTTATGTTTTCAACACTTACTAAACAATGTCAAATTGTTTCCCCGCATACATTTATGAAAACACTTTCTCATTAGAAGTGTAGAAAACGTGATTTTGCTCCATCAGTACTCAGTTTTATAAGGCATTTTTTTTTTTTGGTCAAATGCTTAAGAATAAAATAGTACCGTGTTGTATTGTCTTTGTGTTTTACACCGTGAGGTTAATTTTTTATGTTGATTAGTTCACATGCTTTGAATGTTTAATATTTTATATACTGATTCTTTTGTGTGTTATTTTTATCTCATGTTTTCTTTCTTATCCTGTGTTTTAAAACACACACACACACACACACACACATGCAGATTAGGTTTTGTTGATAAGGTAAGTGTTCCTAGAATTTAGTTGCTTGAAAATATCATTGTTTCATTTTCTTTTGGAAAGATGAGTTGAGTTAGTTACACAGTTCCTTGTTGGCACTTATTACCTTTACATATTTTACATGCATTTTTCCATTTTCTTAATGTTGAGAAATCCATCGTCAGCTTAATGTCACAACTTACACGTGAACTTTCTTTTTCTCCGACGCCTATGAAGAGTGCTCGTCTGTGCTCTCCTCTGATTTCAGTAGGTTCGACTGAATCTGGGGTTTATACCTTTATCCTGTTAGACTTAAATTAAGCATTTTGAATCAGAAGATTGATGCTTCTCATGAATTTTCAGGAAAAGTTTAAAATGTTTCTCTTTGATTCTCTCTACTAGTCTGCTCAGATTCCAAGTAGACACACAGTAAGTCTCCTCTTTTCTATGCCTTTTGAACAGCATTTTAAACTGTTTTGATTTTAAAATAATGATTTATTCTTTGGTGTCTGCTACCTGATCCCTTCAAATGATTTTTTAAATGATTTATGATTATTCACTGTTTTGTATTAATTTATCTTCCATATTATAGCTTAATTTCTCATATGTGTCTTCTATTTATCCCAATTATGAAGTTTTGGTTTAAACTAGTGTATATTTTGTCTTGAAACGATGTAGGGGGTTTATTTTCTATATCACCCTTCACCATATATCTTATCCTCCTTGATACTGATGTAGTGTGACATAAACAACTTTAGAACAGACTCTCAGGTGATCCTGTTTTCTGCCCTTCCGCTGTCCCTTACCATTCATTGAGACGATCACCCTATGTTGAAGGTTGAAAGGCAAGAAAGTCAAGCAGATTGGATACTGAAGGTAGCACATGGAGGACAGTTACCTTGTAAAGTTACCTGATCTTCAGCAGGCTTTAAGAGAGTTTGAAAGTAAACATTTAAAGGAGAGTGATCAAGACTGTGAGATTTTTTTTTGCATGAGTTAATTTTTGATACAACCTAGCCTAGTCTGTCCTGACTAATACTGTTTCCATTTGGTTATTTTTCAACTTAATTTTGGTGATTTTTGAGTCTCCCTTATTATTTATTACTTTTTAATATACATATCTATTTTATTGTACTAAATGTTTGTTGTTTGTTTTTTAAAGTTTTATTGACATGTAGTTCAAATATGCAATTCAATAGTTCAATCACTTCAAGAAGATTGGTACAATTCTTACTATGAATTTTATCCTCTCCTATTTTCTATAACTATTTCAAAATTTGAATGCCTTGGCTTGCCATTTTTGTTCCCATGTATGTGTTTACTTTTATTATTTTAAGCCCATGCTGTTAACCGTGTTTAGCTGAATTAAAGATAATCCTCTACAGAGACTATTGACATTGCCTTATCCCAACAAGAAAGGAGCTCTGTGGTGTAGTGGTTACACATTGGGCTGTGATCCCCCTGGTCAACAGTTCAAAACCACCAGAAGCTCCAGGGAGGAAGACTGGGGCTTTCTACTCTTATAAATCGTTGGAATCTCAGAAACCCTATGAGTCGGCATTGACTTGATGGCAGTACGTTTGGTTTGGTCTGTGGATCATATCAAGGAACCCTGCAGGAGTAGTGGGTCACATGCTGGATTTCTAACCACAAAGTCAGTAGTTCAAAACCACCAATGGCTCCTCAGGAGAAGGACAGGTTATTCTTCTCCCTTAAAGCTACAGTTTTGGAAATCCTCTGGGGCAGTGCTGCCCCATCGCTAGGGTCACTGTGAGTCTGGATCAACTCGATGGCATTGTGCTTGTCTGTTTTCTTATCCTGTCAAAAGGACATTCCAACAAACTGGAGATATTGCAAATTATTCTTTCATCTTCCAATTTTCCTGACAGTCCAGGCAGCATAGACTGAAACCCCAGACAGTGTAAGGCAATCCTACGGTACACATTCTGAAGGGACACATGGTTTGTTTTGTTTTGTTTTCTATTTGTAACTAGGGCAGAAATAGACACATTTCATTTTGCATTTCCTTTTTGGCCAGCAGATTTTTGAAACTGTCCTTTTGATGAAGGGTACATTTCTTTGAAACTCACGAATTTATAAAATGTCTCAAATCTAACTTCACCCATTTCCCAAAGCCCAAGTCATCATAACCTGGTGTCCTTGTCACTCATAGTCCTTACAAGGGCATTTTACCCCATCAGAGTTTGCCTTCCCTTCACCACTGCCACCAATACAAAACTCCGGCTTCAATTCTGATTTAGCTCCTAATTCTCTGAGTCTTTTTTTTGTCTGTCTGCTTTATTTTCCGGAGGGGGGCAGGGGGGGGGGGGGGGGGGGCCAAGGGTGTAAGCGCACTGAAGATTCCCTTTATTTTCTTGAGAACTCACTATACTTTAAAAAAATGTGTATTTGAGCATAGCATATGTGTACAGACTTTGCAGAAGAAAGGCTTGAAAGAAACAAGCTGTGTCTATTTTTATGTATAAATGTATCCCCACCACTCAGTGCTGTGTGGACACAAAATGATTTTTCTTACCCTTTTATTGTGAGTTGAGTGAATGTTTACAGAGCAACTGATTTCCTTTTCAACAATTCACACACATTTCCTTCCTAACAACATTGATTGCTGGCCCCACAATGTAACAGCATTTTCCCTACTTCATTCTGCTCCATTCTTGCCTTGAGTTATATCCCGAGACAAATGCCGCCTTTTGGATCGGGTGTGGGTAATTGTTCTAAGGAGTGCATATAATGCCCTGGGGTTCTTTGTTCCCCTTAGCGTGTGTCTATAATTTGGCCAAAAGAGTCATTAAGGTGAATTCCGTTTCCGGCCTAGAGAGTTACTAAGGGAGGTAGTCTGAGAGGCAGGGAGGGTGAATAATCTTCAATGGACCAGTAATTTTGTTGTTGTTGTTGTTGTTGTTGTTGTTGTTGTTGTTGTTTTACTATGTTGAATTTGCCTTACATTTTTTCTCTACTCTCTCAAGGACTTCCTGTTTGAACAGTTAGCAGAGGTTGTTACGGGTCATCTGATTCTTCTGGTCTTGGGGCTGTGGATGCTGAGGATCAAATGATCCATGAACTGAAGGTCAAATTAGTCTATGGACTAATTTTTGCTATGTGTTTTTAATTTCTTCACTATTGTTTATTAAAGGATCCATCGTGGTATAATGGATTATCCAATGGACTTTTAACCATAAGATCAGCAATTCAAAACCACCAGCCATTCTTTAGGATAAAAATGTGGCCTTTCCTCTTAGAAATATGTACAGTCTCCGAAACTCACAGAGCAGTTCTACTCTATCCTATAGGGTCACGATGAGTCAGAATTGACTCAACACGGTGTGTTTGGTTTGGTATTCTTTTCTCAGGGTGCAAAGAGTAATGGTTGTACCTTAGATGGCCTCTTGGAACCATTTAGGATGTGAGTCACTAATCATCAAAGTAAGAAGTCAAACATTGTCTTTGTGAACTATGTTGTGTTATATTAGAGTTTACATTCTGAGCACAAGGTGGGAGGCCCAAATCCATTTGGAATCTCCACATAGATTCAGCCTCCATTGAGTTCTTTGTGAGCAGTGACCTCTCACTCAACTCACTCACTCACTGACCCTATAGGCCATGATAGAACTATCCCTGTGGGGTTCTGAGACTGTAACTCTTTACAGGAGTAGAAAGCCCTATCTCTTTCCCAGCAGTATAAAAAAGGCTTGGCCTTCTGGCAGAGTGAATGTGCTGTGACATCCCTGGCCAGCCTTGTCCTCGGGACCTTGTGGATCATGCCTTTGACGGAAATTGGGGTACTGGGGGCTACATGGTTATGAGTCAGACCTTGATCAGAGGGCCCTGAAATGGTGTGTAAACTTTTCTAAACTGAAAAAGTGTCTCTATCCCTCTACCACTTGTGAAAATATGACTCATGGAATGCCCACCCGTGGTGGTTTTGTGAGTTTCCTTGATGGTCTGCATTCTACTTAAGTAGCCGTGTGTTGGCAAATCCCTAGTTACCGTATGACCTCAGACTGATAGTTTCCCCTATCTGTATGATTAATCTTTGTCTTTTTATTTTGACTTTGTCCTATTTGAAACTTAATAGATAGGTCTTTGTTAATTACATTTGAATTTGGAATCTCTTTTGTTCATAAACAAGGCCAATCAAATTTGAAATCTCCTGTGACTGTGGGTTTAAGCCTACAGGCCCAGTGAGGTAATTTGGATGTATCCAAAAATCTCTAGGTATTTGTTTGTCTAAGAAGTTTGCATACATTTGCTTCCTGCTTGCTCTATTAGCTACATGGATATATTTACACACAAATAAATATGTATGTAGAAATATCATCTGCCAAACCCATATATGTTTCTTAGTACAATCCCTTTCACCCAGGCATATACTTATTCTGACCTGTATGTCCATGTACCCACTTGTAGATTCATGTTTGTTATTTCCCATAACACAAGAATATCCAACAGAGCAATTTAGAATGAAGAAATGCCCAAAACCCAAACACAGTAATGTAACAAACTAAATATAATTTTTCTTTAATTTCTAAATACTTCAAGTACACAGGAAAATTCAGAGAGAAATCTGAAACAAGCAGCCAAGAACTGAACACCCAGATCTTACGTGCGTTGACATTTTCTGCATGTGTTTCAATCTTCTTTTAGAGTAATCGACTGCTACAAAGGCAAATAACTTTCCATTAAGGCTAATTTCAGAGTAAAAGAGCTACCCACACAATCATCCAATTAGCACACATGGACTCAAAATTATATATCATACACTATGTTTAGTACTGGAGATGCAGTATTATAAATTATGTGATTTAAATCACTTAGTTTTTAAGTCAATTCTAGAAATGTGGCATTCCAAATAAAATTTTACCATGACTGTGTTATTGATGATTCAATCTCATTTCATAAACATTTGTCAAGCACCTAAGGAAATCCTTATAGTGAAAATGAAAGGTAAGAAAATTTTATAATTATGAAGAAACTTCTTTATTCCTTATAGACACTGTAAATCTAGAAAGAATTGGATCATCAGTGTATGTTATCCCCTGCCTTTCACCTCCCTTTGGATTACTTATTAATTTTTGACAAAGAAATCAATATATTGTGAATTCATTATATATACTCAATACCAGTAAGATAAAATATAATTATGAAAGTACTTTTACATAAAGAAGGACAAGATAGAACTATTACAGATACTTAGAGATGAGCTATGCCTCTCTCATTTCCTGTACTTTGCTCTTCAAATAGATATAATACTATTTCTTCCATTATCAATTGAAATATGCTTAAATAGCTAAAGAATTTCAATAAGGTGAATGAAAAGAATTATTAATCCCCTTGGATAGCAGTGGAAAATGCACTGTAATTGGTAGGTTTCATATCAGAGTTCTTGGAATTTCTCCAACTGCATTAGCAATTGGTCATCTTAATTACATGTTCCATTAGCTGAAATCTGCATCACAAAACTACCATGCACAATTCTTGCCAACTCTGAGCCATTCTTTGGGAGGTCAAAGTTTTCTTACTCATTGCAAAATGAAACTAGATGTATTAAGTTAAAGTATCTTGAGCTCATTAAATATGAGTAAACCTCAAGCTAGTCATCATATCACATACAGGAAATAAGTGCAATCTAGAGACAATGCCTCTAAGACTTTCAGCTTTTCTAAGCGAGGTAAGGCAGTTCTACAAAATATCTAGGCATCGTCTAAAAATCACGGAGCTTCTACTTTCTGGGCTTTACATTTTCTTCGCCACAATTTTAAGGCACCCTGCTGGTGTAGTGGATTGTGCACTGTGCTGCTACCTGCAAGGGCAGCAGTTTGAACCTACTGTTTTAGGAGAATGAGGAGATTTTCCACTCCCATAAAGATTTATAATCTCGGAAACCCCAAAGGGCAATTCTACTCTGCCCCATGGGTCGCTATGCGTCGGAATTGACTTGATGGCAATGAGTTTGGCTTGTTTATTTTGACCTACAATTTTATCACAACATCGCAGTCTAACTGATCACAACCACGTATGTGTTTACAAATTAAAAATAGTTTCAGAAATGAGATTGGTCACATCATTGCCAGCAAGCATTTGGACTAATCCATGGTATCTAATCAGGCTACCTTCAATGTTTCTTTTAGCACAACTGGTATCAAAGGCGATGAGAAAAACAAATAACACTGACTATCCGTTATTCATTCCTTCACTAAGTAAGTTATTAAATTGTTTTTGAACATCCTCTATGAGCTGCATCCTGGTATACCAAGACAAATAAGAGGTACTCACTATCCTCAAAACACATCACTTAGTCCATTCTGTGTAGATTTTTAACAGGATACAAATGTATCAATTGTTATATATCACACAACCTTCACTTCTCCATTTAGTTTCAAAGATATTTATAGAAAAATACTCATATGCCTTTCAAAGACTACATCTATACATTTTCTGAATTGTATCTAATTTGTCAGATATTGAGGGTCACCTAGAGTATAATACACAATGAATAACCTAAATCTAGATTGTTCTTTAAAAAAAATTAATCTTTATTATTCTCAATCTTAAATATTCTTGGAGGAAAAAAGTCTGTCTAGAATTTTTCCTGTTATCAAGGACATAATTATTGAATTAGACCTTTGATTTTCCAGTTTTTCTCAGTAAGAATGGGCATAGCAGATACTAGTTTCCTGCCCTGTCATATTACTTTTTCATTTCCCCTGAATCCTTGGAGCATTGAAAAAAATTCCAAAATATATATGAGTTCTTCCTATAGTTGAGCTACAATTCTTCTGAGTTGGGAGGTCTGCTAAGCAGACTTTTATGATCTTTATTTAACTATATCAATGTCTATTCTAAACTTACTCATCTAAAAATTATCTCCTTTTGCATGAAAATTAAATGGAAGGAATTGAGCAAATCTACTTTCTCTGTCAGCCCTTTCTTTTATGCCTTTGCCTTCAATGAATAGTCACGCCTTAATAGTTTGTATTCATGTCTTGAATATATATTCTCCTCTATCAATAAGGTTAGGCTTCAAGGATCAGGTCATTATTCAAAAATTAGCATTATGCAGCAATGTAGAGTGACCACAGTTGATCATGAAATGGAGAATGAATACATCATTGTATAATTGCCAAATTAAATCATTACATAACTGCAACATCACTCATTGTGCATCATGGCCCAGCCAACTTGACATAAACCCTTACTATCAAAGCCACTTACCTGTCTCACCTCACACCTCAGCGTTGTTACCAGCAGATATCCATCATTAATGCACAGAATAGTTTAACAGATTTTTTACTACAGGTATAAATGCAAAATGTTAGATGATGAGATAGTCAATTAGTGAGGTGTAGGTGGAATAGCAAAAACAAACAAAGGTTTCTGCTGTCCACGCATTTTCTCATAATGAATCTTAGCATCTATAAAGCATCTCATATTTTCTGGGGGCCCTCTAGAGAAAACCTTAGTTAAAGAGCATACAGCCCATGTTTTCTAAAAGCATTTTAAGAATTACATTTCACTGGCTTTTTTTCCTGTGCAGTTGTAGCTATCTCTTCATGGACCTTCCCTAGTTCTTTTCCATTAGGATCAGTAGCCATTGAGGAGTCAGATAGTCATTTCTGGAGGCTCCCAGCCTTCTTTGCTTACCCACTCTTTTAGAGGGTCAAGCAGTAAGATCAAATCTGTTGTAGTGGAAGCTTTAGAGATGATATGACTTACGTCAAATCATCTTATAAAACTTGAGATGCCTGGAAACAAGAAGAAAGCCATTTCCTGGAAGGAACTGTGAAGAAACGAAGAGCTCTGAGAGAGTTCAATGTACTTTCTAATCCAATCCCTCCCAGGGACAGAGATAACGGGACCATGAAAACGGTACAGACATGCCCTGGCCTGATGTCACCCCAAACCCTGACAAGGAAGAAGCTACTAATATTGAGAATGTCAGCAAAGGTGATATTGTTTGGTAGTAAGTAGGAAGGGGGGTGGAGGGATTTACTTTGTGTATTTCTTAAACTTGAGCCGCAATGTGATATACATTATTATTGAAATGGTACAACATTCCACCATTTTGGAAGCTAGAGTTCCGTAATAACATGGGAGAGGTGGCAATTTTAAAGACATGATCAAAAAACAACAGAATTAGGAATGATACTTACTACATTGATTGTACCCCTAAGAATCTCCTCCCGTTGAGGATTAAAATCTTTCTTTCATACTATGTAGGTCTCAGGTCTGATTATAACCCTCATTCCATACTGTAGTGAAGTCAAATGACTTGGTAATGAACTTATATCTGTAGTTGTTGCAACTCCCATCAAATGGTTGGGTGAGAGCATGGAAGTAAGGTGTCAAGGACAATATGGAGAGAACTGCCAGTTTCCAACTCATAGCAACATTATGGAATACTATCTTGTCCTATGACATCTTCACCATTATTGTTATGTTTGAGTCCATTGTTGCAGCCCTTGTGTCAATCCATCTTATTAAGCATCTTCTTCTGTTCCACTGACTCTCTACAAAGCATGATGTCCTTTACTAGGGACTGGTCCCTCTTGATAGTATGGCCCAAAGCACTAGAGACAAATCTTAACAACCTTTCTTCAAAGAAGTCTTCTGGATATAATTCTTCCAAGACAAATTTGTTTTTTCCTTTTATAGCTATATTTCATATTCTTCCTCATCCATTGTTCTTTAGTCTTCTCTATTCAGTTGACAGCTTTCACATGTATATCAGGAAATTCACAAGATCATGACTTGCGTCAGGAGCACCTTAATCCTCAGAGTGACAGCCTCGCTCTTCAGCCCTTTAAAGAGGTTGTGAGCAGATTTGCCCAACGCAGTACATCCTTTGATTTCTTGACTGCTGCTTCCGTGAATGTTGATTTTCGATCCAAGTAAAACAAAATTGTTTATTTTTTTATTCTGATGTTGCCCAGTTTTAAGGATTTTTGTTTTCTTTATGTTGAGGTGTAATTCATATTGAAGGCTATATCTTTGATTTTTATCAGTAAGTGCGTCAGGTCCTTCTCCATTTCAGCAATTAGGTATCATGTCATCTGCATAATACAGGTTGTTAATGAGCCTCCCTTTAATCCTGATGCTGCATTCTTCATATAGTGCAACTTCCCAGATTATTTGCTCAGTATATAGATTGGGTACATATAGATTAAGTATGGTGAAAGGGTATTGCCCTAGCATATCCCTTGCCTGGTTTTAAACCACTCAGTTCTGTTCAAATGACTGCCTTTTCTCCATATACAGACTGCACATGAGCATAATTTAGGGTTTCCAAACTCATATTCTTCCGAATATTGTCTATAGTTTGTTCTGACCTACACAGTCAAATGCCTTTGCATAGTCAATAAAACCAAAGTAATCACCTTTCTGGTGTTTTCTGCCTTCCACCAAGATCCACCTATGTTATCAAACCATCTTTAAGTTGCAAGACTTGGGCAACTCAATTTCAATAAACTTCAGATTCTTAATTTTAAGTAAGAACTTAACCTCCATTTATCTCATTAGGGTATGGTGGAATTAGATGGGATGCTTCTCTAATACCCACAGAGCAGTGCCTAGCATATAAGCTACAAATGAATATTAATTATAATATGACTTTATCTTCTCTATTATTTTCGTTGTTCTAAGCTGTGTACTATAAAAGCCTTTGTTATTCTTCTAGGACATCATATTTTTCATTATCTCTCTATTTTTCACAGGCTTTTTTCTCTGCCTACACCTTTCTTCCATGTCTTCTGAACTCATTTTTCAGGTATAATTGTGGGCATAATTTTCTATCTTCAATTTACCTGTGTTGAGGTAGCTACTTTTACTTTTTGTTCCTATCAGTCTCTCAGACACGGTAGGATGCCTGAGTGGTGCAAATAGCTTGCATTCAATGCTCACGAACCTAAAGGTTGGCATTTTGAATCCACCATTGAACTCACCGCAGCAACTCGCGTGCACAAGGAGTACAGCCAAGAAAAGCCTGCGGAGCCGTTCTGTGTGCTCGGTGACACATAGGGCAACCACGAGTGAGATGTAACTCATCAGCAACTGATTTGGATATTTTGTTTTCTAACTGTTTGTGGTGGTGGTAGTGGTAATTTGAATAACTGGTATAGTTGGTCTCTATTATTGGATTGTTAAGTCCTTCCGATCTTATTCCTCATATTATTCCTCATTTGCATCCTCAGGACCTAACACTGGCACTGATTTATAAAGCTACTACTTTTGTTTCGGTGAACAATCTCATTTTCAATTGCATGTACGAAACAGAAAAAGAAATCCACATCACTACGATAAGTTCTAAAATATTCAAACCTTATGAACTATGCTATCTTAAAAACAGCTTCTTCTTATACCATTTATTCCAGTTGTTAACCTCCACTTTTCACTGCAAGCAATAGCAGGCTATCTTTCATAGAATATATATCTCAAAAATAAATGTGAATTAAGTGTAAATGAAACAAACTATCTTTAACTAAAATAATTCTAAGACTTTCTAGGTGAGTGCAATATGGAGAAATAAGTTTGTGAGCAATTTATTTTTCCAAAAATTAATGCCACTGGATTTTCTTCTTGTCTTTAAATCTGATGGTTTACATTAAGTTTATTTTTGAGTGAACATGGGGTAATAGACACAGCATTATTTCTAGAGAAATTTTGAAAGAAAGAAAATCTGAGGATTAATGTCCCTAATATTCATTTCTGACAGCCTATGTTCAAGTTTAGGTTGTCTGGTCAACATTTGGGTCTGACTCGTAGTTTCCAAATCATGGTATGTCGTGTTCTAAATCAATTCGCTGAGAGAGATTTAGGGATAACTATTCCACAGGTTTTCTCAATTAAAGATGCATCTAGCTCTTTGCCCGCGTCACCCACATCTGTTCATAAAAAAATGAATAATAGAACGCACATGTACTGACTTGAGATGCATTTCAGCTTTTTGCAGGTGCAAATGCAAGTTTTAAGGTGCAAAGTACAGCCACAAATGCTGTGGGCTTGGCCAGCTGAAATTCTACACCTTCATGCCGGCTAAATAACTCCTCAGGTCATGCAATCACAGGATTTTTGCACACAAAAGAGTGTCATAAACATTACAGATTGAACTGATATATATTAACAGAGGAGACGATATTATTTTTGGGAAATAAATCCTGGCCTATTTTCACCATATCTGGCATTGGCTAAAGCATGGTCTTCATTTGTTACCCCAAAATTCACCTTGAGCGTGTTTCAAAGCAAGTAAAATGACCACGTAAAATAGAAACTAAAACACTTTTATCAGTATACATAGCTGACGCCAAGGTTTACTTGGACAGACAACAGAATCTCTTTTAATTGCTGCATATTCTTGTAGCTGGGGTCTTCTTCTATCTGACGAACTAAGTTAGCACTTGGTTCAAAAAAAACCCAAAAATTTCCAAAGCAAATAAAAATAATAGAGGTACAGATAATCCTGAACTGTGAAAAATCCTTAAATCACTTCAGCTTGCCTCTGCATTTAGGAGATTTGAATACAGATATCTAAATAAACATCCATCCCTAATTTCATTTTTCTTAAGGTAAGATTCTGTGTGGTTTATAAACCTCACCAATCTTTAAATTGTCACATATTTTCCTTGGCCAATATATGCAAGACTACATTCCTTGCCAACAGAAATGACACAGGTACCAGAGGGGTTTGTTCTCAAACAGAAAGCAGAGGATTGTTTAAAGGACACCTGTATCTCTACGGCCACGTCTGGTGAACAAGAAGCTTAGTGAACCAGGTGTGTCCTGCCTCTGCTGATGCCTGGCTGCCCGTCTACTGCTTGAGTAGAGAAAACGCCCTGCCTGCTCTTTACCCGGATGGAATAAAGCACAGCTCGGTTCTTTGTGAACTAGAAAAGTCCAGGTTAGACAGAATGGCATGCACACGTGTTTGCTTCCGCCTCGACACTGTGAATGTGAAAGAGTATCAAAATTATGAGACTATAGAATTTCCCAGCTTGAATATTTCTAAGGGTAATTTCTGTTGTGTGAATTTATTGTTATTCCAAAGGAACACAATAGAGAGAACTGTCCAGGCAGCCATGTTTAAAAGAATGGCAGTGGGAGAAAGTTCAAAAGTCAGTAAAAGAAAAAGAAGCTAGTTCCCTTTGGGCTTCATGTTGAAATAGACTTCTCTTCCCTCATCAATCCTGAAGCAGAGGAAAATGGAGATAAGCTCGGCCTTGGCACTTTGCTCCTGTTATAATACCTCCCAACCCAGCCCTCCTTGCTCCGTTGATCCAAAGCCCACCCATTTTTCAAAGTGCAGCGGCCCTGCCTCTCTGGTTGAGCATTCCCTGACCATCCCATCTGGAAGCAATCTCGCCCTCGTCTCAGCTTCCACATGACTGACTCTCCATACCACTCCTTTAGCCCTTATTATTTACCGACTGGAAGAGAAATAATGTTTTTAGATATGTTGAAGCCATAGCAGAGACTATTTAAACAGCTCATTTTATATAGAAAAGGTAGACATAGTCTTAAGTAGCACAAGCCTATGGACTTTTATTGCTTTCTAGATGGGTCTAAAATACACTTGGTTAGGTCGCAGTCTAGCTCATTATAGCACAAAGGAAAACAGGTAGGATACGGCTATCAAAAAGTATAGCATCTGGGGTCTTAAAGGCTTGAAGGTAATCAAGCGGCCATCTAGCTCAGAAGCAACAAAGCCCATATGGAAGAAGCACAGCAGCCTGTGAGATCACGAGATGTCGAAGGGATCAGGTATAAGGCATCATCAGAACAAAAAACCTTACCATAGTGAATGATGGGGGGAGTGCGGAGTGGAGACCCAAAGCCCATGAGTAGGCCACTGGAGATCCCCTTGCAGATAGGTCTCAGGGAGGAGATGAGCCAGTCAGGGTGTGATGTAGCAACAATGAAACACAACTTTCCTCTAGTTCCTAAATGCTTCCTCCCCGCTTCCACTATCATGACACGAATTCTACCTTGCAAGTCTGGCTAGACCAGAGGATGTACACTGGTACAGATAGGAACTGGAAATACAGGGAATCCAGGGCGGATGAGCCCTACAGGACCAGTGATGTGAGTGGCGATACTGGGAGGGTAGAGGGAGAGTGGGTTGGAAAGAGGGAACGGATACAAGGAACTATATGTGCCCTCCTCCCTGGGGGACGGACAACCGAAAAGTGGGTAAAGGGAGACATCGGATAGGGAAAAATATAACAAAATAACAATTCATAAATTATCAAGGGCTCATGAGGGAGGGGGAGCGGGGAGGGAGGGGAAAAATGAGAACCTCATGGCGGGGGCTTAAGTGGAGAGGAAATGTTTTGAGAATGATGAGGGCAATGAATGTACAAATGTGCTTTACACAATTGATGTATGTATGGAATGTGATGAGTTGTATGAGCTCCTAATAAAATGATTAAAAAAACAAAAACAGGTAGAATGCATGCAGAACTCGAACAATAACTCGGATACTCAGAAATATTCAGAGTTATATCTGCTTTGTAAATATTAAGTTGTTAATCATATAGGCTTTATTTTTATATAAGTGTATATAAATGTGTGAATATGTCTAAGTATACAAAGAAGTACATGTGTCTATATATATGTAAACTTGCTTTATTCATATAAATATTATATTAGATAACTAAAGGCAAAATTTATCCAGGCATTTATTATAAAACTATCATGTAAATTATGAATAATTATAGATTTATGGAATGTATTTTATTTTTAAATTTTGTAACTGATTAAGGCTATAATGTGAAATAACCAGGAACCTCAAATACCTTAGTATTTCTTACTTCTGAGGAAGAAATGGAAATTCAAAGAAGGTAAGAGAAAAATCTATAAAGCTAAAATAATACACATTTATTTACTTTGTGCTTTCAAATGTAGGAAACTATTCTTTTTACCCTAAAGAGCCATGGTTGAATAGTGGTTCTGCATTCTGCTTTTAACCACAAGATCAGAAGTTTGAAACCACCATCCTCCCCAAGGAAGAAAGATAAGGTTTCTACTCTGATAAAGAATTACCGTTTCATAAACCCACAGGGTCAGTTCTAGCCTATTCTATAGGTCACGATGAATCAGAATTGTTTAGATGGCAGTCAATTTGGTGTTTGATTTGTCTTTTGTTTCCCCTTTTATCCTAAGGAGGCCTGAAAAGCATGCGCTTGCTCATTGAAAAATAAGAATTTCAAATTCAACAGCTGCTCCAAGAGAGAAAAATGAGACTGCTTGCTCTCATACAGATTTGCAAAGTCTGGGAAAACCTACATAGGTTTGCTGTGAGTCTTATGACTGGATGGCAGTAGAAGGATTCTTTTTATTCAGAATATAAAGGTTAAGTTCATGTTTCCAAAAAAAAAAATCTTCTGGACAAAAATCAGAACCAAAAAATACTTAAGTATCCCAAAGTCCTAGAGTATAGTGTCTGGCATCAACCATCAACTAGCGGCAAGTCGGTAATCTCTCTGTGCCTTGAATTCTTCACCTGGAAAGGCAGCACACCAACTTGATTAACAGTATTATTTCAGCTTCACATTTCAAAATCCATGTTATGATTTTTCCCATCTAAAGCAGAGCCTACTAAAACATATTTTTAAAGCCATGTCTCTCATCGGTCTCTGTAATTAAGCAATTTAAGTTTAATGGAATTCAGTCAAAATTATCCATTTCCAAAACTTAATAAAGATGAAAGTCATTAAAGTAAAATTACAGAAATTTTATATGTATATCTCCATCATCCTTTATAGGTTTAAATAATTCCTGAATTGGTGCCCTTCTAAAGATGGAAGATGATGGAAAATCATTTAAAGAAAGAAAAGGTCATTCAAAGTCCTTCCCCCTGGGCTGGGAGGATCTTTGGGAAATTTCCACATTTTTGTTCTTTTTGCCATGGGTTTTTTCAACATCCAACAGTGAGTTTATTCCACACTACAGTTTAGTCACATGCAATCACATTCAGATCACTGTTATCTTGTTTTTCTAAATTGTGCCCCCCAGAAGCGGGCTTTGAATTTAAAGGATATTTGTGAAAACACGATACAACAAATAAATGCAAGAACATTTCCCTGTACGGATATTAAAAGTCCGTGAGAAAGATGAGGAAATTTCAGTCTCAACCTCTCTTCAACTTTGTTGTTGTGATAGTTAAAGGATGTGTTCTGATGTAAATGGCAGCCTCCTAAAAGGAAGAGACTAATTTTTCCTTTCATGTGTAAAGTTCTGGGTTATGTCTCTTTACTAATCATATGCTTCTATAGATTCTTTCTAAGAAACAAAAACTCTAGCCTAAGGATCTATGCTAGATGGACACTAAGGATTTATGAGTATGTGCTATTGTGGTTATACGGATATGCTTTTAAGGCTAATGTAATTCATCAGGACCTTATAGGGCAGAGCTGAACTGCTCTGTGGTTTCCTAGCATGTAATCTTTTCAGG
This sequence comes from Echinops telfairi, assembly GCF_000313985.2. Classification (NCBI taxonomy): domain Eukaryota; kingdom Metazoa; phylum Chordata; class Mammalia; order Afrosoricida; family Tenrecidae; genus Echinops; species Echinops telfairi. The sequence continues at coordinate 61,032,556 of NW_022103896.1, read as the reverse complement.
GCAGGCCTTTATACTGTGGACCCTCTGGTAGGGCTGACAGGTTCAAATCTCTGACTTGAACCTGAGCACTTAGCCATTGCACCATGCAGACTCCTTAAGAATCTCTATGTGCCTGCTTACTAATGGCTGTGGGCACACTAGTTTCATGAAAGACTTATTTTGTAATTGGTTCCCCCTTTTTACTCCACCCTCCAGGTACCACCACTCTCACCACTGGTCCTAAAGGGATCATCAGTCCTGGATTCCCTGTGTTTCCAGTTCCTATCTGTACCAGTGCACATCCTCTGGTCTAGCCAGATTTGTAAGGTCGAACTAAGATCATGATCGTGTGGTGGGGAGGGTAGGAAGCATTGAGGAACTAGAGGAAAGTTACATGTTTCATCATTGCTACGCTGCACCCTGTCTGGCTTGTCTCTTTCTGTAAGGGGATGTCCAGTTGCCTGCAGATGGGCTTTGGGCTGAACTCCGCACTCACCCTCATTTACAATCATATGATTTTTGTTTTTTGATGCCTGATCCCTGATCCCTTTGATACCTCATGGTCACACAGGCTCGTGTGCTTCTTCCATGTGGGCTTTGTTGCTTCTGAGCTAGATGGCTCCTTGATTACCTTCAAGCCTTTAAGACCCCAGACGCTATATCTTTTGATAGCCGGGCATCATCAGCTTTCTTCACCACATTTGCTTATCCTCCTCCCTGTGGGATGTACAACAGAAAGCGTGTGAAGGGAGACATTGGACAGTGTAAGATATGACAAAATAATAATAATTGATAAATTATCAAGGGTTCGTGAGGGAGGGGGTAACGGGGAGGGTGGGGGAATAATGAGGAACTGATATCAAGGGCTCAAGTAGAAAGCAAATGTTTTGAGAATGATGATGGCAACAAATGTACAAATGTGCTTGACACAATGTATGTATGTATGTATGTATTGTGATAAGAATTGTGTGAGCCCCCTATAAAATGATTTAAAAGAAAATTAAAAAATAAAGACTTATTTTATTTTGAAGAGAATGCCAAAGAAGTGGTATGTGAATGTGGTGATTTGTAAGCTAAAAACTAACCCTCAAACAAACAAATAAAAGCAATTTGCCATTCTGGTGGATGGTGACTGAACTTAGAGTAGGCCCATGTGTGTCTGAGGAGAACTGTTGACCATTCAGTGGTCAATGGCGGTGACCTCTGGGAAGAAGCTCTCTAGGCTTCTTTCTCTGTGAGGGACAAAGCTCACGCCTTGATTCCCCAAGCCAGGTACGCACTAGGGAAGATATATTTTTCTTGGAAAGAAAAGGCTACTTGTGAAACACAAAATTGCCCCAAGGCATTGACAAGAGATAGCGAGAGAGAAAGAAAAAGTAAATTGGCTATACTTTTGCAATTGCCCCTGGTCTCAAGCATCCCAGCGCTGTTGGAAGGAGAGAGAATGTGCAAATAGAAGAACCTATGATTTGATAAGAAGCTAGAATCAGAGAACCATCTGTTTAAAAAAACAAATTCCAGGAGTATCCAAAGGAGGATTCATACCACTGCCAAAGCCATTGCCACTAAGTCGATTCTGACTCAGAACAATCCCAATAAAAGAGCCGAGCCGCCCCTGTGGGTTGCCAAGACTGTAACTCTTGACAGAAGACCCTGATCTTCCTCCCGTAGAGGGACCGATTCCTGGTTTCCAACAGTGGACCTCGCAATTAGCAGCCCAATGCGTAACCCCTGTGCCACAGCACTGCCAGCAGAGAACATCATTCCAGCAAGCTGACCCCGTAACACAGGAGAAAGCAGGAAAGCCTCGCCTTAATGTACCTGTTGTCAGCAGAAGAGTGCGACGTTGTGAATATGAGAGAGGCTGTGTATGACGGATATGTGTACGTAAATATTGTGAGAGAGCCCCCAAATCCCAGAAAGACAAAAGAACTAGAAAGACATGATGAGGTGTACTTTTTTGCCCAGCATGTTTGTGATTTTTATTTTGACTTTGTATCAATTCAAAAGATTATCAAATCTGAAGAAGCAGAGTACGCAGATAAAAACATATTTCACGTCTTGCGAAAGGCAGTTGCTGTGGATACAGGCTGTATCACCAAGCACACTTATTTAAAAAGGAGTTTCTTTCACTTTGCGGGGTGGGGGTGGGGAAGCTATTGCATGGTTTAAGATTTTTCTTAGGAAATAGCCAATTTCTACTGTTTTTATTTACCAATATTCAAGGTTTCAGATGGTTACTGACGAGACTTTTTAATACTTTTAGCGATAACCATATTTTCTCACTCCAAGTGGATTCTGATTATGTTTGAAGGAAAGGAAGCACTTCTTACCACTATTTGATTTCCCTTCAATATGTAGCCAAAAACGATCCAAGAGGTTTGATACGTGGAGTTTCACCCAGAGTGGGGCTTTCATTTGAATTCACACGTTAGCTGATTCTCCTCTACCAATGAGAAATATAAAACAACAGCAGAGATTGATGCCCTCCATCGTAAGTAAGATTGATTATAGTGTCAGATTAGATTCCAAATTTCGATCCCGTCAGAAAGTATCAAATGAGTGAGTTCTCCCCGCCAAGCCACTTCATTATATTGCACGCTATACGTCTCCTTCGGCCATCTGCAAATGCTGTGTCCTTCAGCGTCACTCAGATCGGGCCAAGCAAATCTTTTCTTACAGCAGCGCCTTCTCTCTGTTGTAACACGAGTAGAAATAAATTGGCAAAAAGAACATTGGGCAAGGGACAAATAATTTGAGGAATAAGTGACGGGAAGTGTCTTAAATCAAAAGAATGAGACAAGGGTGTAGCCATTCGTACCACAGGAAACATCCTCCAAAGGTTGCCCACCCCCCTCATCCCAAACCTGCGTGATAGAAAAGTTTTGGCAAAACCAATGGCCTTTTGCTCATTTTGCTTTTCTTTCGTTCTTTCTTTTTTTAATTTTTTTTTTTTTTCGTACTTTGCTTTGAATTGCAATTCAGAAAGCACATGGTCCTTCAAGACAGGCCTGATTTCCTGCACTTTGGTGCCACCCTGAGGCCAGGATAACAATTACTGGGAAGAGTGGCTCTCCGCAGAAACCGATGGCTTTAGTACTTTCTTTTCTTTCCAAATGGGATTATCCAGAGAATGAGAATTTACATGTTTATATATAATAAAAGTTTAAATTACCTTTGCTATAGTATAAAATGTATAAAATATAGGTTATTTTTATTTAATTAAAACCCTTCAACCAAAAGAAATCATTGCTATGTTTTCATATATAAATAGATAATACAGCTACCTAGATGATTTTTAGGCAATATACAATTACAACTTTGGGAACTTGCAATAAATAAAGTATTCATGTTTTAAAGTTGCAAAGACCATTGCCCAGAGCTATTAGAGTATCTTAAATAAATTACAGCAATATCTTGCCTTTTTTGGTTTTTTAAATTATTATTATTCTATGGTGAATCACAGTACAGTAGGAAAGATGGTATGATAAAAGTGTCTTAGAGGTTTCAAAGCATAAGCTTATGGTATCACAACAAGAGACTGTGACACTTTATGACAGGAAGAATAACAATAGAAAGAGTATGGTAAAGCACTAGGAAAAAATGGCTAATAAGGTCATTAAATTATCTAAGGATTTCATATCCCACTGAAACCAAGGTACCTGAATAAATCAGCATTTCAAATCATCCCCAGGGAAATACAGTGAACCCTCGTTTATCGCGGTTAATCGGTTCTAGACCCTACCATGATAAATGAAATTCCGCGAAGTAGGATTCCTTATTTGTAAATCAAATATTTTCGTAGTTAGAGCATAGAGGACATGAAAAAGCACCCTTTAGTCACCATTACACTCGTATTACCCAATTTATTAAACGAAAAAGGGAAAATACAGTAAAACATTTTGGACGTTACAATTATCATTTATTATTTATTATATTATTTATGGCATCAAGCGTGTACAGTATGAGCCAATCAGTGGCAGTAATGACAGAGCATGCGCTGTTACGCAAAAACCGCGATAGAGTGAAGCCGCGGAAGTCGAGGCGCGAAGTGGCGAGGGTTCACTGTATATCAAAAAATACACACACACACACAAAAATCCTTAAAACCTCAAATAATGAATGCACCTTTTTTCTGCTACTTCTGTGTTATATCTGTCTTATTAGCACTTATGTGTGTCATAGCTATGGGTGTTTGAATAGAGTTACAGAATAGTTACATATTCCCTCCATTCATTTACGTTTTCTTGAATTGTGAGCATTTTCTCATGTGAGGGACTACTGGTCTTTCATTGATACCTGATGATGCCAGATCTCTTCTCATTAGATCTAAAAATGTTAGACTCACTATCTTGGCATTTAGAAAACTGAAAATTTTTATCTGTAAAAGACTGACTTTCTCTCTAAGAGAAAGTCTTGCTAAGCGCATGTCTTGCTTCAATTTTTTTATGTACTGGAAAATTGATGAGAGGGCAGAGAAACCATAAAACTGCTGATGTAGCATGTACCTGCCTATGTTTGGAGCACTTTCTAGACCATCCTACTGATTTAGCTTGCACCTGAATGCCGAATATCCCTATTCTCAGAATTATCAAAAATATAAAGACAGCATCAATTTTAATTAAAAAACAGTCTAAATTGTTTTTGATTTTTTTCCTCCCTTGTCTTGTGTCAACTACAGACCTTAAATCTGGAAATAGAAATAAGTTGTTCCCATTTAACATCAACAGTGACCTCTTTCTTCTGGGACCAGACCTCCAGCATTCTTTCAGTCGAATCACAGTTCTAATACCAGCGTGGCTTTGGGCATATGTTGCCCTCATTTGGCCTCTGTAACACTGCTCAAGATAGATCGTTGTCTTTAACATTCATCCCAGGAATGAACAGACGTCTCTCCGTAATAGCATCAAAGACCCCTTACACTGGAAGGAGTTACCCAAAAGGACATGGTTTCTGCCCTGATAAAATTCTCAAATGGCCCCAGACCAAGACTCGCACTTATCTCAAAAGCATGGAAGCCATCATGATTGAAGATGAAAAGAAGCTTTCCTGTCACCTATGACCTCCTTCTGGCGGGACAAGACTACTCCTTTGTCAGAGACACTGTACACTGGTCTAATATTTAAAATGCCATCTCATCTTAATTCTATTCATCTCCCATGCTGAGGAGGTTTCTTTTTCTACCAGCCACATCACCTCTTGCTTTTCCCTCCTTATACCATTTGGGGGAAGAAAAAGAAATTTAGGAGGGAATAGAGTACTTCAATTCCTATAACAGAATGTATGTAATGCATGAAATTAGTTATACAGTTTATGAAAGAGATGAGAAGTCAAATGGGGAACAGCAAGGAAACCCAGAGCTAATTAACAATATGAAGCCACCTCTACCTCTGGGGGGAAGAGGAAAGTGTAGCAAAGCCCTGGGGATAGTGTCACTGGCCAGAGGGTGGGACCATGTCAAGCCTGTCCATTAGGTGCTGGAACTGTACTATTGTTAGTGGCCATCGAATCAGTTCCAATTTACAGTGATGACCCCCCGTGTAACTGAATGGACTCATCCAGTCTCTGCACTTTCTTTGCAGTGGTTGCTCTGTTAGAGTCAGATTTTAGGACCGCTGTCACAAATTTGAGTGCCTTCCAAGCAAAGCGCTCGTCTTCCAGCACTCCACCAGCACTGCACAATATTCTGTGGTGTTCCATCGTGTTTTCACTGACTTACTTTTGGATGTAGATCACCAGCTCTTTCTTCCTAATCTCTTATTTTACAAATTCTGCTGAAACCTGCCCAGGATGGTTGGCATTGCTTATATTCTAAATGCTGGTGGCATAGCTTCCAGCATCATGGCAACATATAAGGCATTATGGCATAATGGTTACTCATTGATCTGTTGACCAAAACCAAGTCAGCAGTTCAAAGCCAACAGCTCCTTGCCACGAGAAAGAGACAAGAGTAACCGTCTTGAAAACTCACAAGGGCAGTTCTACCTTGTCTTACAGGGTCACTTGAGTGGGCATAAACTCCCTGGCAGTGTGCTTGTTGTTGTTTATAGTACTGACAGACCAATTGACAGATGGGTAGGAATGGAGCAGAACAGAAGATGCAAATACTACAATGGAGAAAGAAAAAAGGGTTGTCCTCCCTTCTCCCTTAGGCTGCCTTCGAATGTACCAAGAGCGATCATTATGAAAATCTGCCATAAGCTTTTCAACAGCAGACTGGGGTCCAAAGCCTGCAGGGATCAGCCTTCCCAACAGGGTGAGCAAAAGAATAAGTAGTGGGAAATGCATGCATCAGATAGATTCCTAGATGAGTAATGACAGGTATTAGAACAGCAAAATCTAAAAGGCTATAAATGCCTATTATCTACTTCACATGCTTTCCTTTTGTGTTTGACATTATTGTTTAAAAGGAATCCGTAGTTGGTTTTCCCAGATCAAAAGATCTATGACCAAAAAAGACACATAACTATTTTTACTTTCTTTAATGTAAAATCTTGCATTTAAACCATTAAAATCTTGCGTAGTTTTTCATATTAATTTCTCTTTTAAAAGAGATGCTATCCTTTATCCTGTTCAACATTAAATTGCTGTGAAAATAATTCTTAATTAAATTAAATTGCTGCTTTATTTCCTCCTGCTACTAATGAAAACATATTTCCAGGCAGTGATGAAAACATAATTCACAGCAAAGAAAATTTTAATTTTTGATAAACTGAGGACAGTCAAAAGTTTAATCACAATTTAAGATCATTTTATTTCAATTTGATAGCTCTTTAAATTATAATGTTCAAATTTTCCCCACAATGATCATTCTGTAATTTGGAAAGAAAATCTAATTATTGAACTCAATGAATGTTTACTCAAGGATTTAGGCCCATTTTTCTAAGGTGATACTCTATAATTTACTAACTAATCTTATAAAACATTCCAACCGTTTAATTCTATCATTAAAATGATTACCATTTTGCATATTCTTTTGGATGGATAAATACATAATACATTATAAAACACACTATAAAGGCACACAACATATATCCTAAGCATAAATCTCAGACTTACTGCTATCAAGTTGATTCCAACCCATAGCAAACCTAGAAGACAGGGTAGACTTCCTGTGCATGTTTCCAACGCTATAAATCTTTTCAGGAGCAGAAAGCCTCTTTTTTCTCCTACAGAGTAGCTGGAGGGTTTGAAACCTCAACCTTGTGGTCAGCAACTCAATGCGAACTCCACTATGCCATTCAGAGCTCCTTAAAGCCGATATTAATTTCTTAGTACATATTTTCCAAAACATTTTGTCTATACCTATGAAGTTTAAGACATCTAAAAAGTCTATGATTTTACTGATAATCCTTCATAAAAATATAAACTGGAAAAATATAGAACTGACCTCTAAGCCATAACTTAATTGTAAAGAAATCACCACCAAATTGTTTGTTCCTCGTTTCAGAATCTGAATAAAGTATCTGAGCTGTCCCCTTTTAGCAAGAAAACTCTTTAATATGGGGGTTTTGTAATATAGCTTCTCCACTGTCACTATATATATATATATATATATCATACCTGCTCTTTCCCCACCGAAATGGTTTCTAAATCTACCTGAAAGTAAGGAAGTGTGTTCTGTGGCTTTTGTGACTATAGGAGGAATAATCAACATTCAGTTTATAGAAGGACAAGTGAGTTAGTTAATTGTGCCAGCCTGGCCAATAATCACATGTGGGGCTAATTGA
>NW_022103896.1:61021253-61023700 GCF_000313985.2 Echinops telfairi | reverse complement strand
TCGATATGATTGTTTTGGGTCTTCTGATGCCTGATACCTGACCCTATCCTATGGATGCCTCATGATCACACAAGCTAGTGTGCTTCTTCCATGTGGGCTTTATTGCTTCCCTGCTAGATAGCCACTTATTTAACTTTAACCCTTTACAACACTATATCTTTTAATAGCCAGGCACCATCAGCTTTCTTCACATTTGCTTGTGCACCCATTTTGTCTTCAGTGTTCATGTCTGGAAGGTGAGTATCACAGAATGCCAGGTTATTAAAACAATGTTTTCTTGTGTTGAGGGAGTACTTGAGTAGAAGCCCAATGTAAGACTAGCTTTTATCAGTTCCTAAGTCATCACCTGCAGAAATGGTATCTTTTCTGACCTCCGCTGGTTTTCCTATTGCCAGAGGCATAGGTGATAGGCATGTGTTTATCTGCCCTCTTTCTTTACCTATTGTGATATCAGCCATTTTTCCCAAGGCACTCTACTTCTCTACTTGAAAACAACAACTCATTGCAGTCCAGTCAGTGCCAATTCATAGAAACCCTATAGGACAGGATAGAACCGCTCTTCTGAGTTTACAAAACTATAACTCTTTACAAGAGTAGAAAGTCCCGTTTTTCTCCTACAGAGAGGCTGGTGTTTTTGACCTGTTGATCTTGTGGATCACAGCCCAATTCATAACCACTACACCACCAGAACTTCTATTTCTCTACTGGGTTTGATAATTCACTAGAATGGTCACAAAGAACTCGCAGACAAAACACAATTACAGGAATTTACTGGGGAAGTTAGCGTAAGTTGGCCTCTGTCTCCATGGGCTAGGAAGCCAGCCTGCTTGCTCTGCCTCCCAGTCTCATAGTCTTGGCGCTGCTCCTCTGTTTGTCTCATGGTCTCCTTGCTCCAGTTACTGATCTCATCCTTTGCTCTGGTCCATGGTCCCTGCCTTGCAGCTGCTGGTATCTGATTTCAGCCTCCAGACAGGGATCTCAAACATGCTCCGCCGGTGGTTCTCTTCCAAAGGTCTCTGAATTGTCAGAGGCTGTAGAAACCCAGCTCCATGGAGATCAAAGGCCAAAGCAAGAAGATCACCAGACAAAGCAAAGCAGCAGCTCCGAGGCTGTAAAACTGTAAGGCTGAGCAGTGGATGGGCTTCCTGCAGGTAGAAGCCAAGGAACCACATGGCTGATAGATAAGAACCAAAGAAAGACTTGGCTTCCAGCTGTGAAGAGGTGCTGACACTGACTGAAGATTGCATCCTTACTGTTTTATGAGCCTGACTTGTAGTAGCCTATTCCTGTCTCTAACGAGCCCTCTTGGTGGTGAGTACTGCCTGTGAGCTCTGGGTCGCCATTGCAGTGGAGTATGGAACCAGCACAAAAGTCACACTCTGTGGGCGGAACTGCTGGTGTCAGAACAGAGAAAAGAAAGATGAGGTCAGAGCCATGTCTGACGTCTGTCTCATGCCAGTAGGCCTTGGCCTGGAGTGGAGGTGGATTCTTCCTCTGCTTTATGTAGCTAGTGGAGGCAAATGGGGTCCCTCTGTGGTTTTTTCACATACATTTTACTACAACAACATCAAATTATATGTAGCCCACCAAACAAGTCGTAATCATTATTTTGAACATGTTCTTCCATCTGTTTTGAATGACCTTACCTTCCTCATCCTTCAGTGCTCATAGCAATTGTCCTTTCTCTGGGAAGCTTTCTTTAAACAGTCCATGTCGACTTATTTAAATACCATTGTGCTTATACACAGGAAGTGCTCAACAAATAGTCTGATGAATTAACTATGTATGACATTTGTCTTATAAGCTCCTAAAGTTCTGGTGGTGTAGTGGTTACACATTGGCCTGCAATCTGCATGGTCGTTAGTTCAACACTACTAGCAGCTCTTTGGGAAAAAGATGGGGCTTTCTACTCTGGTAAACAATTACAGTCTCAGGACCCCACAGCAGCTTGCTATGAGTCAGCATTGATTTGATGTAAGTGTGAAAATCAGTATATTTTAATTGAAATTATATATATAAGGCTTTTTAATTCATTTTGACAAGTCTGATTTTTAATTTTAACAAAAATTTTTAAAATATATTTTACATGGGCTAGAAATACAGTTCCATTACAAAGGCCTAAGTCAAGCAAAAGCTACCACCTTTGATCACATTTATTGTTGAACTTTTTTTTTTTTCAGGGGAGAGTGCGAATGCAGTCCCCCACTACCACAAATTATGCAGTCGAGTTTCCCACATTTGGGGAAATCGCCGGGGTCAGCACATCGGGAGTGTAATGGATAAGCCTCGCCCTGGTAAAACCACCTTCCAGATCATGGTGCCTCCCCTGCCAGGTAAGTACTATTGTTGAACTTTATTATTATTATTATTAAATACTTTTATTGGGGCTCTTACATCTCCTATCAAAATCCATACATTCATCCATTGTGTCAAGCACATTTGTACAT
>NW_022103896.1:61018400-61019369 GCF_000313985.2 Echinops telfairi | reverse complement strand
TCTCTATTAGTTGCTAGTACGTGCTGCATGTCTTGGGGCATTCAGTTGAAGACTGGTCTCTCTCTCCCTCTCCTGTAGAGATATAAACAATACTCTTCCCTTTGGTGGGTTAGTGCCTTGCTCCCTCCACTACTCATATCTTTTTGTTTTCTCTGGCCCTCTCTTTCTTTCCCTCTCCTATTTAGTTGGCTGCCATATGTGTCCCTGGATTGGGTTTGGCCCCTGCCATAGTACCTGGACCTCACCCCAGTAATGTATGTGATTAGTATTGAGCTATCTTTTAAACCAAGCTTGAAGCACATGACATTTTTAAAAGACTGGTAAATACGTGAGGACACCATAACCGGCTTTCTTCTGACGTCCCAGACTTATTCAGCTGGCAAGAATCATAGTTCTCTCAAAATTGAGGCATCTTCATTACTATGATAGCGCGTCATCTGCCCTTGTGGAACATTTCCTGTAGCAGTCAGCTCATTCTTTTGTTGATCAGTTCCAATTATTTAAAAGACTCTTCTTTTATGGAAGCCAATGAGGTCTCACAGCTGTTTTACCACACAGCAAGTACACAGGATTCAATAGTTTTCAGCTGACTCTTCCCGTTGTTGAAATTAGCTATGTAATTCTTGTCTCAAGAAGAGACAAAGGATCCACAATTGGTTTCCAGGCTCACCTTTGGCTGCTTCTTTTCTAGACAGATGCAGTTTATGTGTCATCGCCATTCTTTGTAAGTTGTTTGATCTTCCTTTTTTAAATACTTAAAGATGCATTACCCACAGTCAAAATTCCATTTGAATGAGCCACTGAATATACGTCAATGATCACTATAAAAATATACATACAGACAGAATACCATAACCTCACTAGAAACCTGGGAGCGGTTCTGCTAAATATAATGTGTAAAGGACTCAACGTTATTATCCATTTTTAAATTTAATTTGTTGTGTTCATTATTTAAGCCTTTTAACAAGC
>NW_022103896.1:61015432-61016913 GCF_000313985.2 Echinops telfairi | reverse complement strand
TGCTGAAAATCATCCAACAATGGATGTGGCAGTACATTCACAGTGAACTTCCAGAAGTTCCGGGGGGATTCAGAAGAGGACATGAAACAAAGGGTATCATTGCTGATGTCAGATGAATCTTGGCACAAATCAGTGAATACCAGAAAGATGTTTACTTGTGTTTTATTGACTATGCCAAGACATTTGCTATGTAGATCATAACAAGCTATGGATAGCCTTGAGTAGAATGGGAATTCCAGAACACTTGATTGTGCTCATGTGAATCTTTACATGGATCAAGACATAATTGTGCAAACAGAATACGGGAATATTGAATGGTTTAAAATCAGAAAAGGTTTATGCCAAGATTGTATCCTCTTATCACACTTATTCAATCTGTTTACTGAACAAATATTCAGAGAAGTTGGATTATATCAAGAAGAATGTGGCATCATGATTAGAGGAAAGGTTATTCACCTTTGATATGACGATGACGCAATCTTGTTTTGTGGAAGTGAGGATTTGAAACATTTGCTGATGAAAATCAAGGATTTCAGCCTTTGGCATAGATACAATTCAATGTAAAGAAAGCCAAAATCCTCACAATGGGACCAATAGGTAGCATCATGATAAATGTAGAAAAGATTTTGAAGTTGTCAAGGATTTTTTCTTGCATGGATCCACAGTCCATGAGATCAAAGACATGTTGCATTGGGTGATTTGCTTCACAAGACCTCTCCATATTGTTGAAAAGCAAGGATGTTACTTTGAGGACTAAAGTATGTGCTCCTGACCTCAGCCATGGTATTTTCAATGGCCTCATATGCGGGTGAACATTGGACATGGAATAAGAAAGACCGAAGAAGAATGGATACATTTGAACTGTGGTGCTGGAGAAGAAACTTACGTACTCATCCTCCCTCAATGCAAGAACACTTTGTTCTAATAACCTGGCATTTGTGATGCTCACCTTTCCAACACGATTGCTGAAGACAAAATAGCTGCATAAGCTAATGTGGCGAAGAAAGCTGATGGTGACTGGCTATAACAAGATATAGCATCTGGGGCCTTAAAGGCGTGAAGTTAAACAAGCAGCCATCCAGTGGGGAAGCAACAAAGCCCACATGGAAGAAGCACACCAAGCCTGTGATCAAGAGGTGTCAATAGGATCAGGTATCAGACATCAGAAGACCCAGAACAAAAATCATATTGATGTGACTGAGGGGGAGGGTGGAGTGGAGACCCAAAGCCCATCAGTAGACAAGTGGACATCCCTTCACAGTAGGCTCACAAGGAAGGCATGAGCCAGCCAGGGCGCAGTGTAGCACCAATGAAACACACAACCTTCCTCTAGTTCTTTAATGCTCCCCATCCACTCCTATCATGACCCCAGTTCTATCTTTTTTTTTTTTAATCATTTTATTAGGGGCTCATACAACACTTATCACAATCCATACACACATCAATTGTGTAAAGCCCACTTGTACATTCATTGCCCTCAT
>NW_022103896.1:60990237-61015032 GCF_000313985.2 Echinops telfairi | reverse complement strand
CGGGGAGGAAACATTTAGGAACTAGAGGAAAGTTGTATTTTTCATCGTTGCTACATCACACCCTGACTGGCTCATCTCCTCCCTGAAACCCCTCTGCAAGGGCATCTCCAGTAGCCTACCAATTCTATCTTACAAATCTGTCTAGACCAAAGCAGGTACACTGGCACAGATAAGAGCTCTTGACACACCGAATCCAGTACAAAAAATCCCTCAGGACCAATAATGAGAGTAGCAATACCAGGAGGGTAGGAGGAGGGATGGGAGGGACAGGGGAGAAAGGCTAAACTGATCACAGTGATCAATGTACAACACCCCCCCCCTCAGGGGGACAAACAACAGCAATGTGGGTGAAAGGAGACAACGGATGGTGTAAAATATAAAATTAAAATAATTTATAAATTATCAAGGGTTCATGAGTGGAAGGGTGGGAAAGGGAGGGGGGAAAGAGGAGCTGATCCCAAGGACTCAAGTAGAAAGAAAATGTTTTGGAAATGATAATGGCAACATATGTACAAGTGTGTTTGATACAATTGATGTATGGATTGTTATAAGAGCTGTAAAGGTCCCCAATAAAATTATTTATCTTTTTAAAAACAGTAAAATCACTGCCCTCTCTGGCTCCTATGTAATTTTCCAAGTTGCTACCACCAATTTGATGCCCTCAATCAATGTGTGTGTTCATCACCAGAAACCTCCCTGTCCCCCTTCCTCCTGCCCCTACTAGTCACTAAGAAGTGTTGTTCTCTGAAGCAAACATGAGGCTTAAGTACCATGGACTGCCCAAGGACAAGAAATCTGCCTTTGAAGAGGTAAAGCTAGAGAGCGCCTTACAGACAAGGGTGGGGAAACTTCATCTCACGTACTTTGGACGTATCAGGAGAGACCAATCCCTGGGGAGTGCATACTGCCTGGTAAAGTGGAGGGGCAGCAAATGAGAGGAAGGCCCTCAATGAGGTGGATTGACCAGTGGCTGCCAACAGTGGGCTCAAGCACAGGAACCATTGGGAGGATGGTGGGACTGGGCAGTATCTCATCCTGTGTGTACAGGGTCTCTATGGGCCAGAACCAACTTGATGGCACCTAACAGCAACAATTCTACTTCTGCACTGGGTTCGGTGATTCAATGAAACAGACGCACAGAACTCACAAGCAGTACTCATGGTTATGGTGTTTAGTAAGGAAGATAATAGGTTACACAATATTGAGGCTACAGTTCTTTTGTCTACAATGCCTCTTGTTAGCCATAATGGCTCTCAGTAATCTCTTGGCCTCCACTTTGTTCCATGAACCAAACCGCCAGTTGGTCTGCCTCATGGTCTTGGGGCGGCTCCTCTGCCCTGCCGCACGTCCTTGGTGCCGCAGCCTCTGGGGTCTGCTGCCTCCGCAGTGATTTCACACGCTTTCCGCTGGTGGATCTGCCTTCTTGAAAGTCAACTGCATTTTCCCTCTCCCTGCTTACAAGATGGCTTACTTACATATCCAGTGGAATGGCAAAACTAACCTATTACTTCCATTGGTGTTTTACACACCCTATTTATATCCTCCTACCTAATCTTTTGGTGGGAGTTACAAGGCAAGGACAGAGAAGCCATGCCAAGTAATTTTCACTCACTACACCACAAAATTGAGTATTTTTCAGTCATAAAGAGGCATGAAGTAGGTGAGGTAGTTAGCTTATTGTGGAACCTGGCTGATAAACACATGTGGGGTGAATTGAAGGGCAGAGGGATAATGGCTCGGTGAGCCTCGCCTTTCTAGTTCTCTGGTCTCTTGCTTTGTGATGGTTGGACCAGGGTGCAGCTTCCTTAGCAGTTCCCTGCTTCAGCTGGCAAGGCTGACTTCCTGCAAGACATCCCCAAGGAGAAGCCACGTGGTCCTACCCTGATGCAGCCCTGGGTGCTGGAGCACCCATGTGGAGACCCCTGCCAGCTCTGAGATGCTTACATGTTCACTGACTCAGCTTTTCTCCTGGAGTCGGCATCATTCCGTCCGTTTTGTGAGATGGAGGAGGACTTTGTGGACTAGTGTTGGACATGTGGGTTAATGGGTTAATGTTGGACTTGTGGGCTTGGGCAGCACTGGGTTGGGGTGTTTTCTTGATGCTCACTTAACCATTACATAAAACTCTCTCTTATACATGAGTTTCTGTGTATTTGTTTCTCTATAGTACCCAGACTAACACCCCTCCCCAGTCCCAAGGCACCCTTTCTAAGGGTGAATGCTCTCACCACCCTAGGTAGCCCGACTACTTCAGTGTTCAGGATTGTGATGGTTAAATTTTTCTCAACTTGATGGTACCTGTATGGAGGTAAAGGCAGAGTCCAGCCTCTGAATCAGGTCATAGCTTGGTGATGCCTCCTTGGGGTGTGGTCTTTTTATAAGGCAGACACTGAGAACTCTCTCTCTCTTGTGCCTCTTCACTTTTCTGAGGGCCTGGGTTTCTTGGGTGGTTTTGGGGTTAGTAGCCCATGTGACCTGTTGACCTTGAGAGCTGTAGTGCCCTGCTGTGTTCCTTGGATCCACGTGACTGCACAGACTGGCCTGTGATCTCCCAGCTTCCCACTTTGGCTGCCTGCCTCCTCCACTGAGTCTGAAAGAGGCTCTGACTAGCATGAGACCCATGGACTTAATTTGCACTGGGCTGGGCTGCTTCCTGGATATAAAATTCTTTCTGGATATAAATGTTTCTTACATATATACAAGTATTACTGGTTTTGTTTCTCTAGAAAATTCTGCCTAACACAGCACTGGATTGGGATATTTTCTTGATGTGCACTTACCCTTTATATAAAACTCTCTCTTATACATATGAGTTTCTGTGGATTTCTCTAATGTACCCAGACTAACATATGTACACACACACACAAAAGCCAATTTCTAAGGACTAACAACCTCCCCTCATCTGTTTACTAGGCTGTTGTTTGACCTGAAGGTGACCACAGGGAACTAGTTCCTCCAAAGTCCAAAAGGAGAGCAAAGGCAAGTGACCAGGGTGGGTCACCTCATTTTATAAATCTGGATTCCAGAAGTATCAAAAGGATTTTGTCAGCAAATAATAGACACCTGGGTATTCTTTACACACTTCTTTACAGCTCACTTATAATATCTCATAATAGAATTAGAAATAAGATATATATAACTGAGAAACAATATAAAATATTTAAATTATAGAAAGTCTCAAAAACACACTGCCCTTGTTAGTGCTGACTCATAGCGACCATACGTAGGCTTTTAGAGACCGTACATTTTATAGAAGGAGACAGCCTCATCTTTCTCCCAAGGAGTGGCTGGTAGGTTTAAACCTTCAACCTGTGATTAACAGCCCAATGTCTAACCCACAGCACCACCAAGGCTCCATGGATATTGAGTAATAGAATAATGATGTTAAATAGAAGATTTAAAAAAAAACAAACTAGTTACATGGAAGAAAATCAGCTACATCTTCCATTACATGTGCCAAAATTAGCTAGAGGTTGATTAAAGAGTCAAATGTAAAATCCTAAAGATATTTTTTTTTTCAAAATTGAAGAGTAGGTACATAATATCTACTTTCTCAATTTAAGATTTTAATTATTAAAATAAAAACACATAAATACATATATTAATATTTTCTTTAACTTAAAGTATAAATTGTCAAAAGATATGTTTTTCTTTCAAATATTCCTAAGAAACTTAAGATTATCAAGGGTAATAAACCTAAAGTATCTGTCTATACTTACAATTATATTCATTTCATCTTATTCCCTCCATTTAACAACTTTGAGATTCTATCTACTAAATGTACATTCTCTCATCCACTCTGGATTCTGCTCCATCAATCAGTAATTCTCAATCCTTATATTCAACTCCTTGCCTAATAGTTTTTCCTCTGCCACTCTCTAACGTGAACTAAGATGAACATTCGACTCTGTTTTCCTGACAACAATTGTCTGTCTGTTCACGCGATCATCCAGCGCTCGTCTTTCGTTTCCATCCAAACGTTTTGATAGTGCCCTCAGAGCCTATGTCCACACCACAGCTTGTTTCCACCTCGTGTCTATTTTATTCGCCTTTAGAGGAAATACAAGGTCGGAGAAGAGCAAAGTGTCTACTTACTTGGGTAAGCTGCTTAACTGGTATGTGACTTTAAATAAAGTATTTTCACTTTCTGTGTGTCAACATGTCATCTATAAAATGTCATGACAGCAATGTTAAGGTAATCACACTATCATTTTACTATAAAAGTAATTCACACTTCACTTTCTTGTTCATTCATACGTTCCTGAATTTATTCCTATTGTTGCATCTTAAAACTCTATAACCCCACATTTTTAACCTAACTCATACTATACCTTATTCTTATATGTATTGAATATTATTGGTACTGTATGACAAATTGTATAAAAATGGCATGGGGTGTGTTTGTCGTAGAGTTGAGGTTGGGGGGGAGTTATCAGTTTCAGCCAAGACTCAGGATTCCTATGAGTGGCACTTTACATGTACGTCCATCCTCCGAACTTCTTATCTGTGCTGACTGACTGTACCTCTTTGGCACTCCCTACTTTTCCGTTGGGCTTGATCATTCAAAAGGGGCTGCAACCCTCCAGGGACAAGAAGTTGCCAGAAATTCAAGCCAGATTCAGAAAAGGATATTGAACAATGATTATCTTTGCTGACATCAGATGGGTCCTGGCTGAAAGCAGAGAATACCAGAAAGCTGTTTAGCTGTCTTTTACTATGTAAAGGCATTCAACTGTGTAGATCCTAACAACTTATTGGTAAATTTCACAGAATGGACATTCCAGAGCAATTAATCATGTGCACATGGAACCTGTACACAGGCTTAGAGGCAGTGGTTTTGTTAGGTGGGGTCAGTAGGTTTGGGGCAGGGGAAGATGAAACAAGGGAACAAATTCTCAGTGCAGTGGGAGGCGAAGGCACATCTTTATTAATAGCTTCTCAGCAGAGGGATAGGAGAATGGCAGGGAAGACACATTTCTTTATCAATAGTTGGCTTTTTAAAATCAATAGGTTAACAAAGGGAAAGAATTCCCAACACAAGGAGAAGGATGTGGACTGAGAGGGGCAGAGCAGGTGCACAGCCCCACCAATGACTGAATTGGCCCTTGGGGTGGCGGGAAGAACTGGGCCAGGGTCCTGGATGGGTAACAAGGACAGAGCATGAACCGTGGGTGCACACACACCATCTGTAAAGGGGAGGTGTGCTACAAAATCCTGTCAATGGCGGGAAGTCTGCCACAAGTAGCGTCGACACCAGTTAAGCTGCCCATCTGCATAACCCATGCTGGAGAACAGAAACAACATTTTAAAAACCTCATGCAATTCAGTGGATTCCAACTCCCAGAGATGCTACAGGATAAGGCCGAACTACCTCTATGTGTCTCCAAGGCTCTCACTCCTTACA
This sequence comes from Echinops telfairi, assembly GCF_000313985.2. Classification (NCBI taxonomy): domain Eukaryota; kingdom Metazoa; phylum Chordata; class Mammalia; order Afrosoricida; family Tenrecidae; genus Echinops; species Echinops telfairi. The sequence continues at coordinate 61,009,628 of NW_022103896.1, read as the reverse complement.
GGAGTATAAAGCCTCAATGTTCTCTCATGGAACAACTGGGAGTTTCAAACTGCTCACCTTGGGGTTAGTAGCACAAACCATAACCAAACACACACCAATATCCCTTATGAAAATACATGCAAAAATTCTAACAAAATACTGGACATTATATGCCATCAACAAGTAGGATTCACATCAGGTATGCAAGGATGACTCAACATTAAACAAATAATCAATGTCATCCACCATATAATCCAAACAAAAAGTAAGAACCAAATGATCATATCACTTGATACAGAAAAGGCATTTGGCAACATCCAACATCTATGCCTGATAAAAACACTCAACAAAATGGGAATAGAAATTTTTCAACATATGAAAAGCCCATAGCCAACATCTTGTTCATTGGAGAAAAACTGAAACTGTTTCCTCTGCTAACGGGATCCAGCCAAGGACACCCCTATCACCACTCTTACTGAACATTGTTCTGGAAGTGGTAGCCAACACCATCAGACAACACAAAGAAATCAAAGGACTATAGTGAGGCAAAGAGACAGCGCTCACTATTTTCAGATGATATGATTGTGTCTGTAGAAAAAGCCAAAGACTCAACAAAAGGGGTGCTTAAACAATTGAAAGATTCAGCACATGCAGGCTATGAGATTAGCAATCAATTAGATTCCCATATACTGAAAAGAGAGTTCTGAAAAAAAATCAAGATAATAATATGAATTACAAGTCACACAGGAAATGAAATACTTAGGAATAAGCCTAACCAAGGACACAAAAGATTTGTACAAAGAAACTGCAGAATGCTGCTACAAAAAACCAAAGGCTTTATGTGGTTTATCTGTCCTGGCTCCCCTTGGAGATCTTGTTAATCTGTGGAAGAGCGTCCTACCCATCATTTCCCTAGGGCAGAAGGAGTTTCTGTTAATTGTGTCCTTGATTAGCCCCTGGTACTAATTTTTAAAATACTGTTGAAAAGGAACACCTGAATTATTCACTTGTACAGAATTATTCAGACATTTGGAAAATAGATACTATGGAAAACAAGCATTTTAACAGTGAATGCTTACCAAACTTTCCCCCCAAGATCTGCACCAATTAAGTAAACTTATAAATATAATAAATAAGGTCATTTGTAAAGTAAAAACAAAAAGAAAGAGAAAGAAACATGACATGCATAAATGAGAAAACCTTCCATATGCACACACAGTGTGATGGTTAGAGTTCATGTCACTTAGATGTGCCTGTGTGAACGTCTGTATGGATGGAGCCCACCCTGTCAGTCAAGTCACAGTCTAATGACACTTTCACAGAGCTGTGGTCTTTTGTCTAAGAGAGAAACCCTTAGCAGAGCCAAGCTCTCTCTTGTCCCTTAGCCTTCTCTAGACTCTGGATCCTGCATCTGTTTCATTGATCTCCTGTTGTGTCACCTGCCAATCCCAGGCACCATCCGCAGGCTGCTGATCTTGCGTTCATTCGGCCGACCGTGGATTCATTTGCGTCTGCGTCCAACAATCTCTGACCCTCCTCCCTCCTCATCCTGCTTTCTGTTTGTCGACTTCCACAGCTCCATGAACCAAGAGAAATCTTCAGCTCACACCTGACCCGTCAGTTTGAACCTCACTGAACTGACCTACTTCTACAACTGTGTGAGACATTTCTTGATATAAATGTCTTTCTATGTACATATACATACAAGCATCACTAGTTTTGCATCTCTAGAGAACCCCACCTGAACTTAATTATTTCAAAATGTCAATACTACCCAAAACAATCTATAAATACGAGGCAATTCTGATCCAGATCCCAAATGTATTCTTTCAAGAAATGGGAAAACTAATAAATAAATTTACATAGAGAGGCAGGAGACCCAGGATAAGCAAAGAACTTCTCAAAAAGAACAAAGTATTATGTCTCTCAATTCCTGACCTCAAATCCTGTTTCACAGCCACAGTAGATTAAACAGTGTGGCCCTGGTCCAATGATAGATGCATAGACCAATGGAACAGAATAGACCACTCAGAAATAAATTCAACCATTTACAGACAACTGATCTTTGAGCTTGGATTTAAATAAGATTTAAAAATTAGTAGAGGGAGATGCATAAATACTTTTTCACGTCACCTGTGGATATGTTATCATCAGCTAACATCGAATTGAAGAATCATATTTATATTTGTATTTATGCCAAGCGATCCAAATCCGCAGCCATTCAGTGATTTCTGACTCATAGCAACTCAAGATAGAATTTCCAAGATTATAAAATGTTATAGGAGCAGACAGCCTCATTTATCTCCCAAAGAATGACTGGTGGGTTTGAATTGCCCACCTCGTGGTCAGCAATTCAACACCTAGCCTGCACTACCACTCGGGCTTCTTATGCCAAGACACCAAATCAGAAAGCAAAATTCACAAGCATCAAGCGGATTCTGACTCACAGCGACCCTATGGAGCAGAGAAGAATGAGCCTGTGCGTATCTGAGATTGTGTAACTCGTTACGGGAGTAGAAACTCCATCTTTTCCTGGAGACTCGCTGGCTATTTCAAGCTGCTGACCTTGTGGTCAGCGGCCCATCACACCACCCATAGGCCACCACCTCTTGTCCACTTCTGCAGTTCTGTGAAAAGAATTCATGAAATAAAATATGTAACTATCTCCTCAATCCACCAAATGAAAGTCAAATAGTTTCAAAACAGTTGTTGTTTGTAGATTTCTTGCTAGCATTAACACCTAAATGTGTGATAATGGTGTCTTCTTTTGTTTTAATTTAGTATGGGTAATATAGATATGGCAAAGGAAAAACACACAGGAGGGCTTATGTCCATTTTCATGTTTTGAGCCAAAATTTAATTTTATCAAAAAACAACATCAATTGCATTCCATGATATGAGAGTTATTGATATCAAACCATCTGTTATCATTTTTAATTTACGTATTTTATTAGTTCACTTTGGTTTTAAATTTTACAGGAACATGTACGTATACTAGTTTATGCTTAATCATATTTGGGAAACATGATGATAAAAAGAGTTAAGTCAACACTGAAATAACCACAAGAATTTTGCTTGTTCTTTTCAAGTAGTTAGCAAAATACGCAGTGAGAGTACTATTGGGCTAAATAATTTCTAAATATTCTCTCTGATGTAAAGTATTATTCCATTCACCTTTCCGTGCATATATACCAAATACAACCACTAGAGGACAGCAAGACACTTGGATGGAATGCTATTTTCCTTTGCCTTCCCCGTTTTACATGAAAATTTAGGATCAAAGCAGTCTGATGTAAGTCAAAACGCCAAACTCACAGCCATGGAATCAGTGCTGACTCAGCCGCTTGTGGGTTCCCCAGACTCTCCCTGTTTACAGAAGTAGAAAGCCCAGTCTTTCTCCCTTGGAGCTGCTGGTGGTTTTGACCTGCTGACCATGTGCATTGCAGTTCACAGCATAACCCCTACACCACCTCGTACGAATGAGCTTTGTGGGTATAGTACTTATTTTTACAAGTAAAAGGTCTGTGGCAGCTCTGTCTCAGATAAGCCTATCAGAGTTCTTTCCAACATCAGGGGTTCACTTTGTCACCTTTTAGTAATTTCCACCAAATTGTAAAGTTCATTTCCTCACAATGCTATTGCACACTTAAGAGGCTATGGTTTAGTGTTGATCTCACTTGTATATACACTGGGAAATAAAAACAAAAAACTGCGGCTCGGTTTACCTCATGTTCACTTTTCTTGTGATGATCTGAAGCTGAACCCCAAATCTCTCCAAGACATCAACATATATCTGGGGGATACAGCTGAACCAGAGGAGCTTTAGTTAAATCATCTCCCTGGAGAAATTCTCCACAATCGCTTTGCTAGCTTCTTCTTATGTGTCTAATATTTGTTGCCAGAATTCTTGATCTGGGATAATTTAACTCATTTTTGCAAGAAGGTGGTTCTATTCTTTCTTGCCTTTTCTTCCTGAATCAGAGAGCGAGGACAACAGACCCGTCCCCATATTTCACTATCAATTTTTAATACTGTTGAGATTAAAAAATTAGAAAATAAAATAAAATCTGTTTATATAAAGGCAAGTAAAAAATGTTGCTATTGGTTTCATACATGCACTAGCTGATTCTAAACAAATATATGTTTTTTAACTTGTTTCTTCAATAAGTGGGTGGCAGCAGACAAGTTCTCTCGGTAAGACAGTTCTCTAAGTCTTGTTAGGGTACCTTCACAACAAAGCCAAGAAAAGGGTCTAATGTTCTTTCTTTCTTTTTAAAGTGGCGCCTAAGGTAAAATGGTAGGTCTGTGAAGTTCAAGGAAGAGGGGTCAACTACAGAAGAGGATGCCAGTGATGGATTTGGGGACTGCAAATGGCAACCTTGATAGGTATGTTCACAGAAGCTATTAGGAAGAAATTTTATGAAATTGGGAAACTGCACTGCGGAGGGAACAGCCCGGGAAGTTGCATCTGGGACTTTCTTCCACCACAAAGTTGCACCTGCTCATTCTTCAAGGACAGGCAGGGTTGTCCTTACCCACCCGCCCTAACGCCCTGATCTGGCCTCTTCAGACTTCTTTTTGTTCCCCAACTCAAAGGACATTTAAGCATGTCAATATCCTTCGAAGATGCCGAAACTGTCATTTTGAAATTGTGTACACCATCTTCTTCAGGGACTGGTGAGAGAAATGGAAGCACTGCTTCTAAAAGATCTTAAACCACACAGAGGATTTGCCGAGAAGCAATAGCTCTACGTTTTTATGTTTTTGTTAAAGAAAGATCTCTTTGATGATGTAGTATTATTTTTTACCGGTCCTTGTCCTGAAGAGGAAATTGACATGGATTTACCTGTCTCGGAAAAATTAATCTAGAAATAGAAGAAAGATGAATTTTAAAACAGGATTATTATTATTTGAAAAATAATAATATTGACTGAGTAGGTACTATGTCATTGGCACATTTCTAATTACTTCCATCAATTATACTTTCAGTGCTGAGGTGGCACAGAGTGTTGATGAAACCTTTGACTGCCAGCCCAAAGTTGGCAGCCCAAGGCCACACAAAGGACCTCCATAAAACAGGCCTGAGGTCCTGGTTCTGGAAGGGCTCAGGTAACACTCTGTGGAGCAGTTCTACTCAGCACCAGCACTTGGAACTGACTCGAAGGCAATTAACAACAACACTACTTAACGACTTTAAGAGAAAGGAGTTATACCGGTCCCTTCTCATTTTACAGATGAGAAAAGTTAGCTAGAGACTCAGTCATGCAACTAATAAGAGCCAAAACTTGAATTCAAAGTCAAGTAGTCTGACTCCAATGGCTATTTTTACACCAGAAAGATCCGGAAAGATAACTCAGGAGACTCTTGTCATAGCACCAAAAAAGTAAGATAAAGAAACTCTGCCGAGAGCAGTGACACTGGAGCACAGAAAAGAGTAGATGAATTGGAAAGATATTTATGAAGTGAAATTGAGATGACATTGTCACTGGGGCCTGACAATAGAGAGAGCATTACATCTGATAAAGTGTTAGCTGAATGAAATGATCGAAGATCAAGAATTCCACAAAATGTGTACGTTTGGAAGGTGGGAACTAATGAGCTCTGTATGATTTGGGTGTGCAATATTTCAGGTGTGTTAGACACTCACATATGTATGAGAAAGAACTTGATTACAAAAAGGAATATACATCAAGAAAGCTTTCCAGTCCAGTCCAACTCAAGTCCGCGCATCCAATACTAGTCCGTAAATCTCTCTTCAGACTCATGCAGCCACATGCGCTAATGCAGAGTGCAGGAAGAGCACAGGCTGGTAGGTGCAGAGCTGTGTGGATCCAGGTCGGTGGAAACATGGTAGTGCTCTGGCAACTCTCAGGGTGGCCAGCAAGCAGGAAGATGGAGAGGGAGAGGGAGAGAGAGAGGAAGAAGGCCACACCTCCAAGAACACAGCATCAGGCTGTAACTTGATTGACAGGTTTGACTCCACCTCTAGCCAGGAGTGTCTAGTTCACATTAAAATATCTAACTACCACATCGGGTTTCTACAAAAGTGCACTAATTTAACAAGTATTCATCGAATACTTAATACATGCTAAACAGTATTCTAAGCATTTGAGTTCAATCAATGAACAGCAACAGAAAAATCCCTGATCTGCTGCGGCTTCACAGCAACAATAAAAAAGAAAATAAGAAAAATACTGGATGACAGCTCATTTCAAAAATCAGAAAGAATAAATAAATGAAGTCCACATAAGTTACCAAACAATATCATTAATATCACATGCAAGTAAGCATTTTGTTGAAGATCATTTTTAAATGGTGCAAGAGAACATCAACAAAGAGCTGCCGCAGATTCAGTCTGGATTCAGATGCGGAAGTAGAAAGAGGGATATCCCTGCTAGCCTCAGATGGATCCGGAATGAAAGGCGACAATACCAGAAAGATGCTTACTAGTGTCTTACTGACTATAGAGGCATTCAATTATGTATCATAACAAACGATAGATAACACTGAGAATAATGGGAATTCCAGAACACTTATTTGGGCTCATGCAGAATCTGTACACAGAATAAGAGACAATTCTTTGACTAGAATAAGGGAATACTGTATGGTTAAAAATGGGGAAAGATATGTATCACAATTGTTTGCTTTCACCATACTTATTCAACACGTATGCTGAACAAGTAATATGAAGACTAATTTGGCATCATGATTGAAGGAAGACTGTTTCACAACTTGAGATATGCAAATAACACAACTTTGCTGGCTGAAAGTGAAGTGGACATTAAGCACTACCCGCTGAGAGTCAAAGACTGCAACCTTCGGTACAGATTGCAAGTCAGTGTAAAAAACATCGCAACTGGATCTACATATGGCATCATGACAAACAGAGAAAAGATTGACATTTTCAAGAGTTTCATTTTATTCGGATCTATAATCCACACTCGTGCATGGAAGCATTGGACATGATACGAAATGATGCATTGCATTGGAAAAATCTGCTGCACAAAACCTCTTTGAAGAACCAAGAGTCGCTTTGAGGACTAAGTTGCACCTGACCCGAGCCGTGTGTGCAATAGCCTCATATGCATGTGAAAGCTGGACAAGGAAGAAGGAAGAACAGAAAAGGATTGAAGCATTTGAATCATGATGTTGCAAAGAATACTAAACATACTATGGGCTGCCAGAAGAATATGCAAATCTGCCTTGAAAGAAATATAGCCAGAGTGCTTCTTAGAAGCAAGGATGGTGGGATTTAGACCACATAGTTTGGACATGCTATCAGGGGAGACTAGTCCCTAGAGTGCTTCATGCTTGGTGAAATCATCAACAAGGAGGAAGCCCCTTCACAAGGTGGACAGACCCAGTGGCTGGAACAATGGGCTGAAACATAACCGTAACTGTTAGCATGGCCCAGACAAGACGGTGTTTCACTGTCATGTGCATAGAGTCTCTGTGAGTCCAAACGCAGTCAATGCACCTAACACTAACAATACGTACATGGAAGGTCTGTGCTCATAGTTATGAAATTAAAATCGTGAAGATGTAAATATAGTCCAAAGTGATTGATAAACACAACTGAGTCCCAATCCAAATTCCAACACATTATTTAGGTGATTAGAAGAGCTAATCACCAGCTTTATCTGTAAAGGAAAGAGGCCCTGAACAGACAAAGTAATATTGAAGAGCATCAAAGTGGCTCTGGCTCCCTGCTGTCAACACAAGTGATTTCAACAAGGGAGCATTGGAGGAGAAGCCTCCTTTACAAGCAGAGCTGACAAAACTGGAGCTTCACATACAGAAAAATAAATCAGACCCAACGTCCCAAAAGTTCAGACTAAAACTGCAGAATTATTGGAAGAAAACATCGGGACCAAAAATAGGGAACCTAACCTTAAAAAATAATCATAAAAATTGAATACAACTATTAATCCACGAATAGCAGATGTTAAAGTAAGGAGTCTTTATGTGTGTGTGTGTGTGTGTATAAAGATATATATATATATATAAAGATTGCCAAGAGAGTAAAAGCTCAACATGTAGACTGGGGAAAATCTTTGGGAACGGCATATCTAATATGGGTTTAATCTCTAAAATATATTAAAAATGTCAACAACAAAAAGACAAATAGCTCAATTAAAAATGAGCAGAGGATCTAAACAGACACCACTGAACAAATCTTGGAGTGATCAGTAAGCATACGAAAAGATGCCTACAGTCATTAGTCATTGCTGTTTGCTGTAGTTAGGTCCCGTCAAGTCAGCTCTGATTCATAGCACCTCTATGTAAAACAGAACCAAATATTGCCGGCTTCAGCAAACTCTTCAGAATTAATGTTATGTTTGAGTCATTAGTTATTAGACAGCTGCAAATAAAAACTGCTATGAGACACCATCTATTAATCTATTAATAATAAAATGATGATTTCATAGGAAAGTACATGTAGTTCTTAGTTTTAATGTTCTGAGATCTAATAAACGGTGATAACAATGAGAAGAGCGTTATTTTTCAAGGGTTGTCTCAACTGATATTATGTTCATGTTGTCTGGGCGATCGGAATCTGCTGTCCTCTGACCACGGATCAAGGGCTGCCTCTGGTGGCTAAGATCACGAGGAGATTTGAAGGTTCGTGATTGCCAGACGTGTCCAATGAAGGAATCCCATGTGAGCTTCCAGAATACAGGTCTTTCCTTGTCAAGGGCTTATTTTTCGGGAAGAATATGTTCAGCATATGGCAGATAGAAGGAAGCTGAAGAAAAAAGTTCAAGTTAAAATTCTGAAATATCCTAAAGGCAAAATATTTAAGAATGCTGGAAACATAAAATGATAATGATGGGACACACAATCTCTGTACCAAAAAAGCTGAATTTAACGTTTTTTAAGAAGTGGAATATGTTTACAAAAGCATTGTAATAAAGGAAAACGTCTAAGCTGCAATGAAGACATTGATGACATATTTGTACGTGTATTAACCTCCATAACTACTTCATCACTGTTAGATATAGGTAAAAATGAAAGCAATAGAAAGTATTAAAATAAGATGGAAGAAATATATAGAGTTAGTGCAGAGACAGACTCGGTCCACATTCCTGTGATCAAGAACTGATGAGATTGGAAAAAGAAATCCAAGCTGTAGTGAAGGCTTTGGAGAAACACAAGGCCAGGACTGAATGGAATACTGACTCCCATGTTTCCACAAGTGGATGCAACACCAGATAGATTATCTAGCTGGTCAAGGCCAACAAACTTTGAAGACCACTACTTGGCCAACTGATTGGAAGAAATCCATATGCTTGCCCATTCTCAGCCCCACATCAAACAATATCATTAATATCAGACATAAAGAAAACTTTGCTGATGATAATTCAAAACAGTGATAGTGATACACCAGCAAGGGATTTAAGCCAACAATTTAGCCAGATTCAGAGGAAGGCATAGACGGAGGGTATTGTTGCTGACATGAGATAGATCTTGAGGGAAAGCAGAGAATAGCAAAAAGATGTCTTTCATTCACTCTGCAGAGGCAATTGACTATATGGAGAATAATGGGCCATGAATAGCATTGCAAGGAATGAGATTACTAGAATATTGACTTGTCGTCCAGCAGAGCCTGTGCATTGACCAAGAGCCTGTCATTCAAAGAAACCTAGGGGAGATTGTTTGGTTTAAAATCAGGAAATATGATGTGTGCCAAGGTTGTATTCTTTCCCCTTATCTATTCAAACTGTATAATGAGCAAATCATATGAGAAGCTAGACTATCTGAAAAAGAATGTGGCACCAGCTTAGAAGACTCGGTGACAACCTGTGATATGCAAATGAGAACTTGAAGCATTTGCTGGCAAAGATCCAACATAAAACCGTAATATAGACTACTTCTCCACAAACAGAAACCAAAAATTCTCACAATTGGACCTTTACACTATATTAGGATGAATGATGAAAATATTGAAATTGTCAAGGATTTCATTTTCTTGGGTTCACAATCAATGCCCATGGAAGTAGAAATCAAGAAATCAAGCAGTGTATTGCATTGGGTAAATCTGTGGCAAAAGACCTTTCATAGGACTTAAAAGTGAAAATTGTGACACTAGAAATTAAACCCCTACATAAACACTGCCCTCTCTGTACAAGGGGCTGCATAAAGTTCAGGGGAAACTGGAATTAAAGAGTAATGGATCTTTAAAAAAAAAAGTGAAGAAGCCACTTGGAGAACCCAGGTGTGTCTGACCCAAACCCTGGCATTTTCAATAATTTCGTATGCATTCAAAAGCTGAGCAGTGAATAGGAGACCTCGGAAGAAGTGCTGTGTTGGCATTTTAGTTCTGGTAAGAAAGTTGTATGTGATATAGACTGGCAGAAGAACGAGCGTGTCTGTCTTGGAAAAAGTCCCGTCAGAATCCTCCTGGAAAGTGAAGATGGCCACAGTGTGTCTCTCCTACTTTGTGCATTTGACCAACAGACCCCAGTCCCTGGAGAAGTGCCTTGTGTTTGGTATAGTGGGGGTCAGTGAAAAAGAGGAAGACCGTCAATCAAATGGATTGGCTGAGAGGCTAAACGTTTCTCAAAGTAATTGTTGTGCTAATTTATCTTGATGCTCCTAATGCTTCATGCTCCTAATGCCAGGGCATTAGTTGAAGTGCTAATGCTCTTGCTTATAACACTACATGTATGGTTTGTTCATCAAGTGGACCTGCATTGCTTTGAATCCTGTTAAAATTTTAAGATACTGTGTTTCATCAATGTTTTACTGCACCCTGGTTGACACTATATTCCTCGGGTTCTTTGAGGCTTCCTTCCCGCCACCCACTCCCCCAAATACCATGACCCCAGTGCTGCTTCTCAATTCAGACTAGATGAGACCATGTACACAGGTATAGACAAGAGATGGGAGCTCACGACACACGGAATCCAGGAACAGGAGTGGGAATAGTGTTACCAGAAGAGTAGGGGGAAGTGGAGGAGAGGAAGGGAGAAAGGGGAAAGCTCTCACAGTGATCGACACATAACCATACACCCCTCTCCAGGGAGAAGAACATCAGAAAACATGGGGGTGAAACATGAAAATAATAACAATGTACAATCTATCAAGGGGTTATGGGGTTGGGTGGAAGGAATGAGTGGCGGGAAGAAGAGCTGATACCAAGGGCTCAATAGAAAGTAAATGTCTAGAAAAGAATGAAGGCAACACATGTACAACTGTACGACTGATGCAAGCAATGTATGGACTGTGACAAGAGTTGCAAGGGTCCCCAATAAAATAAGATTTAAAAAAATTCAACATACTACATCTTACTCCAGGCATACTGAATCAGAATATCTGGGAATGAACACAGCTATGGGGGTTTTCCTAAGGTCTTCGGGTATTTCTTAGGCTTGCGTGGTACTACTTCATAGCAAAGTATTTGGGAGTCAGTGGAAGTGTGGTGAAGCGAAATTACTTGGCACAGCTCTTCCATCAATAATCCTGTAACTCCCACCAAGTGATGGGATAGGCCTTTATGACTAGGGGCATTGAAACTCTAACAGAGAGGGCTGGTCAAATTTGCCATGGGGTACAAGTGGGTCATTCAAGAAGCAGGAAGAGAGTATTCCACCACCAAGAAAGAAGCAGCAGCAGTGACGTGTATCTGTGATCCCAGCATGGCACGGAGGAATCAATGGGGCGGAGGAGCAGCACAGAGGCCTAAGGCCAAGATCAAGAGGCAGAGTGGCATCCTAGTCCACGGAGCAAGGAAAGCTAAGGCCTTTGAGCAGAAGCCTGGCTTGCTGAGTGGAAGGCCCTTGGGCATGTATCAGCAGGAAAGGGGCTTTGTAACACTTGCTTCAGCAGGACAAAAGTGAAAGGCCCGAGTGGTTGAGAAGTGGAGGACCAGAGAGAGATCTGCATGTATCCTCTGACATGGCTGAAAAGAGGTTCTGCAGACAAAAAACAAACAAATTGTACCCTGAAAATTCTGTAACCTGACACCTTCTCTAATAAACTACATAATCATGAGTCTATGAGTTCAGTGTGGTCATTGCAAAAATTATCGAACAAGCCCACCAGAGAAGGAGACTGCTGTGGGAAGGCCAGTTGGTCTCTGCTTTAAACTGGGATCTCTAGAGAAGCAGAAGCAGTAATTCGTGTGTGCGCATGCGCAAAACATCACATAAAGTTAGCCAGATTATCCTCAAGATAATCTCCAGAAAAGCTACCCAGAATCCCAGCTCACTAAAATGAGAAAAAGTCATCCAGAATTTCTCTCCTAACTCTTCTTCAATTCGTTGCCTCTCTGCACCATGGGCACTGTCATGTAGCCAACCCATAAAAGTCTTGTGCTATGGAGTTTCGCCAAAGTGAGGAGGCAGTTGTGTTGTTGCTGTTGTTACTGTTGTTGTTGTATGCCTTGGCATTGGCTCCAACTCCTAGTGACCCTGTGAACGAGAGAAGGAACTGCTGCCTGGCCCTGCCCCATCGTCACCATGGTTCTCATGCCTGAGCCCAGGAATGCAGCCACTGAGTCAATCCATCTCATTGACGGTCTTCCTCTCCCTTTAAAAAAAAATTATTATTGTATGGGATTTCCATTCCCAGTTTGTTTTGTTTTGTTTGAATCATTTTATTGAGGACTCTTACAGCTCTTATAAACAATCATACATCCATTGTGTCAAGCACATTTGTATATCTGTTGCCATCATCCTTTCGAAGTATTTTCATTCTACTTGAGCCCTTGTTATCAGTTCCTCGTTTTTTTCCTCCCTCCTTCATGAGCCCTTGATAACTTGCAAATTATTATTACTGTTTTTAAAAATAATTTTATTAGGGGCTCATACTTTTATGTCTTACATTGATCACTCTTTCCCTTCACTCATGTTTCTGTTGTTCGTCACCCTGGAGGTGGGGGGTGGGGTGGTTATACATCAATCATTTCAAACGGTTCCCCCTTTCTCCTCCTCTTCCCCCTACCCTCATAGTATCCCTACTCCTGTTACTGTTCCTGGGGGGTTTATCCGGGTTCCCTATGTTGAGAGCTCTTATCTGTACCAGTGTACATGCTCTGGTCCAGCCAGATTTGTAAGGTAGAACTGGGGTCATGATGGTGAGGGTTGGGGGGAGCATTAAAGAACTAGAGGAATGGAGTGTGTTTCACTGGTGCTACACTTCACCCCTGGCCGGCTCATCCCTTCCTTGTGAGAGGGTCTTCGTCTCTTTTGCTGTCCTTCTACTTTAACAAGCATTATGTCCTTCTCCAGAGACTAGTCTCTCATAACATTATGTCCAAAATATGTAAGATGAAGTCTTGCCATCCTTGCCTGCATCCTGACTGGCTCGTCTCTTCCTCATGACCCTTGTGTGAAGGGCTGTCCAATTGTCTACAAATGGACTTTGGGTCTCCACTTTGCACTCCCCTTCATTCACATAGATGTAATTTTTTGGTTTTAGGTCTTTGATGCCTGATACCTGATCCCATCGACACCTCATGATCATACAAGCTGGTGTTCTTCTTCCTTGTGGGCTTTGTGGCTTCCCAGATAGATGACCACTTGTTTAACATCAGGCTTTTAAGGCCCCAGATACTATATCTTCTGATAGTTGGGCACCATCAGCTTTCTTCACCACATTTGCTTATGCACCCATTTTGTCTTCAGCAATCATGTCGAGAAGGTGAGCATCACAGAATGTCAGGTTATTAGAACAGAGTGTTCTTGCATTGAGGAAGTACTTGAGTAGAGGCCCAATGTCTATCTGCTACTTTAATAATTAACATATAAATATATGCACATAGATCTATTTCCCTATCATTATATATAAATATATTTACATATGTACATTTCTGTATTTAGACCTCTATAAATTTCCTTTGCCTCCTAGTTCTTTCTTCTATTTCCCATTACTTTCCTCTTGTCCCACTATCATGTTTGACCTTCATTCAGGTTTCAATAATTCCTCTCTGCTACATTGCCCTTGATCAAGCCCCACAAGGCATCTTACACTCTCCTCGCCATTGATTTTTAGATCACTTATTGTTCCCTTGTCTCTGAGCTTGCTGGCAGCCCGTTCCCTTCCCCCACCTCCCCCTCTCCTATGTCTCCCCAGAAGAATTGGTCTGATTGTTTTCTCCCCTGGATTGTTTATCCCACCTATTTTATCTACACAGACATGCAAAAACAATAATAAGCACACACAAAAATAAAAATAATAAAAAACACAACTAAACAGCAACAACAACAACAAAAAAAGCCTATAAATAGTTCCAGGTCTGTTTGTTGACCTTTATGAGTGTTTTCTGGTTGAGTCTGATGGAGTGCCACACCCTGGTACCAAAGTTTACTTTTGGTAATCCTAGGAGACTTCATTGTTTTGCTACCCTTGCTGCTCTGTTATACACCCTTAGTGTTTTGTCCCAGTGTGGTGGCGTCAGATCTGGCACAATTCCCACACTGTCTCCAGTGTTGTCCCATAGCACTATGGATCAGTGAGGGAGGTTGTGTCTTGTGGTGGGGACGGCTCTATGGTCATCTCTATGCATTGGCTGCTCCAAGCAGAATATTGTCCTCAGGGTTTGATGGGCCAGGATGTGTTCCACTCTCTCTCTTTCCCTCTTCATTTGCTCCTGTGTGCTCTGATCAGACTTGACCCTCTCCCTGGGCTGTAGCTTCAGTGCTGTCCTCTGTACTGCATTCTTTGGGAGATCAGGGGTGGGAAAGGGGCTTGGGGGGGGGGGTGTCCATGTAGTTGGGATTGAGGCCGGATCTGCTGACCCCTCTGTACTCTAAAAGAGTCTTCTACTCTAAAAGGGTCTTGTACAGCAGACTTACCTAATGCAACACATCTTTTGGTCTCTTGATTGCTGCTTCCATGAGCATTGATTGTGGATCCAATAAAAATTAATCATTGGAAACATCAGCCTTTTCTCCATTTGTCAAGATGTTACTTATTGGTCCAGTTGTAAGGATTTGGTCTTCTTTACACTGAGTTGTAATCCATACTGAAGGCTGCAATCCTTGATCTTAATTACCAAGTGCTTCACATTCAGCAAGCAAGGTTGTGTCATCTGCATATCTCAGGTTATTGATAAGGCTTCCTCCAATCTTGATGCCACATTCTTTTACATTCTTATAAATAAAATGCCAGCTTTGGCCATCTGGTTTGGGGGCAGGATAAATTAAAAATACAAATCAAACTCATTCAATCTGTGCTGTTAATATAAATGGGCTTACTGCCCATTTGTAGTTAAAGTCATCAGATGAAAAAATGAAAATTCCCCAGTACTGCAAATGGACCAAGTTTAGAAAAACTGTTATTATGAGCCAGTCAAATTAAAATGTTTTACTAGTAAGCATATGGTTTTACTGACAATTATTCTTTCAACCTTAAATAATTGCTTTCAACAATCATTTTGAAGTTGATATGAAGCCTAAGTATTTGGCTTCTCAAAGCTGTGCAATTTATCAATTCTTGGTGAAGCAGACTTAGTACAGTATTCATAAAAAACAGATGGTAGTAAAGATAGAAATTTTTAAGTGATCGAAATTATATATGCATGAACTCCATAATGAGAAATAATATCATAAAGGATTATTTAAGACTATAGCAGGAGAATGATTTCCCATTCACCTTGACACTAGCTCACAAGATGCTAAACAATAATAAATGTTCTGTGTAAGAGTCCAGCATGAATATATCATAAAACCCTATGAGTGTCAAATCATAGTCAAAGGTGGACATTAGAAATTATATTATCTCTACATTTTACAGATAATAATTCTGAGTTCTAAAGCGTTTGAATGACTTAATTGCAGGTCTGTTAATTCCAAGTCAGTATGCTTATTACTCATGATATATCATGCTTTCTCTTTAGAGAGAGTGTTACTGGTTTCCTGGTTAATATAATATTAAGATTCACTAAGTGATAACAATCGGTTGTCAACGGTTGGGCAATGTATTGTTCTAATACACAGAGGAAAGTTATGAATCAGTATCAACTCCATAGCTCATAACAATAATTGAAAATTTAATATTTATGTGACCAAGGGCATAATATTCTTAATACACAAGGTAAAAAAGGAACACAAAAAGGTTATGAGTAAAGAGACACCACTTTTTAGTGGAATCGACCTAAGAGGAAGCGAAAGTTAAGTCAACTTTGTTGCTTAAACTGGCTACACGTCAAACCAAATGTTCTCAAAAAAGGCCAAGTTCCTACAAGCAGTTCTAATAGAAGTCTTGTCACAGGTCAGGGCTAAGTTTAAGTTTGGCAAGGATCTAAAACTTCCATAAATGTAAGTAAATTAGTTTGTTTTATTTGTTAAAATACTAATAAGTATATAAACCCTCATCAGAACATTGCAATATAATTCTCCATATGAACTGGAACATTAAACTATTCTTTCCCAACACTCTGAAGACCAACTTTGAACATAATTCAACCAAA
The DNA here is from genome assembly GCF_000313985.2 of Echinops telfairi. Lineage (NCBI taxonomy): Eukaryota > Metazoa > Chordata > Mammalia > Afrosoricida > Tenrecidae > Echinops > Echinops telfairi. Next base: position 60,993,235 of record NW_022103896.1, on the reverse strand, counting down.
GAGTATTGACCATATTATTCTTTAAAAGTCTGGACTATAATAGATAAAATAACAGATTTGAAGTCCTTGAGAAGGAATTTAAACTTGACAGAACATGCTGAAGGGCATATTTCAAGAAAAGACCAATAAAATTATCATTTAAGTCACTGTTATTAATGTGTTGTAAAGATGCATATTTACTTCCAAATACAAAATAGATAAAGATAAACAAAATTTTCTTCTGGAGCGATAGCATTACATGTATTACACTGAAAGGAAAAGTATGCATTAGCAATGTAAAAATAAATCTAAAATAAGGGAAATTGCCCTTAAAATATACACAATGTAAAAAGTACATCAAACACGTATAGCCTCATTAATGAAAAAATTATAAAAGATCTTGGAAATTTCCAAAATTGTCTGAGGAAAAAAGTCTCTACTCTTTTAATTCACACCAACTTAAAACAATACCAAAACAAGCAAACAAATGAAAAGATAAATTTCTTTCTACAATGGATGCCAAAAAAAGGATAATTTTAATTTTATAGAACACTCTGTAATTAACAGCAGCTAAATGCAGTGTGACTGATTTCAAATTGAGTGAGGATCCTATAGCTATACACATAGAAAAATAGATAGATGACAGATAGATAGGTAGACAGATAGATGATAGATAGATAGGTTGATAGATTGATTGATAGACAGACATATGCTAATCTCTGAAGAATTTAACACCCTCCCACCCCACCCCGTAAGACTTGTCTAAAATGAGAAGGTGTAGACTAGAAGAAATGTAGACTTGTTTTAGACTTGTCTAAAATTAGGTGTAGACTAGAGTCAATGCACACTCACAGTGAGCCTATAAGAACTAGCCCTGTGAGTTTCCAAGCCTATAATTGTTTCCAGGTGCCGACAGGCCCGTCTTTCTCCCGCAGAGCGAAAGAAATGATTGGTGGTTTCAAACCACTCACTTTGCTCATCTTGGCCCAGCTCATGAGCACCACAGCACCAGTGCTCACTCATAGACTGGAAAGGACGATCTATGATTACTTTCATCACCATTTGAACAGAGGAGCATGTCTAAGATATAGGAGACACATAGATCTCCGCTGAACTCTGCTCACTGCCCTGGCGTTGATTCTCACTCATAGAGACTCTGTAAGAAAAAGCAGAACTGCCCTTGTGTGTTTCTGAGACTAACTTTTTACGGGAGTAGACTGTTGAGACTCGCTCCTGCTCACACTGACACCATGACTTAGATTTGCTTAGTGGGTTGTCATGATTGAACACGCCATGGAAGAACTTCTGAAAAACCTTCCCAATGAGTGGTTGACAAAGGGAAGCTGAAGATTTAAAAAAGAAACTTGAAGATATAACAGTGTTTCAAGAAGATAGTAGAAGAAAGAATTTTTCAAGAGACATGCCTTGGGAGTTGATTAATGGTTACTACATAAGAATAAATTAATTCTAAATCATCTCATTTAAAACCTGCAAAAAAACAACAGAACTCTTGCAAAGCACACCTCCTGCGCACCTCAACTCAACAGGAGGGACATGAAACAGGCAGAAGATAGGATATCTTCATTGTGGCCACTATCGATAAAACCTATTCTGCTAGATGCTCTGCTTCTCCAACACAAATTTCCTCAACTGTAAAATAAGTTAAATGTTACCCAAAAAGAAATAATGCAGTGATTGTTATCTCAAAAAATGATACAGTAAAAGAAATTTCTAAAAGTTGAACTTTCTGGTGAGAAAATAAAAAATACATTTAAAATAAAAATGTTAAACTAAAAAAGATCATAGAAATCACTAAATCAGCAAATGGGATGAATAATATCTACAAATGAAAATAAAATCTATAAACTAAAATAGATACCATTCTCTAGAAGGAAAGATAAAGAATGTAAATATATTAATTTATAATGAAAGGTGCTAGTACATAAATTACTCATTGGACTCACGCAGCCATGCAATGTGCCAAATGCAGAAAGATCATAGGCCAGTGGGTGGAAACTCTTGTGGATCCAGTAGCAATTTAAGCATCTCAACCCTGACAGGGTCTTCACGTGGCTCCTCCAGCTCCAAAGCTCTGGATGTATCAGCATAGCTCTATCAGGCTGGTCTTCAGTAATGTCTTGCAGGGAGTGTGCTTGGGTCCGGCCTCCAGCGAGCTATTTATCTCCTTAGCACCTCCAAATGAGGTCATCAAGCTATGACCTGAGTGACAGGCTAAACTCCACCCACTTACTCTTAAATCTCAAATTGACAACAGATTATGTAACTACCACAGATATCATGAGGGGAGTGGATGGGGCAGGGGAGTTGTTGGAGGAGAGAACTCATTTAAAAAAAAAAGAAGAGGAAGAAGAAGAGAATGAGGTGAAATCAATATATGGAAAAATATCACTGAAATACATTTCCAAAGATATGTTCTGGCATGAGGTTAAGGATTGGAAAGATAGAACAAACACCACATAACATAAATCAAAGTGAACACACTTTTATATTATAAAACTGCTGAAAATTCAAACAAAGACCAACACTCACAACCACTAGGGATGCGAAGGAAGAGATTAACTTCAGAGATGTAACAATTAATTGCATAAAATAATGTATTTAGCTTCACTCTTGCTTAAAAGACTAGCGGGGTGATCAGCGTTTGGGGCTGGCTGACCTTTGTGCCATGTTTTTAGCACCCAGCAAGCTGGAAACAAGACATTTGCTGAAAATGGAAAAAGCCAGACCAGGGGAGATTCCAACTTCAGTAGTTAAGCAATCAAGCGTCATTCTGTCGTCGTTTTCCACCAGTTTCCAGACTTCAGCACAATGTCTTTATTTGCTAAAGTTGATGGTCTTCCCTCTCTTAGCTCATCTTTGAGATCTTCTTGTCTTTCATTAAAAGCTGGACCCAGATAGAAATGATTAATCTAGGTAGGCAAGCATTCCCATAAACATATTACAGCTGGACCCAGATAGAAATTATTAATCTAGGTAGGCAAGCATTCCCATAAACATA
>NW_022103896.1:60987439-60989324 GCF_000313985.2 Echinops telfairi | reverse complement strand
CCCGAACATCCAATCTGTGATAGACTTCTAGAAGAATGAGCAGATCGGGCTTGGATGAATTTCTATTAGAAAGAAGACCATGAAGCTTCATCTCACATACTTTGGACACGTTGTCTGGGGTACCATCCTGGAAAGGGACACCCGGCTGATGGAAAGAGCATCAATGAAAGGACTGATGCGGTGACTGCAGCAGAGGCCTCCAACGAGAGAATCATGGGCAGAATGGTTCCAGCCTGTTTACGCTGGGTTGCTATGAGCGGGAACTGACTTGAGGGCACCTGACAAAAATAAAAGCATATGTGAACGTGTATACATAAGTGGATGTGCTTATGCATATGCATTCTTTTTTTTTCCTTTAAGCATCATGCTTTGGTACTTTATCTGAGAAATCTTTGCCTCACTAAAGTTTAGTTTCTATGATTAATGCTATAAGGTGTCTGTTATTTGATCTTACATTTAGATCTGTGATCCATTAGAATTATTTTTTGCATATCATGCAAGGTAGGAATCAAAGTCCAATTTCTTCTAAAGACATGCAATTTCTCAAGTATATTTTTATTCAAATGGTTTTAAGAATTTCAAGAGGTGGAAGGAGCTTTTGATTGTACAATTATACAAGTTCTCCACGCATAAAAATAGTTCTGATAGAAAGTCTCAGAGTCCTCCTCAAGAGACAAAACTAATCAGAAAACTGAGTCAAGGACTCTTCAAAAAAGGAAAAGATAAGCCTTTTTTATCGGTCCCTGGATGACTAGCGCTCAACTACTAGCCTGAAGGCTGATGGTATGAGCCCAGGCACAGCTTCCTCCAAAGACAGCCTCAGGCGCACGTAGGGTTGACTCTAGGCAATTAAAGCAAAATTTGTTTTTCTACTGAATTACCGTTACAACTTTCTCAGGCATCCTTTCAGTATATATATGTTCGGGTCTGCTTTGGGACATCTATTATAATCCATATTCTGATCTATGTTGCTATCTTGTTGCCAATGTCATCCTGTCTTGTTTGTTATAGCATGTGAAATAAATCCTCCAAAATTGGTCTTTTTTCCCAAAGTTGTCTACTATTCTACATCTTCTGCAGTTCATTGTGCATTTTAAGAGCTGCTTGTCAGTCTCTAGGGGAAAAAAATCTCGATAGGATTTGGTTTGAAATTAAATTAACTCTTTAGATCAATTTGGGAAAACTTGACATATTAATTATAAGGAGTCTTCTGATCAATTAACATGATATGCCTCTGCATTAATTTTGTCACCTTTCATTTATCTCAACAATACTTGGTAGTTTGCAGCATAAATGTATTACATATTTTTTATCAGAAATATCCCTAATAATTTCATGTTTATCACACTATCCCAAATAATCGTATAAATGTATGATCCAATCATGCATTACTTGCATATTGATCTTGTGTCCTACAACTATGTTCAACTAAGTTTTCAATTTTCAATACATGCTAATGTTCAAAGTAGAAATTCTGCATAGTAATAATATGTAACAATTCAGTGTGATCACAATGCATGCTTTGTAGTTAATTGAATGCAGTATCTTGACAATGGACACATTGTCAGAGAAATGAAAAGACAGCAAGTTTCCAAAACCATTAACTAACAAAATATAAACAGAAATATTCTTTCACATAATTGCCAAATAAATGACAAAGTGAGTGAAGATTAAGTGCAACAGCTGTGTTTCCCAACTGTGGTATTCATTGATAGTTACTTTAAAACATAACCCAATCAATCTTATGAAGACATGGTGTTGTCAAGCTCTAGTATTCAGATCAACTTTGTCATACTTCAATCCCACATATACGAGAGTAAGTAAAAGAAAGAAAGAAAGAAAGTCTTGTTGCTAGGGTTCCAGTTCATAGATATGTCTCTGGACC
>NW_022103896.1:60972853-60986846 GCF_000313985.2 Echinops telfairi | reverse complement strand
TGAATGTACAAATGTGCTTTACACAATTGATGCATGTATGGATTGTGATAAGAGTTGCATGAGCCCCTAATAAAATGATTTTTTTAAAAAGAGTTACAGTTTCAGAAGCCGACAGGGGCAATTCAACCCCGTCCTAGAGGGTTGCTATGTGTCAGGATTGACTCGGTGGTAGTGAGCTTCATTTGGTTTGAGTGTCAGGAGAGGGCCCTAGCTGGGACTTTTAAGAGCCAGGTAATCGTCTATTTCTTGATTAGGGTTATGATAACACAGGTATTTTCACTTTGTAACAATTCATTGAGCTGTATACTTATAATTAATGTACTGTAATGTTAAATGCAATAAAAATAACTTGCAAGAATTGAAAAAAAAAACATTTCTCTGTGATCAGTGCATGGCTGAAGACAACGTTCTTTCAGTAATACACTTGTACTGGTCTTGTTAGGGTGTTGGGTTAGGCTTGGTTGACTGCAGAAACAAATCTATATATGTATGAAAGAGCTTTATATCAAGAAGTAATTTTTTTTTGAGAAAAAAATCCTATCCCAGTCCAATTCAAGTCCATAAACCAGATACTAATCTATAAGTCCCTCTTCAAACTCACAGCCATATGCAATAACCCAGAAGACAGGACTATCACTGGCCAGTGGGTGCAAAATTGTGTGGATCCAATTACGGTGGTAGCATCACCAGGATCTGGCAGTATTCAGGGTCAGTCAGTAGGAAGATGAAGCAATCAAAGAGAGGAACAGGTCCCAGGTAGAGAGAGGGTAAGTTCCCAGGCCATGCCCACAAGAAGTCACCATCAGGCTGTGACCTGCTTGACAGGCTAAATTCCACCCCTACACTTTTATATATCTTCAAGATGACGTGAAGTGATGTAACCACCACAGGTGTCTTTTAAAAAAGAGATACTTTTGTGCTGTGTGGGAAAAGATAATTGTGGTGATGGTTAGTATCAAGTTTTTAACAAGACACACACACAAAAACCTCACGCCTGTGGAGGGGCTGGCAGCTTGCCACCGCTGACTTTGTGATTGACAGTCCCGTGCCAAACCGTCGATGCCTCCAGGGCTCTGTTTCTTAATCCAAACTCAAGGAGATAGCTTCCCAGGCCTTTGAAATTTACAAACCAACAAGCTTATGGAAATGTTGTCCGGCTTATATGAATGCTATCCCACCCAAAGCACAGGTTTAGATAGAGCTCAGGCTTTGAAGGAAGACTGTGAAGACAGCGAAGATGAATGCAAGCCAGCAAGTTCAGCTCGAAAGCGTAGGTGACTGTGTGGGATCAGAAGCTTCTGGTGACTTTTTTTGGAGCCCAACGGGGTATTGAAAGTACCATGAAGAATACTGAAAGTACCACGGACTGCTTGCTGGAAGGACAAACCGATCTGTGTGGCCAGACTGCCTCTTAGAGGTAAGCATGGCAAGACTTTGTCTTACACAATTTGGACATGTTGTCAGGAAGGATCTGTCCTTGGAGAAGTCCCTCATGTTGGATAAGAGAGAGGGGCAGTGGAAAAGAGGCAGGCCTTCTCCGATGTGGAGTGACAATGGTTGTAACACTTTCCTCAAGCACAGGAGCAATTGTGAAGATGGTCCAGGACCGGGCAGTGTCTCCTTCTGTTGTTTATAAGGTTACCGGCATCGCAGCCAATGTAGCAGCACCTAACACGAACAAGGGGGTAATCTAAGAAAACGAGAATATCAGAAGAACTTATGATAAAGAATTTTCAAGAAAATTGAAAACTGCATTGATGAGGAAAAGCTTGGAAACGTTGTACCAAGGAATTTTTTTTCTTCACCTCAATGTACCTATTCATTCTTGGAGAATTTTGTAGAGGACTTTGACACTATCCACTCTACAGCCCTGATCTTGGCCCTTCCGATGTCTTTTTGTTCCTCAAGTTCAAAGAATATTTCAAAGGAACACACTTGAAGTCCTCTGAGGAGTCCAAAGCTGCCATTTGGAGGTGGTTACGTGCAGCAAGGGGTAGAGACAGGAACCACCACTTTCAGAAGGGAATAGACTTTGAATGAGGTTGTGTCAGGAGACAATTGTTTCATATTTTGATATTTTTCTTTAATAAACTTTTCTCTGGTTTTGTAGAAATAATTTTTCTTACCCTTGTATATGCGGGTCAGCTTTTGGATTCTCTATCCTGCTCCATTAAACTATTAATCTACCTTGAAGCTAAATAATATACACACCCAAATACTGACTTATTCCTGTGATACGATGTTTTATTCAGTCAGTCCAACTCTTTCAAGCTCAGAAAGAAAATAGAGCTAGCCAGAGAGTAAAATTCTCATTAGCTTTGAAATAATGCCAGCAAGATACATAAAATAGGATGAAAGAAGGTGACAGAAAGACTCTGATGAATTGATTTGAGATGAAGGAACAAGGGCAAGATCAAAGGTTCTTATATAGTTAGTTTCCAACAGTCCCTGAGTCATATCTACAATAATTTCCATGACTGTCGCTTATCACATGATTCCATAATCATCTACATGAAAGAAGTAATCAATCTTCCAATTGCATCTGGAAGAGAAAAACATGTAATTTCCCTTACACTCGCTCAATTCTTAATTTTGGCTTATTACCCAAAATAGCAAATGAGGGGTTCCTCCAAATATTGTTCTAGGATTTCCCTAGTCGCCATGGACACAAACCAACTGAGTCATTTTTAATGATATTTAAAAAGTAAGTGGACATCAAACAAAAGTAACAGGCTTAGAAGCCAAGTTGGTCCTTTGGCTAAAATAGCACTGGAAATGAAAAGAGCAACTGGAGTTATTTAGCAACTTTAGGACCTGATGAGACAAAGGTGTTGATCCTCTATAATTGAGCCACATATACCAACCTGCCTCTACCGTATGCCATTACTCAACCCTAGTGCAAGGGTAGGAACAGAGCCCAAATAATTAGAATGGCTATCTGGTGCCAACATGGCAGGTGGGACTTTATCCTGCAAGTATTAGGGAACACACAGTTTGCAGCAACAATAGGAAGGGCACGTTTTGTAATAATTTCCATTTTTTATTCTAGCAGGCATGCTCTGTGTGATTTTAAAAATGAAGTTTAACTATTACAAACCTAAATAAAATATCTAAAACCATAATTTTCACAAGATTACATTTGTGCAATAACTCATAAACATTATTTGCAACCCATGAAGTGGAAGAGGACTTGGGGCCAGGAAGATCTGATTTAGAGATCAGACAAGAACTCTTGAGAACAGCACAAAGCAGAAGGGTTTTAAAGCATAAACTCTCTAGGCTGAACTAGAGCTAGGCTGAACAAATTTTGCATTTCCAACCCCAGATCTGGGTAAAAGAAAGTTTTGAACTAAGTTAAGCTGAGCAGGCAAGCCCCAGTTAGATGAGGTTTTCATTTCTGCTAGAGTTGATTGAATTAGGTTTCAGTCCTTGGTAAGTTCAGGCATTTAGAAGAAATAGAATCTAGCTTGGTTTCATTTCACTGACATGGGATTAATCACCCCTGATTTGAGCCAGTAGCACCTGTGGGTTGGGCTTTGGACTGATAGCCAAAGGTTAGAGTTGAAACCCACTAGCTACTATGTGAGAGAAAGGTGAGGCTATCTGCTACCATTTATACTCGCAGTAGCCCTGTGTCATCACAATTCACAGGATGGTTGTGGAGATATTGGGTGATAGTCGAGTTGATAAAAGTGAGTAGAAGGACTGAACCATGATGCTACAGGGGACAGCACTGGAGACACAGTGCGGCAATAGTGCACGGTCTGGCCCTACCATGCTGGGGCGAGGCACTAAGGGCATGCAGCAGGGCAGCAGGGGGAGCAGACTGATGGAACCTCCAGGGAATACCAAAAATTGACTTGGGAGACAGTGTGTGGCACCCCATCAGACTCTACTGGAAAGCACTCACAAAGGGTAACAAATAGACCTTGAACTGTTTATAGGCTTTTCCATTTTTGTCAGTGGCTTCCTTTTTGTTACTGTTATTTTGTGTTTCTTTTTTGCTTATTGTTTGGGCAGTTTTGACTACCTTTGTTGTTTTATTTGGCTTTGCCTGGTTTTTGCACTTATTAATGTATCTGCATGTCTATCTAGATAAGATAGGTGGGATAAATAATTCGGAGATGAAAAGAATGGGACCATTGGTTTCAGAGAGATATGGGAGAAAGGGAGCGGGAACCAACCCAGGGACAAGGGAACAACAAGTAAATTCAAATCAATGGAAGGAAGGTCATAGGATGCCTAGTAGGGCTCAATCAAGGGCAATGTAGAAGCATGGAATTACTAAACCTGAATGAAGTCTGACCATGATGGTGGGACAAGAGGGAAATGAAAAGGAAATAGAAGAAAGAACCAGGAACCAAAGAACATTTATAGAGGCCTAAATACAGGCATGTTCATTTGTTATTTTATATATAATGAGAGGGGGAATAGAACTCTGTACTCATATCTGTATGTTAAGAATTAAGGTTGCAGATGGACATTGGGCCTCCACTCAAGCACTTGGTTCTAACAATCCAGCATTCTGTGATGCTCACCTTCCCAACATGATCACTGAAGACAAAATGGGTGCATAAGCAAATGTAGTGAAGAAAGTGGATGGTGCCTGGCTATCAAAAGATATAGCATCTAGGGTCTTAAAGGCTTGAAGATAAAGAAGCAGCCTTCTAGCTCAGAAGCAACAAAGCCCACATAGAAGAAGCACACCAGCCTGTGTGATCATGAGGTGTCGATGGGATCAGGTATCAAGCATCTAAAACCCAGAATAAAATCATACCCAAAGTAAATAGGTGGTAAGGGTGGGGAGTGGAGTGAAGACCCAAAGCCTATCTATAGACAATTGGACATACCCTCACAGAAGGGTCACAAGGAAGAGATGAGTCAGTCAGGGTGCAATATAGCACCAATGAAACACACAATTTTTTTAAGTTCTTTAATGCTCCCTTCCCCCCATTGTCATGACCTCAATTGTACCTTACAAATCGGATTAGACCAGAACATGCACACTGCTACAGATAAGAGCCCTAACCACAGGGAATCCAGGATAGATAACCCCTCAGGGGCAACAAGGAGAGTAGAGATACCAGGAGGAGTAGGGGAGGGTGGGGAAGAAAGGGGGAACCAATCACAAGGATCAATCTAGAACCCGCTTCTAGGGGGACAAATAATGGAAAAGTGGGTGAGGGACGACAGAGGATAATGTAAGATTTTGAAAAAATAATCTATAACTTATCAAGGATTCATGAGGGAAGATGAACAGGGGAGAGAGAGGGAAGAAATGGGGAGCTGATATCAGGGGCTCAAGTGGGAAGAGAATGCTTTGAAAATGATGGTGGCAGCATATGTACAAATGTGCTTGACACACTCGAGGAATGCATGGATTGTGATAAGAGATGTAAGAGCCCCCAATAAAAGTATTTTAAAAAGGAAAGGAAAGAACAGTGGGTAGGTGTACTTCCCCCTCCTAGAAAGGTAGACAATCCACAGGGAGCAGCTACAGCTCCGTGTTTTACAAGGCAGCGGGAGTGACTCAGATTTCTTTGCCTGTCTCCTTGTACCTTACCTTCCTGAAATAAAACTCCTCTCCTTTTCTCCCCTTTGTTTCTCACACCCTTTGTTTCTCCTATTTATTTTATGCCTTCCAAATACACCTTTTCTGTGTTCTCGGCATATGGAGGAGCAGGTCAAATTCCAACCACCAAAACAATATGAAAAAGGCATGGGCAAAGGGAAAATCCCTGAAGCCTGGTCTTGTGTATGGACTCAATTGGTCAGTTGAATGGACTCTACAGGGGATCATTTCTCTATATCTATCACATAGTACACTGAATGTAAGGTTACTGAACACTAGGATTGACCGCAATTGAATTGCACATTGTATTCCTTGATTTTTCAATCCATTCTTTAATTGGGTCAAAATTCTCCTTTTCAGGACTGCTTGTAACCACCGCATTACTGTATCTCACTGCATGAAAGGTCCTTACCCCAGCACCCCATGGAGACTTTGCCTCTGAATTTGAGTATCCTTGTCTCTGATGAGGGTCTGGGTCCTCATCGACCATTTTGCTCATACACTCACACACATGTTAAAATCTGTGATAGCTGGAGAAGGAAAGGACTGACGTATCCTTCCTCGTCTCACGGGATTCCCACCTTTGACAGGATGCAGTCACACAACTCTCCTATTGGTGGGAAATACTTGAGTTGCCTTCTCTGACAGGTTTACACAGATTCTGGCTTTTGAAGGTTTCACTGTACATAAGATATACACTCGCCTGACAAACACATTTATATGTTTAAGTTTTAAAAATGTTTAATGTGATAAGAATTTTGAAGTGCAAACCTGCGTTTTAATCAAATGTCTCCCCCATTCCATGCAGTTTTGATTTATTCTTTCTACTCTGTGTTCTGCCTGCGCAATTTTTTTGGTTTTGAGGATTTGCTGAAAATTCAATAAAGCACATAGTAATAAATCTGCCCAGACAGGATACGTTAATAAATCATGGCCATCTCCCTGTCTCATGAGACAGCTCCAGTAGGCATCAGTGATGAGCACCATGTGTATCTGAACGTGGTGAAAACATGGTGATGGGACTTGACCAGCTCAAGGTCCTCCGACTTCTTCCATTCGCAGTGGGAGTGAAAATTCAAGAGCTACACAGAGTTAAAGGATTTGAAAATCGCACTTCATTTTAGGGATGATACCAACCAATTCATGTATGAGAAAACCGTAGGTAAGAAATTAAATTTCCTCTTTAAAAAACTCCTTAACTAATTAGTGCCCAGTGTAAGCATTAGAAAATTAGCACTTAATGGAAACATACCTCAAGTTTTCTAATCCATACATTAGCACACTCTCCGTCTCTGGGCATCCTCCCTCAAAAGTAAGTAAATAAAATTTCACGCATACACAAACATATTTGCTGTTGTATAGGTTTCATTTTTTAATATTTCAGCACAGATTTCTCTTTAATAATTAATAGCTTCACTTGCCAGGACATTTTGGGATGAATTGTCTCTGAAATACCTCTTCCAAAATGCTGTGACAACTATTTCTGCTGTTCGAATGTGTGCACCTTTGGCTATTAATCAATTGATTCATTCATGCATGTGGCATTATGCAAAACCTACTTTATGACACCTTTTAATCTCTTATTCAGAAAATCAGAAGCATGGAAATTGCCATGTTGGTACCTTACATCAATGGAGAGAAACATTAAAATAGTAACCATAAAAATAAACGCATTTCTCATCAGAATGTAAATGTTTAGAAAATAATGATGTTAGCATAGGAACAAATATGCTTGATACAAGTGATGTATGGGTTATTATAAAAGCTGTAAGAGCCCTCAGTGAAATGATCTTTTAATTAAAAAAAGAAGTACATTTAAGCAACAGTCTGAGGCCATTTTTATGCTGGGCTGCCGGCAGTTTCCAAGCACACCATTCCACGGCCCCCTTCTGTTCCATGTCTGCAAGCTGACGAGATGCTCCGGTGTTCCCTTTTTTAGTGTCAGTGGGAAGTTTCAGTCCTTGGGTCCTTGCTTACTCACAAGAACCCTCACTCCAGGTCCACTCCCGAAGGACAGTGGAGCCCACCCAGTCTCCAGCCTCTGATGTGCCATGCTCTCTTTGGACCTCATTTGGAGCTTACTTTGACTGCCACAGAATAGTGTGCCTTTTCATAGGTCCCTGATACGTGTGTGTCATCGTCATTCTTAACCTGGGAACCCAGCTTTGGGTGGGAAGGGCCAACCCACTCGTTCAGGATGCTCTAAACACGCCCAGATATGACCAAGTGAAGCACCCCAAGTACCAATCTAGGAGAGAGCTGCAGAGATCAACTTTGAGCAGTTTTAAAGAAGTCTGGCATTTGAGAACTAAATGATGTCTTTTAGAAGTTTCCATTTGAAGAACTAAATTGTGTTCTTTAGAAGTTATCGGGTTCCTCGGGTGAAAAGTAGGAGGAGAAACCTTCCAACTGGTTTGTGCAGAAGCTCGGAGATGTGGGAAAGTTTTGTTCTTCTGAGGATATGAAAGTGTCCTGTGCTTTTGAGACACAGCTATCGTGAGAGAGAGACCTTTGAGATTAGGATTCACAAGTATGAAGAGTCTCACCAATGAGAGCCGTACAAACCATCTTCAACCTTCATCATCAAAACCCTATTCTGCTCATTTCACAGTTCTTGCTTGTTGATTTACATCCTTCACTTGATTAACTTTGAATAATTCTGCAGACGTGTGCTCCCTTATGCTGTTACTTGACCATCTTTTAATACAATGCATCATGATGAACAGTTCAATAGCTGTGACTCAAATTAAGACAAGTATCTAAAAGGAAGGGCAAGGGAGAGATATTACATGGAATATGTCCATAGAAAATGTCTGCAATATGTCCCTTTTAAAATGTGTAAATAACTGTATACGTATGAGGTGACTTAAAATAGTTCTTGGGAATTTTTCATCCTTTTAATTCAATTTAGCCGTCTTCTGAATTTCCTGGCATTGAACAGTGAGTGCTTCCAGTGCTTCATTACCTTGTTGAAATCTTTTATCAAGTCCTCGAGCCTTATTTTGACATCAAGCTTCTTCCTTTGGCACCATTGGTTCTCGCTCCTGTGCCACCCCTTGATAGGGTGTGATTCTACTCATGTGGTTTGGGTTTTTTTATTACAGTGACTGTAGTCTTTCCCTCATCCTTTGGCACTTCCTGCATCATTCACTATTTTACCCACCGAATCTTTCACGATCGCAACTTGAGGCTTGCACTTCTTCTTTAACGCTTGCCGTTTAAGATATGCTGAGTGTGTGCTTCTCCACATTTCATTATCTTCGTTGACTCTGTCTTCCTGAGCTGCCCTATGAGATTTCCTCTTCAGCTATCCGCCTTCCTCCTTTCTTCCATGTACAATGAAGAGCAAGTGTCAGTGTCTCTTCTGACATCCACTTTGATCTTCTATTTCTTTCCTCTCTTTTAAGTGACCTTTTTACGTTCTTCATGAATTATGTTCTTGATTGACATCAAGTCTTCTGTCATTGGTGTTCAATGTGTCAAATGTATTCTTGATATGGTCTCAAAATTCAAGTGGGATAGACTCAAGGCCAGATTTTGGCTCTCATGGACTTGTGTTAAGTTTCTTCTGCTTTATCCTGAACTTGGATCCGAGCACTGATGGTCTACACCCAGTCAGCCCCTGGCTTGACCTACCTACTGATGTTGAGCTTCTCCCTTGTCTTTTCCCATAGATATGGTCAATGTGATTTATGTGTATCCCTTGTGTATAGTCACCTTTTGTCTTTTTGGAAAGGGTATTTGCTATGAGCAAGTCATTGGGTTTGCAAAATTTTATCATGCGATCTCTAGCTTCATTTCTATCACCAAGTCCATTACTACCCTTCCTCTTAGTTTCCAACTTTTGCATTCTAATAGCTAATAATTATGCATCTTGATTGAGTGCTTGATCAATTTCTGACTGAGGTAATTGGCAGAATTCTTCGATTTATTCATCGCTAGCCTTTGTGGCTGCTGAATCTATTTGAATAATAGTTGTATTGATGAGATTTCCTTGCAGGTGGATAGATACAATCCCATCGCAGATTGATTGTGCTGCCAGATTGAATTTACAATGTCCTTTTTGACAATTAATGTGAGGCCATCCCTCTTGCTTGTGTTATTCCTGCCACAGTAAGTCATGATTTTCTGATTCAAAATGGTCAATACAATGCATTTCAGCTCACTAATGTCTATAGTATCGGTCTTGATGCATTCATTTCATTTTGAATAACTTCTCATTTTTCTAGATTCATACTTCACACAATACAAGTTCTGATTATTAGCATATTTTTTCAGTGTTTCTTCTTACCTGAGTCGTGTTCTATCAGCAAATGAAAATCCCAAAGGTTCCATTCCCAAGGCTTTATCTGACTCATGACACCGTGGTTGATTCTGCTCTGAGAAAGCAGCTCCTCCTCCATCACATTTCAAATGCTTTTTGACCAGAGGGGATGGTTCTCAGGCACTATCTCTGACCATGGCCGGCTTCCATCCATCAGGCCTTCAGGATCTGACCGTGTTTCCAGTCTAGGCATAAGGTTTTCAGCAGCTCCTTCCTCCAAAGTGGGCAGCTGATCCCTTCTTTGTTTCCGTTCGTGGTCTGGAAGCTTTGCTGAAATCAATTCTCTTTGGGTTACCTTGCTGGCTTTGGAAATACCAGTGACAGAGTTTCCAGCATTACAGCAACCCACATGCCACCACAGTGCAGCAAACCGACACCGCATAGTCAGTCCTGTTCCGTTCTCACCATCGTTCCCGTGTTTGAGCCCATTGTTGCAGCCCCTGCGTCAATCCATCTCATTGAGGGTCTTACACTATTTACTGCCCTGCCGCTCTGCCAAGCACGATATCTTTCTTCAGAGATGGTTTTCTCCTGATAACATGTCCAAGTAAGGGAAGACAGACATTAAATAATAATAGTACAAATAGTGATAGAAACAAAGTATAATATAAAACTTGCATATATTTAACAATGTACAAACATAACAACATGAAGACTGCCTTTTTTAAGTTTGAATTAAAGTTTTACTTTAAAAAAAATCTTTTTAGTGCGGGCTCATACAACTCTTATCATAATCCATAAATCGATTAAATCAGGCATGTTTGTACAAATGTTGCCTTCATTCTTTTCTAGACATTTACTTTCTATTGAGCCCTTGTTATCAGCTCCTCTTTTTGCCCCTTCTCTCCTCCTACCCTCATAACCCCTGATAGATTGTACATTGTTATTATTTTCATCTCTCACACTGACCGCTGTCTCCCTTCCCCCACGTTTTCTGTTGTTCTTCCCCCTGGAGAGGGGTATATGGTTATGTGCCGATCATTACTATCGGTTCCCCCTTTGTCCCTTCCTCTTCCCCCTTCCCCTTCCCCCTTCCCCTTCCCCTTCTGGTATCATTAGTCCCACTCCTGTTCCTGGATTCTGTGTGTTGTGAGCGCCCATCCCTTTGTATACCTGTGTACATGTTCTGGTCTGGTCTGAATTAAGAAGCAGCACTGGGGTCATGGTAGTGGGGGTGAGGAAGCCTCAGGAACCAGAGGAGTATAATGTGTTTCATCGACGCTTTACTGCACCCTGGTGACTCATCCCTTCCCTGTGGCCCCTCTGTGGGGAGATTGTCCCACTGTCTACAGATGGGCTTTGGGTCTCTGCTCCAACCCCCCTCGTTCTCAACAATATATTTTTGTTTGTTATATGGAAGACTAGCTTACACAAAAAAGAAAATTGGTAAGACATAGAGATTTAACTCTGGCAGGTGATATCACTAATCATCCTGTGGCAGGATGAATGTCCTTTTTAACTTCATCTTATCATCTATGAAATCATTATCATCACTACAACTTTAAAATGTGTTATGCTGATTGAATTATGCAATGTATAGCAAATGCCTGATTATTTTTCAAAAAGCCGAAGTTTCTATCTGATGCTCCTCGTGTGGACCCATGTATTACGGGACACAGGGGTACTCAGGATTAACTTATGTGAAAGAGCATTAGGTTTTGATTGTTATGGAGTAAAATCAGGAGTAAAAAGGGAAATTTAATAGATGTCTCTCTTCTAAGAGTTCTATTCACATTGCGTGCTCTCTTCAAGGAGCCAATGAGTCTGCTGGCCTCGCTTCTGTGGTGTGTTATTTTTTCCCCATCAATTTAATTCATTTATAATTACCGTCTCCCTCCACTGTGAACATGAAATATGTGATATCACCCGTGCTGATATCACAGTGCTGATATCACAGTCAATCGTAATCATTTCAAAAGATGTGTTCAAACTGATCAAAAGAGGTTCAATGATTGGATAGTTTCTACTTTTCTATTTAACTCCAAATTTGGAATTATATCAAGGACCATATTTTAATTGGATCTGGAAGTTGCTATTCAAGTTAAACATTGAATATTATTTTTAAGAATGTGAACAGAAGAGTCTGCCTCCCCTTATTTAAGGTCTAGTGTTTATAACTTGAGCTGGGTAGATGAGCTGACTCTTCTTCAACCCGTGCAAGACGATGTAAAGCAAAGAGCCCTGGTGCTGATCAACCTTCACTTAGTAGGGTTATATATGTTATGCTATCACGTGCTACCAGTCACTCTAACTCATAGAGACTCTATCTGTCATAGAACAAAACACTCCCAGTTCTGCACCATCCTCAACAATGTTACTATTTTGACACATTTTGCAGTCACTGTATCAATCCAGCTCATTGACGGTCTTCCTCTCCCCATTTTGCCAGGCATGATGTCCTCTGCCAGGGACTCGTTTATTCTGATAACATCTCCTAATGATGTGAGATTAAGTCTCACCACCCTCACTTCTAAGGAGCATTCCGGTTGTTGTACTTCTTCTGTGACAGACCTGTTTGTTCTCCTTGCCAGGAGAACAATGGTATTTTCAATGGTACTTTCAATATTTTTTCACCAATAACATAATCCAAATGCATCAGCTCTTCCCTGGCCTTCCTTATTCACCTAACTGTCACATGCATACAAAGTGATTAAAAATACCCTAGTTTGGGGAAAGTGTACCTAAGTCCTTAAAGTGACATCTTTGCTCTTGGACACATTAAAGAACGTGCTTCACAGGTGCACATCGCTAGCTCTTGCTGGTGATGAGATTCTTCCTCCTGCTTCTCAGAGGGCTCATTTTAGAAGAAGCAGCATAGACTCCAAGGAATCCTGTCTGAAATTACTCACAGGTGAATCCTATCAGTAACTTCCCCCACCTGCTTACCAGTTCCATGCAGGGAAAGATTGTGTAGTGGGAGTTAGAGCCTTTCCCTAGAAGAGCCACACTTAACAGTTCCCAGTCCCTGCAGTGTGCATAGACAAGTGTAGAATTGTCCAGGGATAGGTAAGAGAGACGGCAATACCACCTGCAGACGTGTTTAGCCTACATGGAGACTATTTCAAGAAACAACAACTTCAAATCTTTATAGTTTTATTTAATAAACGGTTCTATGATTTTGTAGTTATGTATTTTTACTTACCTTTATCTTCAACCCATGACTTCATTCTTTCATTTATAAAATGGGGATATTAAAAGCATTAATATCTCAAGATTAATAAAAAATACATATAAATGCTTAGCACTCTACCAGACACTTAATAAAATTGACCATTAGCATTATTTGGTATTAGTATGATATTGTGTCTGCACATGGGCATGTTATGTATAATGATTTCCTTCCTTTTCACATAATAAAGTGTAAAAATGCCCTTTTCCTCATAAATATGTTGAACATTAATTGTCAAATCTTAAGAAGATGGCTTAAACTATATCTAAATATTATTTAACTATTTGTATAGCAAAAATATATAAGGAGACCCGGTGGTGTGATAAGCTACACATTAGGTTGCAAGGTCTGCAGTTTGAAACTACCAGCCGCTCCATAGGAGAAAGATGAGGCTTTCCAATCCTGTACAGAGTTCCCATTCTGGGCACCTACACAGACAGACCTGTCTGCCTCCGAGGGTGGGAGCAGACTCAGTGGCTGTGAGTGTCTACGCAATTCGTCATCATGGAAAAAACATTTATTACAAAAGCTCTGAATTGAGTAACCAAAACAGATTTTTGAACATTTTATTCTAGTTTCATTGAATCGACTCTGTGCAACTAATAACAACAGAGCTGATCTACTATATGTAAATGAGCAAGTTATACGCTCTACTCTTTTAATGTAAAGGATAGGTCAATTTCTCCAAAGCAAATTCTTAAACTCATTAGGAACCTGGTGTTCATTTTAATCAGTCTCACTGAACTCCACCAAAAAGACTTGTTTACAGGCTATTTCATTCTCTCGTCCCCTCTAGAAGATGAACTGGATTCGTTTTTAAATGGAAAATAGACTCAAGATACTTAAAAGTAGGGCGTCCCTCCCTTGCAAAATCTCAGAGGAAAGAAAGGTATGCTTCAGTTTCCCTGTGGAAAGTTCTAGTAATGTG
>NW_022103896.1:60960038-60971509 GCF_000313985.2 Echinops telfairi | reverse complement strand
TCTAGATAGATCTGTAGTGATAATGATATGCACCAAAAAGCAAGGCATAGCAAGACAGATGACGAATGAGAACACAGTGATGAAAACAAAAAAGAAAACCAATGACCCATAAAAGAATAAATTAGTTAAAAGAAAAAAGAGAGAGAAAGAAAAAAATTTAGAAAGAAAGAAAAGCCTGTAAATAGATCAAGGTCTGATTTTAGACCTGTAGGCATGTCCTCCAGTCAGGTCTGATGGGGTGCCATGCTCTGGCCCCAGAGTCTGTCCTTTGTACTCCCTCGGGACCTCCCTGCTCTGCTCCTCCCCATTGCTCTGCGCACACCTTTAGTGTTTTGCCTTGGTGTCACGGGTCAGTCCTGGCTCTTCCTATTCTTCTTTTCCTCCTCCCTTCAACAGTATTGAACCTCTTTATCTTTTTTTTTTTTTTCAGCCTAAAAGATAGGTTGTCTTATTCTAGGTCATTCAACACTTGTATTGTAATGGAAATAACTAGAAACAGTTCATCTTTAATATGATAAAAAAAAGTATTATCTTGGCACTACTCAAATAGCTTAAAATGTTGATTCCCTCATTATATTAAAATGCCTTCTTAAGATTTAGGATTCAATGAAAAACAATAAACAAAAATAGTTTTATGTCCTGCGATCGCCTTTCAGCTAAAAAAGAGATAGGCCATTAAAATAAACAATAACACCCATTAGGAACATTCTCTTTGGGAGCAATCCGTCACATGAGATCAAAAGAGCAAACCGAGTTCAGCAGGCAAGAAGGCTGCAGGAACGCGGGTCTGTCGCAGCGAAGGGCGAAGAGTGCTGTCACTTTGAAAGGATTGCAGTGAAGCCCAGGAAACAAAAGGCATGTAAATTCTGGAGTGGAAAATTAGTGTCATGTGCAAACTGTCTCAGAGTATGCAGAGTGGAACAGCAGGGTAGATTGTTCTCATATCTCTGATGTTTCAGAAGCATGAACACCGGGCCTTACTTCAGAGGATGAGTTAGAATCATCCATCTTTCCATTGGTAGACCAGCATTTACCTTCTACTAACTACTTAGACTCTACTCATTGAGGAGCCCTGTTCAAAGTCTATTGTAAATGTAAATACACACACATACATATATGTGTATATATGTCTATAAGTGTGTTTACCAAAGAAACCCTTCCAGAATTTGCTTCTGTGTAGTCAGTTGACTTGGGCTGCCAACCATAGGCCCCGATAGT
Organism: Echinops telfairi; assembly: GCF_000313985.2. Lineage (NCBI taxonomy): Eukaryota > Metazoa > Chordata > Mammalia > Afrosoricida > Tenrecidae > Echinops > Echinops telfairi. The sequence goes on along the minus strand of NW_022103896.1, from coordinate 60,970,291 downwards.
TAACAGCTTCACAGGAGGAAGATTAAGCTTTCGCTGCCTGTAAACATTAACAGGCTTCATACTTACCTGGCAGGGGAGATACCATGATCACAAAGGTGGTTTTCCCAGGGCAGGGCTTATCCATTGCACTCCGGATGTGCTGGCCCTGTAGTTTCCCCAAATGTGGGAAACACGACTACATAGTTTGTGGTAGTGGGGACTGCGTTAATGCTATCCCCTTAAAAGATAAATAGGTAAATAAAAATTAACAGGCTCGGAAACTCAACAGGGCAGTTCAACCCTACCCTGGAGGGTCACTATGAGTCAGAATCCAGTAGACAGCAGTGATTTTATAAGATGGTTAAAAGCATGATTCCTAACAGAATGGTTGGGGGGTTGATTCCACTTGGAGGTCCTTTGAATGAACTTCCCGGTGATCTCCTTGTGAAAAATAATAACCATTCAAACCACTAAGGAGCATAGTTCTACTCTGAGATCTACAAGGAGGGTTACTTCACAGCAACTAGTTTTAGAGACCATAGTTCCCCTTCTTTCCTTTCTAAATACTAGGTAACAATCTCCCCCAAAACCAAACTCACAGCCATTGAGTCTATTTCTGACTCATAGTGACCCTGTAGGATGAAGTAAAACCATCTCTTTCAGTTTCCAAGACTGTCATTCTTTACGGGAGTAGGAAACCTCACCTTACTCCTGTGGAGTTGGTGGTCTAATCACCTTGAGGTACTGTGTTAGTCTGGTTACTTTAGAAAAACAAATCCACAGAAACTCATGTGTATAAGAGAGAGTTTTATATAAGGGGTAAGTGCACATCAAGAAAACATCCCAAACCATGCTGCCCAAGCCCACAAGTCCAACATTAGCCCATATGTCCTACACCAATCCACAATGTCCTCCTCCATCTCACAAAACACATACTATGATGCCGACTGCAGGAGGAGAGCTGAGTCAGTGAGCGTATAAGCATCTCACCACTGGCAGGGGTCTCAACACAGGTGCTCCAGCATCCAGGGCTGCATCGGGGTAGGTTCATGTGGCTTCTCCTCAGGGATGTCTTGCAGGAAGTGAGCCTTGCCAGCTAAAGCAGGGAACTGCTAAGGCAGCTGCACCCTGGTCCAACCATCACAAAGCAAGAGACCCGAGAACTAAAAAGGTGAGGCTCACCGAGCTATTTATCTCTCCACCCTTCAATTAGCCCCACATGTGTTTATCGGCCAGGTTGGCACAATAAACTTTAACTAACTCAGGTACCTTAATGATAAAGAACTAGATTGCCCTATGACTTCTGTGAAAGATGGTGTAGCTTGACTCCTCTGATTTTCATTTGTTTCTTTATAATATGCAAATATGAGGATGTGGTCTTTAGTGTGTTTGCATACGCTAACTTAAAATGAGCTTTAGTACAACATACTTCTACTGAATATGTAACTCAAAAAAAATAAATAAATCAAGCAAATGACAGAAATAAAGACGAGCTGAACAGAAAATCCCATAGGTGGCTTGAGAAGACCAAGTCAAGTAACTGCGGAGTCCTAGAGTTAGAAAACCAAATGGGAAGAAGACACTTCGCATTTCTCAAGGTCAAAGAACGAAAGAAAAACGTGAGGCTTCAAGCTGCAGTATCGGAGGATTTTAGGGTCAAAAGTTAGAACAATTCAGAAAGGAACAAAAGAAGATAGGAAAAGTTCAGTCACTCTACCAAAAAGAAGTTGTTAACAAAAAGAATCGGTCAAGGATTGAGGGCACTGACAGAGCAAGAGCCCACTGTATGGAAGGCTCTGGTGTGAAACACAGCTTCCGAAACTGACATTTTCTGCGGTTCTTAAAAGCATTCCCAGCACTGTCGCTCCCACTTACGTTATTTCTCAGAACGGATGTTACAATCTGCTATGAACATTTGATACATTCACTTCCTCCTTCCTTAAAACTCTTGATTGCTATGTTTTTGTAGCCTTTCTTTTCTTTTTTATTCTTCTGACCTGTTTTAATCAAGCCACGTAAAGTATGACTTACACAAAATTGTGTCTTTCCACAATGTCAGACTTACTTGTCCAAGATGGTAATTGAAGCAATACACTAATTCACAGAGTCGTGTGGTTCTGTAAATTAGTCAAAGGGAAGGAAGACAGAAATGGGGCAGTCCCAAAATTAAACTCACAAACTACAAGGTCAGGATCGCTGGGTGTATGGTTTGTGGTTGCTGGTCTGGTCAGAGAACAGCAGGTTTTCGTCATCTGCAACTCTTGACTCAGATGGGTTACACGACACAAGGAGCTAAAATCTTGAAGGTCTTAGCTCAAGCAATCACAGCATGCCCAGGTAATCAGTTCTCAGCACCTCAGAAGAAGCAGTGGTCAGCTGTCAGGACTGGGTGACTCCTGGGGTGAGTCTTGTTCCCGAGCGTGCTTTTCATGTGCGTCCTTGGGTTAGGTCCCTTTATCTAACTGACATGTCTGTTTGGTCTTCACTGCAAGTTGTTCTTTAAAACTAGTTTTACCTCACAACAAAACAAATTACTTTAAAACAAAAATAAGTTTTTTTTAAAATGTCTTATCTATCTTACCTAATGCTTGACTATGAGTTTTAAAAAAAACAAGGTTGTTTATATATTTGATATTTGAAACTCATATCATGCCTTCATTAATCACTTCATCTGGGGTTCCTCTGCTGGGTTTTCCTCGCTTCCTAAGATTCCATCCTAAATAACCTATGCAGTCTCATGAAGAGTTGGCCAAATGTTCTATTGCTGTAGCAAAATTGTTGGTAAAATATTGCTTTCCACATTTTTAAAGGCCTCTAGACAATGGTCTATCCTAAGACGTATTTATTATATGCAAGTATATATTCAGAATGCAGGTGTAGCACTGTGTTGTTGCTTCAGCAAAAGTCTTTAGGAGAGAATCTAGGATACAGTTAATCTGGATGCAAATGGAGATAAAAGGACCTACTTCTTTGATAAAAGAAGTGACTTCTGCCTGAGATCAGTAATCTAAATTGATGAAGAGTATAATAATTAGAACCATGCACGAAAGAAAAATTCAACTGGGTCTTGATATGAATGGGAAGTAGTTATCACTCCTGTCTGCAAAGCAATGGCCTTTACAGTAAATAGGACTGTGATCTCCAATCTTGTTCAAGCACCTCCGTGGAGGAGTTGAAGTAAGACGTGCTCTTTGTCGGACGACCAGAAGAGCTGCGTGGCTCCAGCCTATGGTTACTGAGCCTTTGGATCAGCATTTCTCTAGAAGAAGCCTGGTTCAAAGGAAGAAAATGTGCAACAGGATTTCAAATTCTAATAAAATCCAGAATTTCTGGAATCATTGAGGCTGGATGAGCCCTCAAAACTATTGCCCTGTGATTATCTTCAAACTTTAAACTGAAAATATCTCCTAAAATCTTCCTTAAATCATAGAACAATTTAGCTAACTTAGTAAAAACTGTCTTCCTTGAGTGTTGTGTCTTATGTAGAACGATCTGTATAGGATCAATTTTAAAAGTAGGAAGCTTCCACAGCAGTGAGTTCATTTAAATGCCATAGGAACAAATCCGAATGGGGGAGGTGAGAATTTTCACATAACTTGAAGAGATTTATCAGTGTCACTAAATTGTACATGGAGGAATTGTTGAATTCAGATATTTCTGTAGTGTATCTTTTTCAACGACTAAAAGTTGAATATTTTTTAAGTTAAGGGAAGACAATGGGATCCAATCAAACAGCAAAGACCAGATTCCAGACAACACCTCACTCCTCTGTATCAATCACCTCCTGTGTGCTGCCTCGCTGCTTCTCAGCTTTACCGCTGGCACCTGCGGTAAATATAGTGAACATTTTTGTCCAAGTTTTAATTTGCTTTTCTTGACAGTTCCAACTTCAAGGCGTATACTGTGCATTTCTCTTTTCTTGTCCCGGCTATTTTGTAATTCTTTGGTAAGGTACCCCAGTGGAAGTATGCTACATTCTAACTCTACCTAGATTTCATATAATGAAAATCATACCCCAAAACTAAAACCCAGAAATAACAAAGAAAACATAGAAAAAGCTCAACAGGAAAGGAGGCAGATCTATTTATAAACAAGAACAAATTTAAAATGAGTCAAAAGGGATATTAGCCTAACAGGTTCTGCAAGAATCCACTTTCCATTGCACTCTGCTTGATAGCAAGGCTTTTCACATCCCCGGTCTAGGGTCAGAGAGGATTCACTAGAGGCTTAATTCACATGCATTTCCCTTTCACTGTCTACACACTCATGTGCCCACCAACGTGCGCACACACAAATCACAACAACTTTAAAATGTGTCAAAAGTGAGAAAATGATAAGGCATGACACTTTAACCTAACTACTTCTACCGTAATTGAGTTTGCAATGCTCTCTGTCTGATAACAAGGGTATTCACATCCCTGGACTGTATGGTTCATGAGCTTAATCCGAAACAGTATCTGACCCTGAAACATATGCCAGTAGGGAAGGGCCTGGAAAAGTCCCTAAGGAATCCATACTCTGAAAAGTGCACGATACATATGACGATGAAGGATTGCAGGGTGGTGGACAAAGCGTTTTTGCAGAGGAAAGAACCAACAGCTCCCAGATTGACTAATGAAAGAATCGATTCTATTTTCAGAAAGAGCAGCTTTGCTATCTCTGTCCAGCAAGATGTGAAAATTGTGATGGTCATTTGCAAATGGGAACTTTTATTGTGTATTGGTTGTTTTGTGAGCAGATAGTTTAGCGTGTTGGTTCTTGACCCACAGGGAGCTGCTGTGTGACTTTATGATGAAGATTGAGTCGCTGAGGGATTGCGGTTTTCCTGTCAGACGCGCTAGTGCGGTGGGACTCGTGTTTGTCTCTCTTAGGAAGAGAGGGAAGATGATGTTTTAGTAGAAACAATGATACACATTGGTATTTGGATCATCCAATGAACCAACCAGCAGCTTTACCATAATATCTATTATTCTCTTCTGATTCTTTAATAGAACTACTAATTTTAGCCTAGATCCACAAATACTCAGAGTAAAGGGGAGGTGGGGAATGGTGCACCTTTTTACTATGTGACCATCTGCCTCTTTTTTGGCCAAAAGTATATAAGCAGAAGTGCTTCATATAAATTCTGGAATATGCTCTCAAAGGGAGGAACATGCCCCTTCTGCCCACTTCCTCCATCCTGAGGTAAGCAGCACGAATCTGAAGGCTGGAGTTTCAACTCAGATGAAATTAGGGCCGCATTCCAGGGATGGTGGCATTCAAAGATAACCTGCAGTCTGTTTTTTACACTACACTGTGCAGTTCAATGATTTCCTTGATATGGCTCTTCTAGATACAGTCATTGTAATTGCTACCGAACAACTATTTGATCACACACGTTGGATTATTTCCCCTTTTTCTGATGGATTTGGGTAAGAGAGGGTGGGAAAGATGCTGACAGGATTGTGCTATTCATTTATGAGTGACGGTCACAAGACCTCATTGTAATTATAGAAACTTGGAACTCTGATGTGGAGATTAGTCCATTTTGCCATCCTGATGGGTAGTAAATGAGCCATCTCAACAGAAGAGAGGATTTCATTACAATCAAGAATGAACTGTCTATAGTGGAGGTCCCTGTGCATTGAAGCTCCCAGATCCAGGTACAGAAAGCTGTGAAATCAAAGCCACAGAGAGTGACAGAGAAGTGGTAACAACAGGGCCAAGATCCAGAGCATGAGACAGCACAGTGAGATTCCAGGCCAAGGAGGGAGGGCAGCTGAGTGCTTCAGGCAGACTTGCTTGTGAAGCTAGGTGCCCCCAGGCACTTAATTGTGGGGTCTGTGCACTATGTTTGCTAAGGCTTGAAGTTAAATCGGAGTGCCTTCAGGCTGAGGCTTATGTCCGAGTGGGAAGCCTTTGGGGCATTTATTTATCAGCAGCTCTACAACAGTTTTGTGATATTGCCCAAAGAGGGTCATGAGGATTAAGGCCAAAGAGAGAGGCCTGCCTGTGAACAGGGGGAGAGCAGAGGACGCCCTGACCAAAGAGTGATAACTTGAACATTCTGATATTGAATTATAATTTCTTAAGTTCCTTTTTAACCCCCATAATAATGACTGTAGTCTTTGCTTTCTGTGTGACATTGTAATGCAGTCTTGAAGCCAGCTGAAAAAACGGAGGGTCCTGTGGGAGGCGTGGTTCCTGTCATTGTGAAGGAGAGATGGAGGGGGGAGGCGTGTCTGACCTTCGTCTCATAGCACGCAGTCCTGGGCAGCAGATCCTGATGGCGGCTCTTCTCCGTTTCTGGTGAAGCCAGAGGAGGTCAGACGTATGTCAGTTTTTACACAGAGCCCCTCTACTGCTCTTGAACCGTCTACATTTGAAGGTTTTTCTTTTTGTTCTTGGTTTGTGTTTTTAGTGTTTAAAGAAAAATATCTATCATTGAAGACAATATTATTTTGGATTCTTTATGTACGCTGCCTAAATCACTAATTCATCAGATGGCCCAGTTGTATATGATGTGCCATAGAAGCCCATGGGCTAGGGGTATTCGGGAGAAAGATGCTTTATTCCTGAGGGAGAGCTGTGGGAAGAGAGGTCTTGATAGGGAGCTAAAAGCAGAAATCGGGGATTTTCCCTCTCCATGCCAAGGCCTCCCTGCCCCCTTACAGGAAGTTGGAGGCCAATCAAGGCTAGAGGGCATACACAAATGCAGGCCTTTGAGACAGGATGCCAGGATACTTGGGAGGGCCCCGATCTAGGCTAGGTGGGCATACTGCAGGCAATGGGGTCAACCAGTACTGTTGACCTGGCCTCCCAGTGGAGGGCCCTGAAAAAGTCAGACCCAGCCCAACGCCCAGCTGCGCCGTTTCCAGATGCGCCTCCGCTGGGCTGTGGTTTCGCTGGCCTCAGGTCACCGCACTGTGGGTGTGAGGTGCCCCGAAGGTGCCTATGTAAACCCTGAAACTTCTTCTGTCCTTTCTTAAAACTCACTTGGATCACAAACCAGGCTTCTGCGTGAATTCTTTCTCATGCGAAGTGAGATATTTCTAACCTGAGAAACCTAACAGTGTTTTTTCCATCTTCCTGTGATCATTGTCCTCGCTGGATGGAAGCCTGGATAGACAGACGCTTGCTACCCTGGTCCAGCCTACGTACAGAATCACCACCAAGGCTAGCTGCATCAGTACGAGACTCATTGGAAAACCAGAAGTAACACTAGCTTTTTCAAATGCAGGAGGATTTAAGGCAGGAAATTAATGATAACGTCATTTGAAAAAGTTGTTTCAGTGGGGGGTGGGGGGTGGACAAGGCTTGGAGAACAAAAGGCAGAAGAGAATATGAGTACAAAATGCTGCCCGTGACCCAATGTCAGGTAAATGCAAATGAAAAATAAACGAAAAACCACAACAAACTGGCTGCTGTGGAGTGGATTCCAGCTCATGGTAAGCCCATAAATATCAGAGTAGAAATGAAATTTATAGGGACATTTTCAGAAGTACATTGTCAAACCTTTCTTCCAATGCATGTCTGGGTTATCTAACGTCCAACTGGGGGGTAGTGTCACCTCATTACTGTTCGCATCACCCATCATTTCCAAAATAACAGGTTTTCATTCTCCCTGTTGAAAACCAGTGAAAATGTTTCCCCCACTTCCCTTTGAAAGAGTGTTCTTTCAGAATTTACTTTAGGCAGCACAACATGACCAAAATGAAGACGTTGGGAGGGAGACAAGTGTAATAGACAACACTGAGAACTACTATTCCATATAAACCCGGCAGTAATTGCAATAACTGACAATATTTACAAGTGGCTACAGAGGTAGTTATATAGGCTAAGAGGTGTGGGGTGGTGGATGAGAGTACACTCACAAGAATGTATAGGTTTGGCAGAGCCTGGTTTCTTTATATGTATTTGGATATGCTACAGACTTATCTAAGTACAAAGTAGAACATATGAGATGGGGTTCAGTGGGGACACGGACTGCTTAATCAAACAATCCGAAGGGCTGAGTCACTGAGTCTGAGGGTTAAGGTCACAGTCTGGGTGGACATCTAGGTGAATGGGCATATCATAGTCCACAGAGACAATGGTCTGCATCCTACTTTCTTGCAGGGGTCTTAGAGCTGGAGAGCCACCACAGAAGGTACAACTACCGGTCTCTTCTCACCCAGAAAAAAAGAAGAGTGAGAAAAATCAAAGTCTCCTGGAAATAATTAGTGCAGAGGATTAATGGACCACACAAATCACAGCCTTCATTCGCCTGAGGCCAGAAAAACTGCATGGTGCCTTGCTGCCACTGCTAACTGCTCTGACAGTGAACTGGACAGATGGAAGAGAACTATCAAACAAAATTCAAAACATGAAAAGAGACTAGACTTACTGATCTGATGGAGACTGGGAGAGCCCCCAAGTCTAAGGCCCTCAGACATCCTTCAAACCAGGAATGACCTCACTCCCTAACATCACCTGTCTTGACAAAATACTATGCAAGATTATTACGTGGCCAATCAATAAGCCACGTGACGAATGTACCTCTCAGAACAATCAGCCATAGGAAAGGAAAGGGGCAGCATTTCCCTGAAGCTCGGAAGTCAGGGAGAAGTGGGGAATTGAAACTGGCGATGATGATAACCTCCCGTGATGGAAGTGAAGAGGGCTGGAAGGACTTTCGGATAAAGTTCAAAGACTGAAGCCTTCGTCAGTGTGGTGCACACCTCAACATAAAGACAACGAAAACACTCACTGTTGGACCAAAAAGGCACATTGTGATACATGGAGAAAAGATCGAAGTTGCCAAACATCTTGTTTTACTTGGATCCCCAATCAACAACATGAAAGTGTCAGTCAAGACATTAAACACCCCATTGCACTGGGAAAATCTTCTGCCAAAGACCAAAGACCAAAGATGTAATTTTGAGGAATAAGGTGTATCTGACTCAAGGCCTGGAACTGTCAGTGGTTTCACACGCATCTGAAAATTGGACAAGGAATAAGGATGACCCAAGAAGGATGGATGTGTCTGAATTACGGTGTGGCCAAAAGAAACAACAGTTCTGTCTTGGGAAAAGTACAACCAGAATGCTCCTTGGAAGAAATGTTGACAGGACATAATTTCCACGTACTCTGAATTTGTTACAATGAGAAGGGCATCGTGGCTGGTTTTAAGTAGAGAGTTGGCAAAAAAGCAGAAGACCCTTAATGAGATTGATTGATGCCCTGTCTGCAACTATCAGCTGAAACATGACAACAATTATGAAGATGGCCTAGGACCAAACAAGGTTGTATTCTGTTGTACATATGGGCATTGCCCTCTTTAATTGAATAAAACTGAAAATTACCATTAGCTGTCCACTGTCAGTCAGGTGAGTAACTGGGAGGTACAAATTATTAAGCATAGAGGTACTGTCTGATTTACCTTGTGCTATTTTATCACAAAAGATGCCTGGTGCCACTATTGAGTAAGCACTGAACTACTAACCACAAGGTCAGTGGTCCATCCCCATCAGCTGCTCTTGGGGAGAGAGGAAGTTATCTGTTCCTACAAAGATTTACAGCCCCATTTATAGAGTTCTAAATAAAGGTATGTACATATGTAAATTGGAGGCCAATCAAGGCTAGAGGGCATACACAAATGCAGGCCTTTGAGACAGGATGCCAGGATACTTGGGAGGGCCCCGATCTAGGCTAGGTGGGCATACTGCAGGCAATGGGGTCAACCAGTACTGTTGACCTGGCCTCCCAGTGGAGGGCCCTGAAAAAGTCAGACCCAGCCCAACGCCCAGCTGCGCCGTTTCCAGCTGCGCCTCCGCTGTGCTGTGGTTTCGCTGGCCTCAGGTCACCGCACTGTGGGTGTGAGGTGCCCCGAAGGTGCCTATGTAAACCCTGAAACTTCTTCTGTCCTTTCTTAAAACTCACTTGGATCACAAACCAGGCTTCTGCGTGAATTCTTTCTCATGCGAAGTGAGATATTTCTAACCTGAGAAACCTAACAGTGTTTTTTCCATCTTCCTGTGATCATTGTCCTCGCTGGATGGAAGCCTGGATAGACAGACGCTTGCTACCCTGGTCCAGCCTACGTACAGAATCACCACCAAGGCTAGCTGCATCAGTACGAGACTCATTGGAAAACCAGAAGTAACACTAGCTTTTTCAAATGCAGGAGGATTTAAGGCAGGAAATTAATGATAACGTCATTTGAAAAAGTTGTTTCAGTGGGGGGTGGGGGGTGGACAAGGCTTGGAGAACAAAAGGCAGAAGAGAATATGAGTACAAAATGCTGCCCGTGACCC
>NW_022103896.1:60945545-60959906 GCF_000313985.2 Echinops telfairi | reverse complement strand
AAATTATCTAGGGTTCATGAGGGAGGGGGGAGCAGGGAGGGAGGGGAAAATGAGGAGCTGATACCAGGAGATTAAGTGGAGAACAAATGTTTTGAGAATGATGAGGGCAATGAATGTACAAATGTGCTGTACTCAATAGATGTATGTATGGTGATAAGAGTTGTATGAGCCCCTAATAAAATGATTTAAAAAAAAAAGATTTACAGCCTCAGAAACCTTATAGGATCATTGAGAGTCAAAACTGACTCAGTGGTAGTTGGGTTTCCTATACCACAAATGAAACAAGTGAATGAGTTTAACAAACAGAGGTTTATTTTCTCGGTTTAACTCAAACACAGTGCCAAACCATTGATTTCAACTCACAGGGATCCTATAGGTCAGAGTTGAACTTCCCCATTGGATTTCTGAGTCTTTTAAATCTTTATGGGTGTGGACAGCCTCATCGTGCTTCTCAGTTGAAGAAGCAAGAATGCTTATATCCTTCCAACATGCCTGGCTTCCGGGTAAGATAAAAGGTGATGTCGTAAACTGCAATACTCCCCTTCTGTCAGATCCAGGCTATGGTTGTGATTAAGTAAGCCTGATGCACACTAATCCTCCTCATTAACATAATATGCATAGTCAAATCCTCCTTTATCAGACCAACTACAGCCCCATTAACAACAAGCAGAAGATGGGGTTTACGACAAATCAGAAAATGGAGAGTAATTACATCAGATTACAAGATGTAGGACAATTCTACAATTTTACATGTAAAATTTAGCCTTTTGATATGTGTATAAATATAGTTTTATATCTGAGAATAAGACAAAAAGATTCCTACGAGGGTTCCAGTAATATATATATATATATATATATATATATACACATTTTATTTGGAAGAAACCAGTATATGTATATATATATAATATATATATACATATACTGGTTTCTTCCAAATAAAATGTGTTTAAACATGTGTTAGTGATCAGACCTCAGACAAGTTCTCTCAGTAGTGTCCTTTTGAAACTCAGACCCAATCCAAATAGTGGCTTCCAAGGAGATCTCGTTGCAGAAACCAAAGGTTAGAATGTAACCATTTAGGGGAAACCCAAAAAGTAATTGTGACAGATTCCACCCCTCCCTGCCACACACATCCTCCCCGCCCACCGGCACCCCCTCCCTGAAGGACACAGGATATGCAGGGGCTTATTATAAGAAAATAGATGTCTTAAGAAAATAGAGAACTGTATCGGTGAGAAAAAGAACAGGAAAGTTGGGCTGAGGAATTTTTTCTCCATTGTGACAATACACCTGCTTCTTCTTCAGGAGTATCAAGGAGTGTCCTATGAGAATTTTAATGGGAAACCTTACCTTCAAAGAACCTCTAAAAGTAAGATGAGTTGAATCCCTCAACGATACCAGAACTAGTTCTCTGATGTGGTGCAAGTGGCAGAGGACAGAATTTTTCAGGGAAGTGTTAGAGGGATGGCAACACCACCTTTAGAAGTGCACCGACCTATAGAGAGGATAGGTCAAGAAACAATAGCTCAATATTTTGATTGCTTTTGTTTAATGAAAGGTTTTATTAGCAATACATTATTATTTACCCTTAAAAGCTCTAGAATTAAATGTCATTGAAAAACAAAAAATATACAATATTTGAATTACAGGATATATAAATTATTTGCCAATAAAACTGTTGAAAAAATATATATATATAATATTTCCATTTTGAGTTAGTGAAACAGTTCAGAAAACATCAGAAACTACTCTCGTGGCACCATTTTAAAAGTACTTTGATATAAAAAAGTATCTGTCAATCTGTATTATTTTATAAGTATTGTTGTGAATGAACAAAGGGTCTAGATATACAGCCAAACAATAGACAGGCCTGTAAAGTGAACCAGAGCTCTGTCTGAAGTGGTGGAGGGTGTGTGACCCAATGCCCCGGTGACGGTGGAGAGGAGACTCAGTGGAGCAGCACCAGGCTATGGGTACCTTCTCATCTGGCCTGAGACTAGCGAATGCTGAGGGAGAGCGACCTGTTGGTTTCCTGGCCCACGAGAGCCAAAAGCCAAGGGATCATGTGACCGAGAGGCTGAGGACTGAAGAGAGACTTGGCTGCAGGTTGGAGCAGGTGTTGCTGTGTGCCAATAACTAGATCCTTATTATTTGCTGATCCTGACTGGTGCTACCTATTACTATAACTTCCCTAATAACCCAGACACTCATGAGTATTCTATGACTTCTGTATGGTCATTGCAATGAGTACTAGACCATAGATATGAAAGAAGAAGATATTAGTTAAGACAACGCCACCAATACCAATATCATGGCTTGGGGAAGGTTCACCTCAAAGTAACATTTACCTTTCAATACTCTGAAAAGGTCATGTGTAGCAGATTTATGTAATGCAATGCCTCTTTTGATCTCTCGACTGCTGCTTCCATGAGTATTGATTGTGGATCCAAGAGACATAAAATTCTTGAAAACTTCAACTTGTTCTCCATTGCTCATGGTGTTACCTGTTAGCCCAGCTGTGAGGAGTTTGGTTTTGATTACATTGAGTTTTAATCCATACTGAAAGCTCCCATCTTTATCTTCATCAGCAAGTGCTTCAAGTCCTCCTCCTTTCAGCAAGCAGGACTGTGTCATTTACACATTGTGGGTTGCTAATAAACCTTTTTCCAATCCTGATACTTCATTCATGGTCTTCATATAATCCTGAGAATCCTATCCCAGGGAAATTGACAAAAACACCTAACATTGGGTAAATGATAAAATACCATTTTGGATGAGATAGACACAGATACAATTGAGTAACCACAGGTAGTGACCAGAATATACAAGGCTAAGGATTTCAATTTTTTTTAGATGCAAGTAAAACTCATTACATCATTTGAAGAATATAACTGAAAAGATCAGATTCATGTGGGATATAGCTGCTCAGATAGGCAACTGTTAGGGGAGAATAGGGGAGAATTGGGACTGGTTTAGACTAAAATGTTAGCAATAGATAGTAAAACAGATAAAACTAAAGAAATGCCATATCTTATGTCTCCCTTCACCCATTTGTCTGATGTCTTCTTTCACCCACTTTTCTGTTGTCTGTCCCCCAGAGAGGAGGTTATATGTAGATCCTTGTAATCGGTTCCCCCTTTCCACCTCACCTTCCTTCCACTCTCCCATTATCGCCACTCTTAGCACTGGTCCTGAAGAGATCATCTGTCCTGGATTCCAATTATCAAGGGTTCATAAGGGAGGGTGAAGTGGGGAGGGAGGGGAAAAATGAGGAGCTGATACTAAGGGCTTAAGCCGAAAGCAAATGTTTTGAGAATGATGATGGCAACAAATGTATAAATGTGCTTGACACAATGGATGGATGGATGGATTGTGTTAAGAGTTGTATGAGCCCCCAATAAAATGATTTTTTTTAAAAAACGACAGATATGCTTGGGTATTTGGTTTTCTTGTTTGTTTGTTTGTATAGCCATTCTCACCGCTGGTCCTGAAGGGATCATCCGCCCTGGATTCCCTGTGTTTCCATTTCCTATCTGTACCAGCGTGCATCCTCTGGTACACTGATAGCCAGATCATCCAATGCATCCTCTGGTACACTGATCTGTACCAGTGTACATCCTCTGGTAGCCATATTTTTAAGGTAAAATTGGCATCATGATAGTGAGGGTGGGGGTGGGGGAGGAAGCATTTAGGAACTAGAGGAACATTGTGTGTTTCATCGTTACTACACTGCATCAACTGGCTCGTCTCCTCCCCACAACCCTTCTGTAGGGCATGTCCAATTGCCTACAGATGGGCTTTGGGTCTCCACTCCACACTTCACAATGATATGATTTTTGTTCTTTGACTCCTGATACCTGATCCCATTGACACCTTGTGATCATACAGGCTGGTGTGCTTCTTCCATGTGGGCTTTCTTGCTTCTGAGCTAGATGAGCACTTGTTTACCTTCATGCTTGGATATTTGTGTGAGGCATTGAACAGATCTACAAGTCTGACAGAAATAGAGCAAGGAATGAAATGGAACTGACACTAGACCAAATAATAACTGTTTCTTTAGACATTTGCTAAGAATTTTATCTTGTTTTTATTGGAAAATTGTCAACAGAGAATACCAGCAAGGAAAAAAAAAAAAAGAATACCAGTAAGGTCAGTAGTTCAACCTCACCAGTTACTCTGAAAGAGAAAAGACCCAGCAATCTGGCCCTAGAAATAGTCGAGGCCAGGGAACCTTAGGAATCCCTGCTATGCTAGTCTGTCATAGTCATGTAGGGCCACTGTCAGTCAGAAATGGCTCTTGAGCACACAGCATAAGCATCCTACAGCTGCAATTCTTTATTAATTGTGAAATATGTTTGCTCTCTACAGCAAAGCTCCCACACGCTATCTGCCTAAACACAACCATGACACACACCGTGATGCGTTGTGGGTTCCAGCTTTTGTACCCCAGAGGAGTGCGGGTCTGCAAAGCTTTTCTGTGAGCACACGAAGTAACATTGCCCCTAATTGTATGTGGCACAAATTTACAATCATTTATAAGCACAGTTTTTGGTCTTAACACCAGACTCTGACCCTTTGGGGAAATTGAATCCTTTTCCAAGATCCTATGTGTTAAGCACATCATAATTAGTCCATTTTTTCCCCTGTAAATGACGAAGAGGATAACAGAAATAATTATACCTAACTTTCTAAGGCCCCCAAATAAGCACTTAGTTATTTCAACACATTGAAGTTATTTTGTCTATTAAGTTATAGAAAACTGTTAGTGAAAATCAATCCCATTTATTGATATACAGCTTAAAGATGGAAATTTATCATTATTTGTATAATTCTATATATAAACCTGGCAGGTGAAGATTAATTAATGTCAGGCTGTCCTTCCTTTATATTATCTTAAGCTCCTTTAAGGAAAGCAAACTGATCTTCAGTTAAGTTGCAAACACTAGGCCTTAACTAGAAGGAGACAAGCTTTCCTTTATAATTCTGTATCCTTATACTTAAAAAGAATATTGAATGCTTAATGAGTATCATAATTTTGAGTCACTATAAGTGGAGCCCTTGACATAATAAAAATGTAGGGTTTAATAGAAAAGGAGAAAACATCCAATTATTCCAACCTCTTTTGACCAAACTCAATGTGTCTTTTAAAATGATTACCATAACTGACCATGAGATCAGCACTTTTAAGTTTTCCTTTTCTTTGTGTTCTAAAGAAATAGACATAAATGATCACAATGACAGTTCCTGCATCATCCACCAGAGGGAAAACATGTCATTTACACAAAGGTAGGACAGTTACACTGGAGGGAAAAAAATGGAACTGGAGCCAAGAAACACATTAGACTCAAAGAAGAAAGACGCCAATTCTAGCAGAGTTCTTAGGAGAGAAGATGCTTGTTTAACCAATACTTACTTTTTATTCCTCTCTTCATGCTGGATCTAATTAGAGTTGGGTGGAACTAAATCACAAAAATGGTTCACTAGGAAGACAAGCAAGTTCTTCTGTAATCATTTTAACCATTGCTCTGCTGACAACTTTACAATGAAAAAGTCATTTTGAAAATGCATCTAAGCAGGATTTTTGTCAGTCATGGAAACCTTGCCTACCATGATGTCACTGGTATAAGACTGATCAAGAAATTACACATAAGAATTCAGTGAAAAGGAACATGGAGTATGCCTATATAGCAGAGTGAATTCTTGGGTTTCTACTTGTGTTTCCATTGACCATACTTTCATGAAATGGATTATGTCCCTCCAAAAGATGGGTCAGTTGGGCTGGGTCATGATTCTTAGTAGTTTGGCAATTCTGCAATGATGTAATCATTCTGCACGATGTGGTCTGATGTAAAGATGCGTTGAGTTGAAAGGGCATGAAGGTGGGACGCAACATGCTGAACCAGGTTCTAGTCCTCATCCCTGTCAGAGGAGTGTGTGTCCCTGGAAGGTGGCCTGCGTAGACTTGTTTTCCAAGAGACAAAGGGAGAGAACAGAGAGCAGACAGGACTATAGCAAAACAGAGAAGGGAGTGGACAAAGAGAGAAAGCCTTCCCCAGTGCTGGCTCTCTGAATTTGAACTTACCAC
Organism: Echinops telfairi; assembly: GCF_000313985.2. NCBI lineage: Eukaryota > Metazoa > Chordata > Mammalia > Afrosoricida > Tenrecidae > Echinops > Echinops telfairi. The sequence goes on along the minus strand of NW_022103896.1, from coordinate 60,953,818 downwards.
ATCCTGAACTAGGAGACAAATGAACTTGTTTGTTAATGCCACCCACTCACTTGAGGTATTTCTGTTTGAGCAACATTAGATAACTATGAAGCATGCCCGTTCTGAGTCAGGGGTTTCCAGCTCTTGTATACCCATATATAGCTAAAATCCATCACAAGATTAATAGTCACAGCCTGATTCTTCATTTCCTTACTTATCAAAGTCCATGATCCATCATTAGGATCACCCCTGTGTATACAATAAACTACTATCCACTGTGAACTAGTACTTTTGGCGCACCCTCCATTGTATTAGCCATGCAAAATGTCAGCCCTAATAAAATAGAACCCTATACCATGTCAGCCCCTCTGACAAGCAGCTAAGCGTGGCTAGAGAAAATGTAGCAACCTTGCTAGTTGTTCTCATACATTTATAACCCTTAATCCAAAATGGTCACTAGCGCTTCCTAGAAATTTGACTTACTAATCAATCCTGCCCTGGGCAACTATTTTTAGGTTCTCTCACCTCAAATATCTAGCACCTCTTTCTTTCTCCAAATTCTCAGTATCTTCTTAATGCACTGAGAATATAGGATGGAATCAGAATAGACTTTTCACAAGGTCCAAACTCCATGTTAACCAACTGACTTGGACTTATCTGAAATCACTCATTCTGCTTTTCCTCTTTCTTTGGTAGTTAAAAAAAAAAGCACTTCCTCTAGTCTAAGGCCAACGTCTCTGTTATACACTGACTCCATGTGCTCCGGTACAGTCAAGGATTTATCTTCTACAATTGCCTCCTCTTTCCTATATCATCAATTACCTGCTCTCTGCTAAAGCTTACCATCAGTAGAAAAGATGTACTAGCTCTCATCTTGTAGAGGGAAAAGTGTTTCCTCCTTGACATATCCCAGACTATGACTGCACATTGCTTGGCTCCTTTTTCAGCAAAACTCCTCAGAAATATGGCTCTCTTTGGTATGTTCACTGTACTCCCTCCCATTTATTTTTATTTATTTATTTTTGTCCTCTCTACCATACAGAAACTGCTCTTGTCTGGTTATTAGCTATCTCTATGTGGCCCAATTCTGTGTTAAATTCTCAGTTGTTATCTTATTCAGTTTATTAACATCATATGACCGTACATCACTTTCTTTTCCATCTAGTGCCTTTTCCCACTGGCTTCAACCCTTTCCCTCTGTCTTTTTTTTTTTTTAATCTTTTGCTGGGTCCCTTAACTACTGGAGTGTCCCAGGCTCAGTATAATGTATTCTTGAACAATAGTTATTCCAAATTGAATTCTTCTGCTCTAAATACCTTAAACACTATGAAGGCAATGAGGTGTATATTTATAACTATCAGTTCTCAATCCTTGAATTTCAAACTAATCAATCTAAATGTCTACTTTTCACTTCCATTGAGATTAATAGGGATCAGAAACTTAGCATGCCACAAAATAGACTCCTAATCTCATAAAATTCTGCTCTCTTCTAGAGTTAGAGTGTACAAGGACCAAAATGACCTTTCACATATCAACCTCTTCAATTTGATCTGCTAACAGTTCTTTTGCTACAGAAAAACTAGTCCTCTGGTTTCGAGAACACTTAAAGGTATACACTTACCTCCTTGCATATACCAAATATCTCCTTCAATATATTCCTCTGCTTTACTCTCACAGTTTCTTCATGGCTTCGCTCAGATATCCCCTATCACCTGGATGAAATAGAGCAGCCCCGCTTCTACCCCTCATTTTGCTCTATTTGTCTTTATCGCTCTGTTACAGACTGATGGTCATCTCCCTGCACTAGGACATAGGATTCATGAAGAATAGATACATTTGTCCACTGCAGTATTCCAGTACCTAAAATAACCCAACATATCAGACTCCCTAAATATCCGCTAAAGGGATGAATCTCAACCTGTTTGCTGATTGACACAATTCATTAAAACACACTTTTTAACCAAACTGAAATTTACTTATTTTTGTTAGCTTAACTTTAATTTTAATTTAATAGGAAATTTAATATTCCTTTTGTATGACAAAATGAGGACTAATACAGATAGAATGCTTTGCGAATCAAATTCAATAGGCTTTTAATTGAAATAGAGTGTTTTCATTAAAGTGCTATTTCTGGAGAGGAAATCTATTGGTTTAATCAGATTCTTCAAAATATTTGAGATGAAATGAAAAAACAAAATGGTAAGAGTATTGCCCAAGTAGATTATTTTACCTCACTACTCCAAAAGTTTTCTGTTTACCTTTTAACTATTTTTTTGAGAATTACATCACACTACTGAATGTATCCACTACTTATCGGTCAGTTTGTTGTACTGTGCCACTTGTGTATGGCTGTGATCCTAGAAGATTTGCCACCAGTATTTCAAATACCAGCAGGGTAATTCACCTGTGTTTTCAGACTGAGACAGAGGGAAAGACTTTTTGACCTACTTCAGAAAATAATAATAATGAAAATGGCCAGTAAAAAACTTATGAACAGTAGAACACTTACTGATAGAATGGTAAAACGCAAGACCCTCAGCTTGGAAGATATTCATACTACGATTGTGGAAGAGGTATGTGTTAGACTGAGTTCTCTCGAGAAGAAAACCTGTGACATCTGTACACTCACTGTCACGGAGTATATTCCAACGCATAGTGACTCCATAGGGCAGAGTAGAATCGCCCCTGTGGCTTTCTGAAGCCGTGAATCTTTATAGGAGTAGAAAGCCTCATCTCTCTGCCTTGGAGTAGCTGGTAGTTTTGAATTTTTGACCCTGAGGTTAGCGGTCCAGTGCAGAACTCAATACCCCAATACACCACCAGGGCTCCGTGGTTATATTAGATAGATAGATAGATACATAGATAGATAGATAAAAAGATAGATAGATGATAGATAGATAGATAGATAGATAGATAGATAGATAGATAGATAGATAGATAGATAGATTGATTTATATCAAGGAAAGAGTTTGCATAACTGTAGAGGTGGATAAGTCCATTCTGGAACCTGTGGGTCAGATGGTAAACTGGAAGCTTCTCTTAACCCCATAGCTTTGGCGACTGAACAACCCAGGATTGGCAGGAATGTCATAGGCTAAAGAGGGAAATAAATCCTAGTTCAAAAGGTCAGGCTTATGACTAAAGAGGCAAATGAATTCAAGGTCAACAAGTCAGATGGCAGGCTGCTGATGGTTTCCAGAGTGAACAAGCAATGTGGCAGGCTGTTGGTTAAAGTCTAAGAACCAGAAGTCAACAAACAGGATGCATAATCGAAGCCCATCAAAAACAAGCAAGCTTTCCCCGGCAACTATTTATATGAAATGTAGGCTACAAACCTGAAGAAACTTCCTTTCATTTGCATCAGGGCAATGGCCTGAGTAAAGATATTGCACTCTATTCTAATGTTCTTGCAACTACTTGGCTGCTTACAACAGATGCCATTGTGAAAGTTATATTATATTAGGTCATATTATGAGGGATTACTAGGTCTCATCGGTCAAGCCACTGAGAACCCTGGCCAAGCCAAGTTGACACAAAACCCATTTTTCACAAAGTGTCTTTTCAAAGCAGAGTTGACTTCAATGACATGTGTGGTGTAAAACTTTCAGGAATTTCATTTGCTGATGCAGTATGACTCAAAATGAGAAAAAAAATAAATGCAAGCATCCATTAATACAATCAGAAACTTCAATTCTACATTTTGATCATTAATGGATGTTGGAAATAGTAAAAAATTAAATGGAGGGCACAAAGATTTATATCCTAGGCATTCCTGAACTAAAATTGACTGGGTTGGGCTGTTTTGATTTGGAGAGTTGCATAGTCTACTATGCAGAGAGTGAAAAGATTGATGAGAAATGGCATTGCATTCATCTTCAAATAGAGCATTTCAAGATCAATGTAGTGTCAGTGATATATTATCCATCATCCTGTAAAAAACAAGTTAAAAAGACTACAATTCAAATTTACTCACCAAACACTAATGAATTGAGTAATTTTTTCACCTGCTTCTATAGTCTAAAATTAATTAAACATGCAATCCTAATTGATCTAATGATAATTATTGGTGATTGAAATGAGAAAATTGGAAACAAGAAGGATCAATAGTTTGAAAATCCACTCTTAGTGAGAGAAATTATGCCAGAGATCACATGAAAGATTTTGAAAAATATTCAACTTATTCATTTTCAATAGCATAAATAGTGACCTTGACAAGTGGAATACACAGAAATCTAATAGACTATTTGAAACAATGGAAAAGCTCAATATTATCAGTCAAAACCAGGTCAGGAGCCTGTTGTGGAACAGACCATCAATTGCTTTTATGCAAGTTGAAATTGAAGCTGAAAAATATTAAAAACAAGTCCCCAAGAGCCAAAGAACATCTTTGAGGATATCTGTGGTAGTTATATAATCATTTGTCAATTTCAGGATTAAGAAAGTACAGGTGGAGTCTAGCTTGTCAATCAGATCATAGCCAATGAGGCCTCTGTGTGGGCATGGCCTTCTCCTGAGAATTTTGGGAAATCTGGGATTTTCAACTTTGGAGGCAGGGGAGACTCTCTCTCACTACTTCACCGTGGGAAACATAGCAGCTGACAAGACATATGGATCCACCCTGATGCAATCCTGGGTGCTGGAGAAGCCATGCAGAGACCTCTGCCAGTGCTGAGATGTTTCCAATGCCACTGGATCCAAAGACTTTCTACCCACTGGCCTGTGATCTTCTACATTTGGCATCATTGCATGTGTTTTGTGAGTCTGAAGAGGACTTTATAGATTGGTATTGGACATATGGGCTAATATCGGACTTATGGACTTGATCTGAACTTGGCTGGGATGTCTCCTCAATATTCAATTGCTCTTGTCTATAAATCTCTTTCTTATACACATATGTGTGTCCATGGATTTGTTTCTCTAGTCTACCCAAACTAACACAATATCTTATCTGAATTTAGAGATCATTTTAAGAAGATTTTATACATTGAATACCAATGACTGAAGACCAGTCAAGTTGTAGGATAGTACTGAGTACATCCCACTTAAGAAACCAAGAAAGAGTCTTAAAAATATAAGAAAAGAATGATCAAAATACATGTCAAATGAGACTCTAAAACTTGCTCTTAAATATAGACTTATTAAAGTGGAAAGAAGAATATATGAATTAAAAGAGGTAAAGAGAACATTTTAAAGGGATCATTAAAAAGTTACTATCTGAGAAAACCAAAGGGGCAGTTTTACTCTATTGTATAAGGTTACTGTGAATCAGAATTGACTTGATAGCTGTGCTGTCTTGGTTTTCTAGAGAATAAAGTATTATAATGAAAATGTACAAAAGGTTGGAGTTAGGGAAACAGCATTTCTCAAGGTGAAAGAAATGAAGAGAAAAAGCAAGCTTTGAGCTGCAACATTGGAATATTCTGTGGATTAATGTTTCACCATAAAGAAAGCCTCAAAAGAAGATAGAAGGGCTACACTGAGTCACTGTACCGAAAAGAATGATAAGTGGGTCAGTCACTTCAGGAGGTAGCATGGAATTAAGAACTGAAGATACTATAGGAAGAAGACCGAGTTTCACTGAAGCAATTGGCAAAAAGCAAATCTCCAAAAATTGACAATATCAACTGAGGTATTTCACCAAATGGATGCAATGGTGGAAGCACTCATTTGTCAATGTCAGGCAGTATGGAAGACAGCTACCTGGCCAACTGACTACAAGGTCCACACTTGTGCTTATTCCAAAGAAAGGTGAGGCAGCAGCATCCAGAAAATATCAAATAATATTATTAATACTACACACAAGTGAAAATTTGTTGAAAATAGTACATGGTCCCATGTACAGATAGCTCTGTTGGTGAGTATGGAAGATGATTTGGGAGCACTAACCTCACAGCGGGGAGGGATGCTAAACAATGAGTGTAGGGAACTTAGGGGAGCGACGGGCCACTTTTCAGTACCTGAGTAGGCACTGGGAATATGTTTCTACCCAACCTTTGGTGAACCAGCACCAGCTGACCTTGCAGGCAGCAGGGAATAACACAGGGTCTACACCAGAAGGACTTAACATAGAGGCCCAGCCGAATGGACTGAACCCTGGAAGCTTCCTGCACCCTTGGACTGAGCCGGGGATACTTGGATGAGAGAGGAAGCAGAGAGTGGCCACTCCAGGACTGTGGAAGTGGTAGACATTGAATTTGGGGGAAACCCCCAGCTTGGTGAATGTCCAATGGAAAGTGACCCAGGATCACCATACATGTAGTACCTCAATGCCCACCTTACAGTGACATGACAGGTTCTGATTCATTGAGCAGGGATTTTCACTTGGAATAATTGATCCAGGAAAATGCTCCCTGGAATCAATCTCCATAATTAGTGTCAACAGAGTCCAATCAAGTGAGAGATCAAACTGTGTAGGAAAAAAAACGCATGATTTGCAGCTCAAGGTGGAACCCTACTTGCATAGAATCCTTATACCAACAGTGTCTGATTATAGTGCAATTGACTTCTATCCCAGGGAGGTGATTGACAATGCTGTTCTTTATTTTTACAGGTTTTTGCTTTCCTGCATGTAGTTTGCTTTTTGGTTCTATTTGTTTGGTTGCTGGTTGGCTTATGGCTGCTGTTGATGCAGGTGGTCTCATAGGGTTTGATTTTGCCATATATTGACAGCCAAAGCAAACCTGTGATGTGCAAACTCCATGGACAAGCAGATGAATTCTGGGCTCCTACTTAACTCTACCCCCAATTTAAGAACATTTAGTTCTGATAACATGCCCCTGCTTGAAATGATCACTGAAGATAAGAGTGGTACAGCAAAGTGTGGTGAAGAAAGTAGATGGTGTCCAACTATTGATCAGAGTAGTGTCTGGGTCCTAATGACTTTTATTCAAGCAAGCAGCCATCTAAGCGAGGAGTCAACTAAATCCACACAGGAAAAGTACACCAGCTTGTGTGATCCAAAGATGACAATTACAAAATCTGAGTTTGATGAAGGGAAAAGTATCAGGGTGAAAATTATGAATACCCAATTTGTAGACAGTGGAGGACGGACAATGGGAGCCCAAATCCCACTCTGCAGAGTATGTAGTCAGACTGATCTGTTGGCAAATCCTCTCTAGCCAAAGGCAAGAGTCTCAACAGCCTATCAGGCAGAGACCACTATCGTCTTGATTAGGTGGATCTAATGCGATGCTTGGCCAGTTGACCTGCCTATAGACATGACCTGACCTGACCTGACCTGAATGTGTTCTGGGTGCAAGGATCTCTTAACTTGTTCCATGACAGACCTTTCTTCCCTGGCTTTTTGAATGTTGATGGGGAGTCTTTTCTTTCTCATTCATTTTTTTGTATTTTTTGTCTTTATTATTATTTTATCCTTACCATCTTATTTCAATTCTGGTTTTTGTTTCTGTTAGGTTTCCCAGTTTGTGAAGCATAGGAGTGTATGCATAGTGGTAATAACTACAAGGGTCTATAGTGGATCAAAGGGTGAGAAGTGAGTGACAGGGAGGGAAAGGGAATGTTGGGAGTAAAACTTGAAGGTGGGAGCTGGGAGGGAGAACTAGAACTGATGGTGATTGCACAAATTATTTTGAAAGTGATTTAACCATGGTGGGGGTGGGGGGTGTTCCACAATTGATGTGGTGATGATTGTACAGTTCTTCTTGATATGATTGAATGACTAAACTATTGAATTGTATGATATGTGACTTATAATAAAATATTTTTAAAAGAAATTAAAAAATCTCACAACTGGACCAATAAGTAATATCATGATACACAAAGAAAAGGTTAAAGTTAGAAAGGATTTAATTTTATTTGGATCCCTAATCAACAACAACAGCAATCAAAATCTCAAACATCATATTCCATTGGGAAAATCTGCAGAAAAATACTGCTCTTAAATGTTAAAAGGCAAAGGTGTCTCTTTGAGGACTAAGATATACCTGACCCAAGCCATGGTATGTACGTCAAAGCTGAACAGTGAACAAGGATGAGTAAAGGATTAATGCCCTTGAACTATGATGCTAGAAAAGAACGCTGAATATAATGTGGACTGGAGGAAGCGTGAACCAATCTGTCTTGGAAGAAGTACAGCTGGAATTATCCTTAGAATAAAGAAAAGCCTAACTTTTTCTCAAGTACTTTAGATATGCAATCAGGACATCATACTTAGTAAAGTAGAGGATTAATAAAAAAGAGTAAGACCCTGTATTAGTCTGGGTACTTTGGAGAAACAAATCCATAGCAACTCACGTATAAGAGAGAGTTTTATGCAAAGAAAATGTGCATCA
>NW_022103896.1:60937888-60944579 GCF_000313985.2 Echinops telfairi | reverse complement strand
TCTTTATTGCTGCATTTCTCCGACTTCCACTCAACAAGTAGATCCAGGTGGTCACCTAGCAAGCATTTCAGCCTGCTCACAGGCTCCCTTTAACAGACCCTATAGTATTGAATCTACCTATGTGATGGTAGGGGTGGAGTTCAACCTATCAATCAGGGCACACACAGCCTGATGATGCCTCCATGGGAGGGGGGGCTAGGGTCTGATCTTTTAATAAGAGGAACACTGAGAGCTTCTTTCTCTCTTGCCCCTCCACATCTCTGCTTGTCTGGAGTGCATGCTTGGCTCTGAGCTTGGCAATCCATGGAGCCTGCAGACTTTGGAAACTATGGCACCCTTTATATTCCTGACAACCTTGGACCCCCGTGACTCTGCACCCACACTGTCCTGTGATCTTCCTGCCTCATCTGCTGACAGCTGCATGAATCTGAGAATCTCCAGCTAACATCTGACCCATGGACTAGGCTGGACCACTTTCTTGATATAAAGTTCTTTCTTACACATATATGAGTATTACTGGTTTTGTTTCTCTAGATAACCCACCCAACACAGACCCACAAGAAAATACATTGATCCAATGATTGCAATATTTGACTGAAACAGAGCAACCATTGTGAGGCTTATGGAGGGCAGGGGGACTTTTCTTTCTGTTGCACATAGATAAGTCACTATGAGATGAAATGACTTGCTTAACCAACAGCTATAGTAAATGTATCGTTTATTTACTAAGCATTACACATAAGCAAATATATATTTCACAATTACTAGAGACCCAATTACAGCAAGTACCTGTAATTTTATAGAAGAATTGATGCATTTTAATTATTATGCTGGTGAAGAATATTGAAAGTATCATGGACTGTCAAAAGGACAAACAGATCTGTCTTGGAAGAAGTATGGCCAGTGTGTTCTTTAGAGGCAAGGGAGGCAAGAGTTCATCTTATATACTTTGGGCATGTCAGGAAAGACCAGTCCCTGCAAGAGGACATCGTGCTTTGCAAAGTATGCAGTGAAAAAGAGGAAGGCCCTTAATGAGATAGATTGACTTAGTGGCTGCAACCTTGGGCTCAAGGTTAGGAACAACTGTGAGGATGCTGCGGGACCAGGAAGTGTTTTGTTTTGTTTTGTTGTACATGGAGTCACTGTGGATAGGAACTGACTCAATGGCACCTAACAACAACAACAACTGTATAAAGCTATCATAATTCTTTTTCTTATGTAAATCAATATTGCCTTGAATGCTTCAGTGACTCATGCTTTCATACTAGTTCATGGTCCCAGCTTTGGGATGGCCTTGGAGGAGTAAATGATGAGAACAAGTCCCCTGGCAGTCAGTCTTCAGTGGAAAAACTTGTGTGGGCCAAATCACCCCAATCAGAACGTGAGGAACAAACCTTGACTAAAGTGTTAATGGCTGCTAATGAGATATTCAGTGATACCTCCTGAGAGTAGATTTGCATTTAAATGAAGGCTTTCTAGGAAGGACTTCTTTAAGAAAGGAGTGCTTCTAAGGCTGGCTACTACTAGCATAAGAGGCTATTGTGGGAACAGAACAAATGAATATTGCATGATTTAAAATCAAGAACAGTGTATACCAGCATTGTATCTTCTCCATACTTATGCAATCTGTATGGTAACCAAATAATCAGAGAAACTGGATTATATGACGAAGAATGCAACATCAGGATTGGAGCACAGTGATTTGCTATATGCAGATGACACCACCTTGCTTGCTGAAAGGGAGGACTGAGACCTTACTGATGAAGCTCAGGGATTAGAGCTTTCAATATGAATTGTAACTCAATGTAAAGAAGACCAAAATCAATCAATCAATCAATCAATAAAAAAGAAGACCAAAATCCTAACAACTAGACCAATTGGTAATATAATAAATGGAGAAAACATTATAGTTGTCAAGGATCTCCTCTTGCTTGGACCCGCAATCAATGTCATGAAACAGCAGTCAAGAGATCAAAAAACGAGTTGCCTTGGGTAAATCTGCTGCACAGCACTGCTTCAATGTGTTGGAAAGCAAAGATGTTACTTTGTGGACTAAGATGAACCTGACTCACACCATGGTATTTTCAATTGTTTCATATGCATATGAAAGTTCAACACTAAATAGGAAGACCAAAGAAGAAGGGATACGTGTGAATAACGGAGAGAAGACTACTTAGAGTACCATGACTGCCAAAAGAACAACCAGATCTGTTTGGAAGAAATACAGCAAGAACACTCCTTAGAGGCAAGGATGGCAAGACTTCATCTGAGGTACTTTTCAGGAGAGACCATCCAGTCCCTGGAGAAGGACATCATGCTTGGTAAAGTATCCTAATAGAACAGAAGGTCCTTGACAAGAAGTTTGATACAGTGACTGAAACGAGTTCAAACATAAGAACTATTGTGAGGATGGTGCGGGGCTGGGCACGGTTTCATTCTGTTTTAAATAGGGTCATTGAGTTGAAACCAATTTAATGGCACCTGAAAACAGCAGGCACAAAGTTCCTGATCCTGATTTTCAATGGTCTCTAACTGAAAGTAATATTGTGAAAGCCACAATATTTCTAGATTATTTGATCACCATGTATTTTGGACCTGTTATCAAGAGAGACCAGTTTCTGGAAAAGGATGTCATGCTCAGCAGTGAAGAAGGGCAACAAAAAAGGGGAAGACTGTCAGAGATATGGATTGACACTGTGGCTGCACTAATGGGCTCAACCTAACAACAGTTGTGATGATAATGCAGGACTGGGTGGTATTTTCTTGAATGTAGGGTCAGTCTCTGAGAGTCAGAACTGACTAGAGGACACCAAACATCAATTTGATCATCTCAATCAATGTGTGAAAACTCTAGTTCTGGCAATTAAAACCTGGCACAGTGAGATGGTTGTGTAAGCAGGTGCATTGTTGTGGTGGCAAAACCAGTCCCCCGACTGCTACAAATCAGGCCTCCCCCACTACACACACACTGTTATGCAATCTTTTCAGGACCTCTAAATAGAAAGTTTGATTAACAGTCTGACCTGGTGGAATGAAGTCCAGATGCACTATGAGTGGACATTTTCGTCCGTTCGGGAAGTTGACGATCATCCAGACCAAGGTTTGTCATCAGTAGATGTTTCACCTTTTTTGAAACAAGGAAACCACTCCTACACTTGACTGTCCTCCATAGGGCTGTCCTTGTAAGCTGTGTTCAACATCACTGTAAAGGGAAAACTGAGGTACAGGGAGGAAGACAGACATAACTGACAGAACAAGGGAGAGCAGAAACAGAAATAGCTTTATTAGAGGGGGAGCTCCCAGACGAGGTTCTGTGACCTAGGCCAACAGGTCAGGGAAGTCATGCTCAGCAGCTGGGGGCAAGGGTTTTTAAAGGGATGGTGAGAAATGTATAGCATATGGGGTCTGGAAACTGAGAGAATTGCTTGTCAGCTCCTTTCAGCGTTTCTTACCTGGCGCCATCTGCTGCTGACCTTTGGGATGTGCAGGGAAGCACGTGCAGGGCCCGGACCTGCCTCAGCTTAGTCCAAATGGGGCTGCCTAGTTTGGACCGGTCCAAACATTCCAAACTTCTTAATATTGGTGATGGGACGACATATTTTTGTCGTAACTACTTCCTGCTGAGATAGGGCGAAGAAGGGGGTGGATTAAGAGTTAGAAGGTTCAGGGGTCAGGCTGGCTGGCAGTGGACTGTAAGGGTGGAGAAGAAGCTGATTGAAGGTCAGGTTGGAGATATTTTTCATTCTTTCCTGCAAAAATTTGAACACAGACGGAGCTAAATGTAATAGTACCCAGATCATTATCAGAGGTCTTAAGAGGCGCATGAGTGTGAGTGGGATTAACAGTCTGTAAACTTCATGCAGAGAAAAGTCATCCCCATCCTGATTTGTGAAGTAACAGATTAGCTGTGGTTGGGCATTGGGCAGTGACAAGGAGGGGATGGGAGAGGCTGATGTGAATTAGTTAGGCTGCGGGTGACCTTGTCTGTTCTGTCGCTTCCCCATGAACTATCAGGGGAACTGGCTTGATGTCCTTGACATTTCTCACACTGTACTCTTTCTTACCATGAACACATTCACTTCTTTCTCATCAACTTCACGGCAAACAGCTTTCCGTAACTTTCAAATTTCTTCACATTCTGGCACAGCCAGACATTCTATAATAAATTATCCAACTCTTTTTCTAATTATTTGCAACTTACTCTGACCTTCTGAAACTTACTGTTTCCGTCTAGACTTAAACATTCACTGAAATGAAAATTGTATTAACTAAGTGTTAGCAAAGGGTTAAAGGTCTGTTGGGAGTCGCGCGTCTGCTGCATTGCATAAAGGCTGCTGTGAACACCCTCAGGGAGTTTAATGGTTTAGTTATGAGGGAGAAAGTGGGGACTTTTGTGAAGTATTTGTTCACTCAAAGTCAATAGTCAGAGGTTCTTTATGACTTAGTGTTTATTTAGAGTTAAACTCTGAGTGGTGGGGGTGGGGCACAGGCTTAAACAGATAGCAGTGGAAGGAGATAAGTGTGTCCTGAGGGAGAGAGAAGTTAAGGGAGTTTGGCTGTGTCTGCTTTAGAACTGTTTTAGGAGGGGCTGCAGGTAACGGCAAATGAATGCTGACAAGGTGGGTTAAGAGGAATGCTGAAAACGGTATGGTGGAAGGGGGGATATGGGACAAAAGCATATAGGAGCTACCGGGTGTATAGGAATAACAGCTTCGTTAATGAGGCGCAGGTCCTGGACCAAGTAATAAGTACCATTTGGTTTCTTACATGTAAGATTGGAGTGTTGAAGGGAGAGTGGGTAGGAGTAATGAGGTTGTTAGAAAGGAGGCATTGTATGATGGGTTAACATTGGGAAGCAACAGAGTCTGTAGGGCCAGTTCTTCCAGGTTGGGTGAGAGAAGAGGAAGGAGCAGAGGTGCTGTGAGACCAAAAGTAAGGTGTAAGGTGGCCCCTAACTAATTTGATATGTCTCTTCCCAACAGAGGGACCAGGCACGATGGGATTATAAGGAAGGAATGAGTAAAGGGCTAGTACACCTGGGGCAGGAAGGCTTGCCATCAATATCCATGACCGAGATTGAGGAATAACTGCTTAACCCTGAAAATGAGGGCAGGTCAGAAAAGATAGCTTCTGTGTAAGAAGGAAATTTACTCACCCAAAACCTTGAGCAATACCCCAGGCTTGGCGAAGGTGATCGGCGTACAGTCAGGGTCTTTTCAGACTTTGGCCAATCCCAGCAGGGTCAACGGTGGGTCAGGAATTGGAAGGACAGTCCCTCCACGTGGAGACACAAAGGGCCTGTCGCTTTTCCAAGGACAGTTGGACTTCCAGTGTCTGCTTTGACTGCATGTCGGGCAGGGATTGGTTGGAGCTTCAGGCCTGGGGCACTTCTGTGACCACTGCCCTTCTCTGCACTTGAAGCAGGCACCAGGTGGCGGTAGTTGTTCCCATACACACTTGCCCCATGCTTCCCTTCTGGGGCCTCAGGGGATCGCTGACCATAGGGCTGCTACTAAGGCTTGGGTTTGAAAAGTTACCTTCTTCCAGAACCAGGCATCACAGGCTGACTCTGCCTGCTCCTCACGGTGTTAAAAACTTTAAATGCCATATTCACTAAATCTTGGATTGGGGTTTGAGGGCATTTCTTCTGCTTTGTAAAGCTTTTAATGTAAAGCATCAGTTAAGCAGCTTAAAAAGGTGGCTGGATTCTCGTCAGGCTTTGAGTGATCTTAAGATTATTACAATTGACTCCTATATGGGAAATGGCCTGAAGTCAAGCCAGGACACACTGCAGCATTTTATTACAGTGGGCTTGTCTGTCCCTACCTGCTTGATTGTCAATTTGATAACTCTAACCGTGTTTTTGTCTGAGAACCACCTAGGTCAGGGTCGGTCAAATGACCTGGTTGGAGTGCTGCTGAACACGGAGAAAAATGCGGTTAGGATGGAGGAAAGGATGGCAAAAATATCATGCCAGGAAAAACATAAGTTTGAGTTAAATATCGGAACTCCTTCATATAGGTGGTGGGATCATTACAAAGGAGCCTAAATGCTTTTCAATCTGAGATAAATCAGTGAGAGAGAAGGGAACATGAACCAGACCACTCTCTCAGCCCTGGCCACTTCCTGACTGGACAAAGGACAAGGGGGGTTCTGTGGTCACATGGGCTTGCTAACTGGTGAGGAGTGCAGACTCTGGTTCCTCCAGCGAGGCAAGTAGATCAGGAGGAGAGGATGTGGGGGCTCTGAGTATGGCCAGAATACGGAGAGGGGTGAGTAAGAGGGGAGACAAGGTGTTCAGGCAGGTCTGAAAAGGTAGACACCAGAGGGGGTGCAGAAGCAGGAGGAGAGGAGGAATGTTCTCTAGTCCAGAGGACTTGAGAAGGGGAGCAGGAAATACAGAGAATGGGACGAGAGTGCAAAGAAAAGATGGCTTGGACGTTTGGAATCTCAGACTATTTGTGAGTTTACTGGCATAAATTGTTGAGATTTCAGAGGAAATTGAAATCAAAAGTGCAGCAGGTGGTTAAAGTTGTTACTCTGAGAGCTTTCGGGACCCCTCCCTCCTGCTGGTCTCAGGGTGACGACCAAGGATTTGTGCTCTGCTTCCCTATCTGGGAGAGGTCAGTCAGAGGCTATAGGTGTTGGCTAAGTGGAGGCTGAGCAGGGAGGGAGCCGGGAAGGGGAGAGA
>NW_022103896.1:60936441-60937453 GCF_000313985.2 Echinops telfairi | reverse complement strand
AGAAAAAGACCAGGCGTTTAGGGCAGAGATCAGGAGCCAAACCCAATTCAGTAAGGTTGGCAGTAGGCACCCACCGCAAAGGACTGTCCTTAGGGGGTTGGGACAGAAGACTTCCCATTGTGTCTCAAACTGCAGGGGGTATGGACAGAGGAGAAGGCGTCCCCTGGTCCCCATTCGCACCCATCAGTCAGGAGGTGGCCCAGTAACCCTGAGAATTGTCCAGGTCAGAGCTAGGGGCCCAGTGGGAGAGTCCTGGACTCTCCGGAACATGAAGGTTCCCTGGTGCAGGCCTGCGGCTTTAACTGGCAGACAGGGATCTCGGTTCAGAGAGAGACACAATGGAAGCTGAGGGGGAGGGGGGCCTGGCTTTATGGCTGGTAAATATGGAGGTTGGTCGGGCCTTTGTTCAGGGGGAGAGGAAGGGGAAGCAGAACATTTTAGAGAAAGCACTGCAGGGCAGCAGACCTAAAACACACAAACCGGTAGAAAGGGCCCAGACATACCCTCTGCTACGTTCCAGTCCAGGCAGAAGGTGCGGTGGCTGCTCGGCCTAGTGCTAGGAGTCCTGTTAGCAGCAGGGATCCCAGGAGGTAAATACAGAGACAAAAGGCTGGAGGCCACGTGAGAGAAGATAGACACAGAGAAAAGATGGACACGAGAAACTGGCCTTATCATCGCACCCCTTTCGGGGAAAGGAAGTTATTTCCAGCTCTCTTGGTATGAGAGTTGCAGAATAAACCCCTGCAGTGGTGCAGCGTTCAGCTTCAGGGCTTTCAGCTAGTTAGCCTCCCATGAACCCAATGTTCCTGTATGAGTTTTCTGGTCCTGGGTGTCCAGAACGACAAACAAGACAAATGAGACAGAACCAACATACAGAGAGAAATACTGACCAGAAGTCGCTCATTCAGACAGGCTCTGGAGGTTCAAGAGGAGCGGAGGGGTAGGCTGAGTCCCAGACAAAGCAGGGCTGGGACAGCAAGGAGCCCATGTCCCTACCTTCCCGCGTTTTCAT
>NW_022103896.1:60932941-60935809 GCF_000313985.2 Echinops telfairi | reverse complement strand
GGATACCACCACGTAAACTGACACAGTGGTTGCCACAATAGACTCAGGCATAGGAACAGTTGTGAGGATGCTGCAGGACCCAGGAGTGCTTTGTTCTGCTGTGTGCAGGGTTGCTAACGACGATTTGATGGCACCTAACAGCAGCAATAACACCATGAAGTCTGTTTGAATTTGACGTCTCTCTCCCTTGTAAAGCATGACCACAGAACCTAACTTTCAAATTGAAACAGTTGTGAGTGAAATAGAAGTGCTAATAAGAATTACACCTAATTATTGAAGCAGGTTGGACTCACCAAAGAAGTAGGTCATTTTAACTAAAATGAAAGTCAAGGACAGGCATAAAGGCAAAAATAAGTTAAATCAGAAGGAAAACAAGCCCACGGGGCGTCAATGGTATGTAAAGAATGACAGAGGGACAGGGCTATCTGTTCCTTTTGCCTGGAAGTGAGGAAAGCAGACTATCAATTGAATTCTTCTCATTTCTCCTTTCTCTTTTCTTCTGGCCCCTTTAACATCTTCCTTATGTTCAGAATATTTTCTACATACTTTTGCCTGACCTAGTGATGTTGTCAGGCAAGCATTGGATTGTTTGCTGCACAGTTTGTGGTTGAAGCTCACTAGCTGCTTCATGGAAGAAAGAGAAGGCTACCTGCTTCCATAAAGATTTAGAAAGAGAAAAATAATATATGTGTGTGTATGTATATATGCATATACATATATACATACTAAGAGTTGGAAGCCCTTCTATAGGGGTCTTGTACCTTCCCTTAGTATTTTGTGTTCTGTCTTTTTGATTTCTCAATACACAGTAAACTTCTTAAAGACATTTAATGAGTCTCCTCCCCCCTCCCTCAGTCACTTAACAATTCTAATAATAGGTGCATACTATTTATTGCACAAACCTTAGAATGGTAATGTTCAAGAGCTTTAAAAATAGCGGAAATAATATATTTCTACTTACATATCACATAGAATATCAGCTCGTCTGTCTTCAAATAGTGTGGGCCCTCGTTTTATAATAAAATCTCAGTTTACCAACCTTGTGAATAGCTTAATCAAAGAATCATCCAAAACAAAAAAGGTTACGAATGTAGTAACCTCAGACAAAAGGAAATCACAAAATTTAAATACATAACCCACAAATATCTTCAATCAAAATGAATGCTTACTAATGCTAATAATAAAAAATAGTAAAGGTAAGGAATTTTTGTTAGGTGCCATCAAGTTGGTTCTCACTAATGACCACGTGTACAGTAGGACCAAAAGTTGCCTGGTCCTGTGCCATCCTGCCTCTCACTGCCCTGGTTGTGCCCACTCTTGCGGCCACTGTGTCAGTTCATCTCATTGGGGGTCTCCCTCCTTCTGGCTGACCTTCTACTTTACCAGGCTGATGTTCTTCTCCAGGCACCGGCCCCTCCTGATAGCACATCCAGAATGTGTGAGATGAAGTCTTGCCATCCTCATTTGTAAAAAGCATTCTAGTTATACTTTCTGCTACAACAGATTTCTCTGTTGATTTTTCTGACTATTCCTGGGATAGTCAATATTGTTTGCCAACTTCCTAATAATGCAAAGCATCGATTCTTTGTCAGTCTTCCTTCCTCACTGTTCAGTGTTGGCCCACATGAGACAATTGAACACACTGCAGGCCCGACCAAGTATCCCATTCCTCAAGGTGGCTTCTGTCGTTTTTAACACTTTCAATAGGTTTTTTTCTCAGCAGATTTGTCCAATGCAACGTTCCATTTGATTCCTGGACTGCTGTTGCCACAGATCCAAGGTCACTGCCATTGAATCCATCCTGACTCAGAGCGACCTGCTAGGGCAGAGTAGAACTGCCCCTTTGAGTTTGTGAGACTGAATAATTACAGGAGCAGACAGCTCGTCTTTCTCCAAAGGAGGAACTAGTCAATTGAAGCAAAGACCTGTGGTCAGCAGCTCAATGTAGAGTCCACTCCTGTGGCTGGAGTACTCACTGTCCAGTCAAGAAAAATGAAATCCTGGCCAACGTCAGTGCTTTCTTCCTTTACCACGAGGCTGTTTTTGGTGCAGTGACCCTTGTTCTTTTCTTTAGGTTGAGATCCTGAAAGCTGCAGTCTTTTGTCTGCATAGGACAGGCTGTTCAGTCATTCTTCTCCGTGATAGTTAGGTTTTTGGTCCAGGATCTTCAATAGCTTGGCAGTTAGGCCCCCCTGGAAGGTACAGGTCACAGTTGAATGATGTCTCCTTGAGGAGATGGTCTGTCTCCATAAACAGTGGCTGTGAAGAACATTTTCTCCCTCTTCTTGTTGCTGTGTATCCTCTGTCTGTCAAGTTCTTTGAACTTGAGCCAATATTCTACTATGTAGCCTGCTGAACCTAGCAGCTGCTGGCAGCCTTCATGTACCCTGCTGACTGGATACTCTCAACTTGGTCTCCTCCAGTCTGCGTGTGTCCTCCTGTTTCCTGGTGCATCCGCTGGCAGTTCTGTGAGTTGAGAAATGCCTTCATCTTAGCATCTGACCCATGGACTGCAGCCATACGAGGTTTCCCCACTCTGTGGCTGTGTAGGCTGCTTCTTTCTTGTACATATGAGTCTCATTGGTTTTGTTTCTCTAGAAAACCCAGCCTAACACACCCTCCAATCATTCTTCTTCATATGTACAATTTCTCAGGTTATTTGCACAACATACACATTGAATAAGTATGGTAAAAGGATATAATCTGATCACATTCTCTCCCAATTTTAATTCAGAGATGTAGACAGAAAAGTGATTGTTTTTCTAATCCATGTTATATGCAAGTCATGTTACCATGAGCAAAAAGTCTAGAATACATATACAAAACTGAACTAAGTGCTATCACCAACAATCATAGGAATTAGAATCA
>NW_022103896.1:60928133-60931427 GCF_000313985.2 Echinops telfairi | reverse complement strand
CCTACTAATCACATTTATGAACCCACTGCCTTGAACCAACTGAAGGAAGAGATCAAACATGCCCTTTCACTCTCAGGACAAGTCTCTCTAATAGCCATTCCTTTCCTCACTTTAAAATCAAGGCAAAACCAGATACTGAGTGGAAGAATCCACTACAAGTCTACCTACAACCTAACCCCCAACCCTTTAGTTTCATCTGAGTCTCCAGTTCCCATACACGTTCTCATTTTCCTTCCTCTTTACTGTCCATGGACTCATCCCCAACACTTGATATTTAGCAAGGTCTTGAACTAAGTTTTAAATGATCAACCATGAGGGTTAACAAGTTTTCCTTTCTAAGGCATTTAGAATTTTAAAAGGAGATGAAAGCTTGTCCAATAGTCACAGATTACACTTTTCAAGTATATAGCACCTCAGTAACAATAAGTCCACCTAGTACCTAGATCTTGGTTTATAATTCCATTCTTCAATAAAATGAACCAGGGTTCCTTTGAGAAATGAATGCTATAGGATTAGTGCAAGAAATACATAAAATAAACCTGGACCACCCAGGTCTTTCTCCCGAAATGCTGCTGTTGGTTTCCAATTGCTGACTTTCTACTCCCGTAAACATGACCTGGTCCTGCACCATCCTCACAGTTGTTCCAATGTTGCAGCCACTGAGTCAATCCGTTGGGTCCGGGGTCTTCCTCTATTTTGCTGCCCCTCCTCTTTGCCTAGTATGATGTCCTTCTCCAGGGACTGGTCTCTACTGGCAACATGTCCAAAGTATGTAAGATGAAGTCTTGCCACCCTTGCCTCTAAGAAACACCCTGGCAGCATTAGTTAATTTAATAAATCAATATTACTATTAACAACTGTACCATGCTAATGTAACATGTTAATTATGAAATTGGGGGTTGAGGTATATGGAAACTTTCTGAAAATCTATATTGGTTCCATAAAATAGTCTTGCAAAGAAAACCAAAAAGTGATGTGTTGTAACACCCAGGTATTTTGAGTTGTATGTAGCATTGAGCAAACCTACTGTAAAAATCCTCTTTAAAGAGTTAAATCATAAAGATGTCACTTTGAGGATGAAGGTGGACCTGACCCAAGTCATGCATTTTTTTTCAGTCACCTGATATACGTGTGAAAGTTGAGCATGCATAAAGATGACCAAAGGATTGATACCTTTGCGTGTTGGTGAAATATACTAAATAGACCATGGACTTCCACACACACAAAATCAACAAATCTGTCTTGGAAGAAGTACAGCCAGAAAACTCCTTGGTGAAAATTTATCTCACATACTTTAGATATGTTATCAGTGGGGGCTAGTCCCTGGAGAAGAGTCTCATGACTCATAATGTAGAGGCAGACCCTCCATGGGTGAACTGACCTAACGGCTGAACAATGGACCCCAGCATAGATAAGATGGTGAGGATGGCATGGGACTGAGCTGGATTTTCATCTGTGATACATGGTGTTTCCATGACTGTCTCAGAACTGACTCGATGGCATCTAACAGCAATGACAACTGCAGTTATCGTAGGGAATTTTCTGTGAGGAAGTCCCAGCCACAGACACTCCTAATATTATTAGGGTTTGCTGCCTACATTTCTAATTTAAAAAATGCTCAGTGGCAAGTTTGAAATAGAGTTAGTGAAACTAGAGATGTTATTCTCCCATCTGTATTCCATAAATTCGATATAGATCAAGAATCCCTGCTATATAGTAATATTAATGGTCAAACTTTATGAAAGTGTTCCCCAGAGAGATTTAATAGTTCTGGTTTTCAAAGATCACATATTTTAAGACCAGGAATTTTGCTTTTTGTAAGTCTTCTTTTTTCTATACAACCTCCCAGTTTTGGAATGAGTAAGAAGAGCTGCAAGAACCCATCACTGAGCAAAGGTGCTTTCCTGTCCATGTGCCATCAATGCATTAGGTGGTCAGACAGTTCTACCCAGGAAAGCTAGCCAAACCTAAAGGTGGACAATTCCATAAACAAGGCCAGTAGACTAATGGAGATACACCCCACAGAATCCTAGGGACAGGGAGAGTCACTACTTGTAAATACCTGTTTCCCCGAAAATAAGACCTACTTACAGTTTTGCCTCTAGCTGAAATATAAGGCATCCCCCTGAAAATAAGTCCTCCCCGAAAATAAGCCCACCCACCCACCCACCCAGCTACCATAACTCTGGACTCTGGACCCTAGCTGTGGGAGCTGCCCCGCAGCTCACTGTTGGCCACAGCGCAGCAGGAGCAGATAGGAGCAGACAGAAGTGCGAGGTCTCTTTTAATAAAACAATAAAATAATAAATAATAAATGTGAACCATATTCTTCTTCATGGAAAAAGAAGACATCCCCTTAAAATAACACCTAGCGCATCTTTGGGAGCAAAAATTAATATGACACTGTCTTATCTTCGGGGAAACAGGGTAACTCTAGTGAACCTTGATCGGATGCAAGGAAGAGATTAGATTCAGGGCACTTCTTTGGCTTAAACTGTTGATCGGTTCAGGAATTTACAAAGGAAGCTTAGGAGGTAGAGTGGTAGGGCGGAGAAGGAAGGAAGGGCGGGAGAAAACGAGAGAGAAAGAGCAAGAGAGAGCAACCTTGTTAATAACCGGTGTCTAATTAAAGAGATTCAAGGGGTGGGGTAGGGTCTTTTTAAATTCTTTTCTGGACCAGACAAGATGGGAAAAAGGCCCTGTGGGGGTGGAGGTGGGGAGGCAAGCGCGAGGGCGGCAATGTCGCTTTCATCTCAAATTCGGATGTATCCTTTGGGATCCAGAGCGGCACAGACGTCTGTTAAAGAGGCGTCTGCTTACAAATTTCCAAAGGTTCTAGCTGTGACCACGAGGAAGGCGTTGGAGGGAACATCTGTCCTTTACCGCGCCATTCAACAGCACCATCCTAGGGAGTCCCCGGTCTGTTTTCTTGGGCGCCTTCTGCCCCATTTCCCCACTCCTCTGGGAATTTCCCTTTTCCATTACGTAGGCGAGAGGTCCCCGGCTTTCATAGTTAGGGGTGTATGCGTGTATTTGTGTGTGTATGTACCGTTTGACAAGGGAGTTAGAGTGATCATCCATGTAAAATACGTCCGGAGTGGGGAGTGTAAGGAGACCAGCTCGGCTCTCCAATCGGCGAAATGAACAATAGGACCCGGGAGACTGAGGGTGGGACACCCACAGGCCGCATGGAGCAGTCCAACCAGCGCGGGGGCCGGGGGCACCGGCGTGAGACGCGCTCTGCAGAGAACGTCTCTCTGGCTCCTTTCTCTCGGTCCGCGATCGGCGGGGCCT
>NW_022103896.1:60926895-60927890 GCF_000313985.2 Echinops telfairi | reverse complement strand
GGTGCGGGCACCTCTGCGGCTGCGGGCGACGGGCGCTGACTCGGGCCCGGGAAGGTAAGCCGCCCGGCTGTTCTCGGCCTAGGCGACCTTGCGCGGTGCTTTCTGCTCGCCTACCAGTGGGGTTTGCAACTCCTCAGGAAGAAGGGGAATATCCCGGCTGCCGTCGATAGTGGGGGAAGGAGCATTGTTGGGACTGAAATGTTAATCAGCCAAGTGTCTCGGGCCGGACGAGCGACGTTGGGGGCAAACAAAGAAAACGCTCAGCCGCTACGTTCTTTACAAGAGAATCGGCAAATGCCTGCCGAGAAGCCCAAATGTGCCATCATTTGAGATGTGCTTTACTGTCTCTGTCTTCCAGCTTCACTTAGCTGTTTTCTGGTTTGGAGCAGCAAGTCCCAGGCAGCAACCTACCTAGGCCTGTGATTAGAAATCTTCCCTGCTGCCGCGGCCCTCTTTCCTCCCTCTCCCTTTCCCACTTAACAGAATGGGTCTGTGCACCCCTCAATGTCAAATCACCTGCTACCTTTATGACAGGTCTCTATTTGGAACGGAAACTTAGCTCTTGGGGTTCAGATTCAGTTGAGCCGCATCCAGTCTGGCTTCTCCCTTCTTTACCCTCTTTTATGTCAGTCATCACATTGATCTTTTTGAGGATGCTGTGGTCATTCACAGCCCATCTCTGACCCGTGCCTCTGTTCCGTGGCTGGTCTTTACACCGGCTTGGGAATTCTCATTATGTACTGTACCCTGTGCCCTTTCCCCAAATATATAGCATGAAAAACAAACCAAAACCCTGTATTTAGACCCCTGTCAACATGGTCTCCCATAGCTCCCTTCACTGTAGTCATTGCAGCTACCAGAAGAGTTGAGACAACAACCAGAATCTATTAGGATGTGAGCGACAGGACCATTTTGTTCCCTGTGCATGGACACAGGAGGTAGCACAAATGTGAATGTCTGCCTTTCCAGTTTTCCATGAAGCTTTTTTTTTTTTT
>NW_022103896.1:60914749-60926795 GCF_000313985.2 Echinops telfairi | reverse complement strand
GGGGGTGGCGGAGTAAGTCGTGCCTTAGCCGAATAATTCTCCAATAACCTCAAAAAGAGTTTACAGAGAGGCTATCCCCACTGATCGCTGGGAAGCCAGTGCAGCTGCCCAATATGAGCAACACCCATAAGTCAATCTGACCATGCATGGGCTCCTACCAATTGTCCTAGGATTTCCCCCAAAACCCACTGCTACTGAGCCCAGGTGCCCTTTCCTTTTGCCACCCAGGGATGTACATTTGTGTATTATGCTATGAAATGGTTAAGATGGCTTTTATGGAGATTGTCAACGAGACACTTCACCAACAGATAGCAGTTGGAATAAGCCAGACTGTGGTGTGTATGTGCCAATATTCCACTCAAAAGGAAATCTATTATCTTTACATTATAAAGAGACAGTTTGACTCATCCCCCATATCATCTTATTTCAGCAAATGTTAAGACAGGAGATCAATGGATTTGGGGGGGAAATTTACCTCCGCTTACCTTTCTTTTCCAATTTTGCTCTCAGACAAAGATACTGTTTCTGAAAAATCATGTTAATTGTGCTGTATACCATGGTTGCTTTTCAGATGGAAAATTCTCTTGTTCTAAATACACTTTAGAAAAATGTGCATTTGTTTCTTTGTCTCCACCTTCAGTATATGACGCAGAGGGAGGATAGGGTGGACAAATTCTAGTACAAATTATCCCACTCCAGGACCTGTCCCCAGGGATCTTGAATGTCTAAGGGATGACTGGTGGCACTATCAGTTGAGACTTGGACTGCTAACTGCAAGGTAATCAGTTCAAATCCAGCATCCTATCCTCCAGAGAAAGATGAGACTCTATTCCCATAAGCATTTACAGCCTCAGAAGCCTTATATAGGGTTACTATGAAGTGAAATTGACTCTCTGGTAGTGGGTGGGAGGGATATTCCCCTGAGATCTTGAAAACCTACGGAATGACTTGTTAATGACCAAAGGTGTATTATTGTTGTTGATATTATTGCTGTTGTTTGTTGAGCTCTACTTGGGTGTGAAATACTAAACTTGCAAGGGTCTAGAATTTTGACTATTTGGCATACCAATGAACAGAAGGGAAGCAACAACACGAGAAAATAATCTCCTATTCCACAGTCTTTCTTAGCTTAATATATGTGCCGTACACATCATTGTTCTGGGAAATAAGTGAGAATGAATATTAATATGGCAATTTATTTTTTAAGGAATTAATCCCAAATATGCAGAAAGTGCATTTGATCTTAGAAGAATTACAATGAGAATTTCTGTAATATTAAATATTATCTAGCTATTGAGAAGTCCATGACAACATCCTAGTGATGGTGAGAAATAGAATGTGTCTGTTTTGTTTCTTACGCAATTGAGCTCTTTGTTATGAAAGAAGAACAGAATCAGGGGCCCTGCTGCTGCAAAGCTGGCACAATACCTGCCAGTGAACTTACAGGTGAGGTGACGTCACTAAGAGTTGGGAGACATTTTATTCAGAAAAAAGAAGCAAGCTAGAATACATAGTTTTTTATTTAGGTGCAGTTGAGAAAGGGAATTCATTTCAAGGGACTTAAGATTTGGGGTTGATGTCTTTAAGCCAATTTTAATTAATGCTTCTAAATTCAGATGAAATATATTTATCATTTTATGACACTGGTGTCAGGCTTTATTTCCCTTTTTTTTTCTCTAAAGGGTCTTCAGGGCAAGGTAAACTTAGCGTGGTCGTCAGAGCTGGAGTTGGTTTTGTTGTCGGGAGTGGGTTCTGCTCATGAAGAGCCCATGTGTGCAAATAGCACTCTGCTGCAGGATTTTCAAGGCAGTGATTGTCCTGAAGTCGAATGCAAGGACTGTCTCCTGAGGCACCTTGGGTGGCTCAGCTTGTAGTTGAGCACTTAATGGTCTGTGCCCTCAGGGGCTGAAAAATGGCAACCTATTCATGATGAACTGCTAAATGAACTGCAGGCACTTTTGCACATTTGACAGGATAGAATTGAAGTAAATCTATTATTTTTATAAGCACATCAAATAACAGTATGGTAGGTGGTGTTACGGATGATTTAGAGTAGGGATTTAGAAGTCAAAGGTACCCTTTTGTAACAAAAGAGCAATTTCTAGTGCATCATTATTATCATTAGCTACCATTGAAATGGCATTATCTGGGGATTTTGAAATATAAAAAAGATAAAGAAATAGAGGAATAATAAGCCCAGAGAAAGAAAGTCATTTCTATTCAACCACTACCTGCAATGAGAATGGATAGAAAAAGTGTTATTTTGAAGATTACCAATAATAATTCCATGGGTCAATGTTCTGGTAGCCAACTTCCTTAAAGATTATAGCCAGTAAAATTCTATGGGGCAAAGTAGTCCTATCAAGTGGCTGTGAGTAAAAAACTTACTCGATGAACCCATATCTATAACAACATGTGTTTGATATTATGTAGTCTTTCTCTAGTTTCTCACCAGTCCTCTCAAAGTCTCCTGCGTAAACTAAGTAGGCCAAGTTGTCATTATTTTCAATTGTTGCCCTGCAATATCTTTCTATACGTCTTCATTTGTTCCTTTATCTCATCGTGCTCTTTGCTGAAGCCTTGATGCCATCAGACACTGCCTATCCCAGGGAGCCTTCCTAAGGTCCCCTTTCTCCCCCACTCAGGGGTGTTCGCTCCCTTCTCTAAACTCATCCAACACCTTCTACCTTGGGTTATCTTCTAAATCCCTTCTAAAATAGCCTTGGAGAGTAGGGTCTGAGGCTGGCTTCTTTGTATTACCTATTCCCCAGAGTACAGTTCTTGGCTCCATATCTGCATTGCTAAACGCCATCAAGTGTGAGTCTTAGTGACTTTTTGTTCAACCCAAAGAAAGAAGACCTGGTCCTCAACAATTGTACTTATGTTTGAGCCTGTTGTGGCAGCCATTCTGTCAATATGCAGAGTAGGTGCTAATAATTTGCTGATAGTGAATGAATGTATTATTTCAGAGATGCAACGTATCTAGTTACATTTCTCCACCAGCCAAGTTAGGATCACAACCTGTGCAAAATACAGGCATCACTCATTCTATTGAGCTTCCTAGATATTGCTTCTTTTCCTTTGCAAATTGAAAGTCTGTGGCAAGGCTGCATAGAACAGGGCAGCCAGACGCCATTTTTCCAACAATAGGTGCTCACTCCGTGCCTCTGGGGTACATTTTTGAAATCCTCACAATATTTCAGACCTTTTTTTTTTTTATTATCCTGCCCCACCCCCTATACCCCCCTTTATTTCAGACCTTTTTATAATACTGTTATACACTTAAAAGACTATAGTATTGGGCAAACATAATTTTTATGTGCACTAGGGAACCAAGAGTTCATGATTTGCTTTATTGCGGCGGTTTGGAACCAAAGCCTCAATATTGCCCGAGTATGCCTGAACTAATTTAGTTTCAAAGAAAACCTATACATTATAAATATACTGAAAAAACAACAACAACAACAACAACAACCAATAAATAAATAAATAAATATACTGAGGGCACAACAGATTTTGTTCAGCAGATACAAGTGGGAGTTTATAATCCTTGAGTGTTATTAGGAACCCTGGTGACATGGTGGTTAAAGATCTTGGTTGCTAACTGAAAACATCTGAGGCATGTACCCACCAGGTGCCCTGCGAAAGAGAAATGGGACCATCTGCTTCCGTAGGCTTTACAGCCTTGGAAACCCAATTGGGCAGTTCTACCCAGTCCTTACAGGGTCGCTTAATCCAAATGGACTCCATGGCCATGGGTTTGGGTGTGGTTTGAGTCGTTATTAGCTCACATGTGCAAGCAGCCCCAAATGTCATTTTGGACACAGTTGTTAAAAGCATGGCAAGCCTGAAAACAGGTCTTTCAGGATTTCGTGCTTTCATGGTGCTTGCATTCTATTGAGAAAGGCAAAGTCTGAGAAAAGCGCTCCCATGAGAGAGGATTTACCTTGTTTCTAGTCACTTTACCACACATCCATGATATATCATCCTCCCACTAGAGGCTCTTTGAGGCTCAGAGAGGGCACTTCAATACCAGAGCCTCTGTCCACTTTACCATGCTGCTCTTTGAAGTATAGCAGAAGGAAGGAATGCATTTCATGTACAAAAGGTTGGACCCGCCAGAATCTGTAAAAATAATTATGTGACTGATCTTTCCAAGGCCTCTTAAATGTTTGCTTGTTGCAACCCCTTTGGAACTTCAGTAAAGGCTAACTTCTCTGGCAGTGCCCAGGCATATATAATTTAGCATACGATTGCATAGCTTTCAAAAGTCCATTAAAGCTCTTCCCTAGCAAATGGGTTAAGAGCATCTAACACCCTCCCACCCCAGGCTTGCATTGACAGTGTGTGTCCTTTATTATTCCGTAGTTTTTGGTCTTGACAGGAGGTTTCCCTTCTATTGTTCTCTCTACTTCAGGACCTGGAATAAGAGCACTTCTCTAGCCCTGGCACAAAGGCAGCTGAGGTGACTAGCCCCCAAGCACCAGTGAGAATAGCAATTCAAAGAACCTTGATTCATGGGAAAGGAATCCCAGAAAGAGTGCTGAATGCTACACATTCCAAATAATGCATTTAGAGCTCAACAATCACAATCATTCTTACAAAAAAGCAGCAGCTCTCACACTTGTGGTACTGTAGCGCCAAATATGTGGTCAAACACTCCCAGCAACTGGGTGCTGGAGTCAGTTCATTGTCTTTTATTTGGTGCCATCGAGGCAGTTCGACCTCCCAGGGACCCTGTGCACAGCAGAATGAAGCACTGTGTGGGCCTGCTCCAGTCTCACAATTGTTATGCTGTCAAATTGCATATGTTCATGTTTCTTAGGATGGAATAATATCTGCCTCCAATGGCTGATTTTTTAAAATTTTTTAATATCAGATGGAATAATATCTGCCTCCAAGGGCTGATTTCTTTTTTTTCCTAGTTGTGTTGTCTTTGGTAAAATATTTGATTTTGCCAAACAAACACAAACATGGCAAGTGATGTTCATCCTTCCTATGTTCTAAAAACAATCGCTAACCTAACAGAAGTACATATCAGCTTAGAAGTATAAAATACACTAAGCAATAATTAAGGAGGGCAATATTAGCATGGATCCTGCTAAAGGTAGTATTAAAAAAAGGTGTGACAAATAGGGCGTTAATCTAGAAAAAGGATGAACAAGACACTTTGAGGGCAAACAACTGCCACTGTGCTCTTTTTATGCCTGCCACAAGAGCCGTTTGTCCTAAAACATGAGAGCCACATGAGCGCCTAAAATAAAGGACACTTAATGGAAATGTCAAAAATTCCGATTATCTTTCACTTTTATTTTTTTTAGATTTAGTGTTTATTCTCTTTTTTTAATCGTTTTATTAGGGGCTCATACAACTTTTATCCCAATTCATATATACATCAATTGTGTAAAGCACATTTGTACATTCATTGCCCTTAGTAGATTTTCATAATCATTCCTTGTTAGAAAACATTTCCTGTATAGTGCCTTTTGACTCTATTAAATATAACAAGATATAAAACAACTTCTGGGAATAAACATAATTGTACATATTTTACTTTTCCTTTTGATAAAAGATTTCTTAGAGTGTGGAATGATACTATTGGGTCAAAGATTATACACCTTTTATAATTTAGAAACATGCATTAATTATAAAAAAACATCATCCTTTACCATAGATATTATTTCTTTATTTCCTGAAGCCAGTTATATAACTATTCTAAAATCTAATGCAAGACACCTAACAGGAACCTTTTGCATGGTCTGTGCATTGAAATATTCTGTTTTTTAAGGTGGTGACTAAACTAAACACGTGCATAGGAAGGTTTCAAGGCCTTCAATGAGATTTTAGGCGAATCTTTTATCCGGTTTGATTTTTACTTGTTATCATTGTTGGGTGCCATCGAATGTGACCCGAAAGGCCAACGGAACGAAACCCCGCCCCGTCCTGCACCATTCTCACAATTGTTCTTAGGTTTGAGCCCATTGTTGCAGCCGCCATGTCAGTCATCTTGTGGAGGGCCCTCCTCATTTTTGCTGCCCTTGAACTTTACCACGTAGGGTGTCTTTCTCCAGGGACTGGTCTCTCCTGACAACTTGTCCAAAGTACGTTTTCTACTTAGTTTTACTTAATTATATTACTTTCATCCCTTCCAAAGCAAAACAATGAAAACTCAAGCAGATGCTGTCACACTGAAGCGAAACTACAGACTATGTGGAATGGCCAGAGTGCAAACAGGATCAGCAAGACGTTTAGCCAGCTCCTCACCTGAAAGCTGGTGTCTTGGTGTGTATTGTCCAGGAAAGCCCCGCAGCGCGCTTGCTGGAGATCGCAGCACGTGCTAAAGCCTGTTCGAATGACACATCGAATGCGAGTCCACATGTCTTGAAGCTGATTTTTGAGGGTCTGCTTATAACTAAAGCATTGTGAGCACACCTGTGCCCCTGCAAACACTCTTCAGGGCATAGCCGACCCTAGAAATAGCACCACATTCTTTTCATGCCTGCTTTGTTCTTTAGGACGCTGGGGTGGGAGGACAGTTTAGGACGAGGGGGCGTTCTCCTGTTGTTTGGTTTTGTCTTCATTGCAGTCTGATCGAACTCTCTCTGAAAAGCAGATTTATGGCAAGTAATCATTTATACCTCTGCCCGAATAAGCAATAACCCTTCCACCCCATCTTTAATAACGTGCTCCGATGACTGTGGAAGAGCAGGGTAGAAGCGCCAGGTTGGGGGCCATGCTGCCTTCCGGCTGGTGTGTACTGAAATGCTTTCCTGGGAAAATGAGAACTGTCAGGATGATGTATCCATGCCTTTTCTTACACTGTGCTTCCACGATACTTCACACTCGGGGTCTCTGGCCATTGTGAGACAGTGAACAAACAGTCAAGATAACGGTGTTCTCTCTGGTTTGACAAACTTATTCCTGGTGGGACTTGCTATAATGTTGAATCTGAATTGGTGGCCCCCCAGTGGAAGCCTGAGCTCTATCTGTCAGAATCAGTCAAATCTCCATTCAGATTTAAGGACCATCAAATATTAAAGGGTAACCATTGTAATACAGCAACGTTTTAGGAAAGAGACATTATCAGTGTGGCTTTCTAAATGTAAAAGGAATCCTCTGAAGAATAATGCATTTTGGGGAGTATTCGTTCTGACCGGACTGTACTAGCATTTTTTTTAACCCACTAACCTAAAAAAATAATTTGTGACAATTTATTTTTCAAAGAAATTAGTTTCTCATCTGCTTTTCAAGGCAATGAGTAGTTCTTGGGGAAATCACCTTCATCAAATTTGTGTTCAACTAACGTGAGTCCAGCTGTGATAAAATTGGTTGATATTCTTAAGTATTTAATATACCCTCATTTATGAAAATTACCTAGTGATAAGTACTGAAGAGTTTTTTGATAAATAAACATGTACTTATTTGGAATCTCCATTGCTGAAAGTTAGCTAAGGCGTGCTATGGTCCTTTAAAAACATGTCTTTTGTCTTCCATATTAGGGAACCCAGGAATTCAAAGCATCACCTGAAAGAATAGCATTTGATATATTTTATAAATGTTAATATTTCTGGTGAGCTTATCAGTAATATACTATCTTAAGTACTCTAAAAATGTTAATTTTTATGGGAATAAAATATCAAGGGCATCAAAAATTCTGCAATTTCAGTGTATCTAATAGAGTTCATGAACTATTGTCCCCTTTGTCATGAGACCAGAAGAACTAGATGGTACCCTATTACCATTATTAAACATTTTGATAAAAAATTGTATAGAAGGATCCTCATTAAAGAGGGAGGAATGTAAAACAGTGTGGCAAGTACTCGTGGATCGAAGACTTTCAGGAGCCAGGGAGGCTTATCTATATCCCTCAATTCATCTTAAAACTGAACAATAGTTTAGCTTATCTACCAAAAAAGGGCTGCCTTGAGCATTATGCCCTTTTAAGAACTATGCATATGGGATCAAATCAACAACAACCAAAGAAATGCATTTTATAGAGGAAAAAAATGTTCTGCAATTTCAGTAGCTGGTATGAAACCTGGCTTATAGGCATTTACAACTTATTTGTTGAACTACTAAGTGAATTAATAACAGTTATTTTTAAATCTCTCCTTTAATGGAAAATAATTGGTTTTCTATACAAACTCCTTGTGATTCTTTCTGTAGGTGTTTTGAAAAAATAGATGAACTGCCTTCTGATTTATTTCTTGCCAAAGCATGGCTCTTCCCCAGAGTTTTTGAGTAAGAGCAGAATGAGCATGATTCACATTAAAGTGGGAAGAAAGATGTTGTAAACAGTTGGAAATAATCAAACATGTCTTATTTGCTCAAGGCAGGATCATATAACATATACCCTTCTTCAGCTACAACGGATGTGGCCTTCTAAGAAACTGTAAATATAAGACACAGCTAGGTTAAAATAAAACATTAGCCAGAGGTTATTTTGTCTCCATGTCCTTTTTAATCTCATTTACTATGAAGAACATAATAATAGAGAAAAAAAAATCTCATTCAATTGGAAAACTTGACCTATTTCTATCCCACCTGCACACCATTTTGAAATAGTGGACGTTTAATGTCTTCATGGTGCTTCATAAAATAACGATTTGCCTCCGGAATAAAGGTCACTAAAGTGACCGTTTGATAGGAGCAGTCCATTAAACAAGAGGACGGAAGAAAGTGGGCTTCTTAGTCATCTGTTTGAGGTGGAAAAAAATCAGTGACTTGTTCAGACAAAATGCTTAAGTGCTTCAATTTCACCTTGTAACAAACAAAGTGGAAAATGAAAGAAGATGGCATCAAAATGTTAGGCTGTTAAGGCCTATGAAAGTAAGCAATTGGATGGCTCTCAGAGCATCTGACTATAAGGTTAATGCTTTTTGATTCATTTGGTAATTTTATCAGAGAGTTACACCATTTTCAAGATTAATTTAAAAACTCTAAACCTGCTCTTCACAACAGGTGTATTGTTGTTCCTTTCCTCCCTTCCCCTCCCCTCCTTCTTTCTTTTCATTGTTTGTTGTACACCCATATCTCAAGTATCAATATGGTTAGATTTCAAAGACTAGTCATTTGAAATCAGTATTATGCAAGAGGCAGTGTCTTCCCCCTGCCTGTCTTCCAGCCTCACCAATTCATGCACTGCACTTTACATACTTCTGGCATGTTTTTGGTGGCATGTGAGATATGGGCACCCCATCCCCACCAGACCTTCCTCAATGCTGCAGGGGTGGCAAGAGTTGAAAGTAATGATGCTGTTGGTCAGGGATAGCCCATCATTCACTTCTTCCTTTTCCTGCCCTGGGCATCAACCCATTTGTCCTTCTGCCCAAGTCCTGCAATTCCACATGCCCCACTTCCCTTTTACTGCTTTCCCACCTACCCCCACAGGCCTCCCCAGTACCAGAGGGCTCTCACCTGGTCTCCCTTTGCCATCCCATGACCCTGCATTATCACCTGGTCTCCCTTTGCCATCCCATGACCCTGCATTATCCTGCCGGATAGTTGCCCTATACTCTCCTCTGTTGGACCGAAATGTTGAGAATGAAAGAGTAGATAGACATCCCGCAGCCAGCCCGTCGTTGAAGGCGCATTCAGCAAATAATTCAGGCTGACCTGTGTAGGCATACACAGGCAGATGTACTACCTGAAATTGTTTCAAACATGTCAGAAATGCAAAATGTCAGATAGCAAGGTAGATTATAAATAAGGAGTAGACATAGGTCTGTCCTTGCACTTAGAAGCAAACTGTCTTTTAGAAATATAATTTGATTTTTGGCTTTGGAAATATTTGAGCCTCCCTCTACCATTTATTAGTTTTTGGCTTAGAGTAAATTATTTAAGCTGTGAGTTGTGTCCTCATTTGTAAAACAAATCATGAGCTTGTTTTGAATATTGAAAAAGATAACACAGAATGTATTGTACTACCCAAATCCTATTAAAAGTGAATCATGGTTTTCAGTTTTTACTGGGATTCTTCTCGAGACCCTCATATTTTCTCAAGTGTTTATGAATTCTTTTGTCGACTCCTCCCAGTATTTGCTAAACTCAGCCCACGTTAAACTAAGGGGAGAGGTGGTGACCGTCTCAATACAAGCTTTCCGGGCTCTGATCTACAGCGGCCGTACCAGTTAGGTTTAACTGCCATTTTCAATATGGTAAAAGTTGATTAGATAACCTGGTGAAAGTAAATTGGCTACTAATTCTGCATTTTACTTTCTTTCTCAGTTGTGTTGTATGTTTTACGACTGGCTTATCACTCTTTTCACTGACTTACTATCAAAAGTGTTGAAGGCTGTAGAATTGTGTTGATTTCAGAAAGAAAGGACCATATAAGAGAGGGATGCCTCTCAATGAACCAACAGTTGGCATATTCTTTTTTTTTTTTCAGAGTGTTGAAGAAAATCGTAGGAGAAGGCAACTTTAACTCATAAGAAATTTAGGATTCACTTCTTCTAACAAAGGCCTTTGAAATTCCATCTAATTATCTAGCTAATACTAAAATGTAGTATTATTTTAATTGTGCAATGATTAGAGATGTTTCTTATTCTTAATACAATTAAATTGTTCATAGAGCAAAGTTTACCTTGCACATTATATACAAATTACTCCTTTTGGTCTGTGGTACCATTTTATTTTATTGAGCCTTAAAAGACTTAAAGAGATCATACAACTTAAATATTTAGGATCTTGTTCATTATTAGGTGGCCTTGTTAGGTTTCAGTTGTAGCAATACAACTGTAGAATTTTAATTTGGCAGTGTCTCATGTGAATCGACTCTGTCAGACCAGAGCTTGTCCTGTGCATTATCTGTTCTGTGCATTCAGTAGTTCTCCTGTTTGGTTGAGGAGAATGAGCGCTGAGAGGGAAGAAGGAAATGTTGTTCTTTTCCCTTCTTTTCGACACTCAGATCTCATCAAGGGACCTCTCCTTTTAAGACTAGAAACCAGGCAGGGACACATATTGCCCCAAGATAAAATGTTAAGATGCGTACTGATATTTATATGCAAATATAAACATTTTAAAACTCATCTAATGACCTGGCCTTGTGAACTTAACCATGCCAAGGAGTGGATGTGTAAGAAGCAATAAACAAACAAACAAAATAGTTTATATTATTATAATACAGGAATACATTTTTAAAGTAGGAAGCTAAACTCAGTCTGATATTTGCCTAGTCTCCCTCACCACTCTAACCCAAGTAGTACTTTACTAACTAGCTTGTTAAAAAGAGCCCTTTGTATATTATTATTATTTTATCCTTGCCACTTTATTTTGTGTTTCATGGTTTCTGTTGGGTGTCCAGTTTATGAAGCACAATGAGTGGCTACCCAGAAATAACAGCTGATGCAAGGGTTCAAGGGGAGGCAGGGATGGCAGGTAGGAGATGGGGAGGGCGAGGGGATTTCGGGGGCCAACAATGAATGCAGGAGGCAGGAGGGAGCACTAGAACTGATTGTGATTACACAACTCCTAAAAGTGATTCAAGCATGGGGCAGAAATAAGAAAGAAAATGTTCTAAAATTGATTGTAGTAATAACTACCATTTTTTATATGATTGAACGATTGATATGTATGATATGTGGGTTGTGGGACAATACAATTGTAAAAAACATACCCATTGTTGATTAAAGATGTCTCATTTTAGTTCTACTTTGATTTAGTATGTTTTACAATCCTTGTGACACCCACTGCTATTGAGTTCTTTCCAACTTGCAGGTACTCCGTATGACAGCACTGTGCTAGAACTGGACCAAGTAGTTTCCTACCTGAAAAACAAAGAATTCCTGTGTTATAATCATAAAAACATTTTGTTTGTTTGTTTACTGCTTCCTTGTACTTACTCTGACAGTACTCTGAGTGGAACTCCTCCTCAGAGGGGCGTCTGCGGTGGGAAGTGTTTAGCGATGCTGACAGCTGCTGGTAGGTGGGATCACTGGCCTTGCCGTGAGGAGCAGCCCAGTTCATACCCTGCCACAGCACCAGGGACCCTTAACACTCACTCTGAAGCCCATTCTCACAAATATGGTGATGTTTTTCTTGCCAT
>NW_022103896.1:60875788-60911470 GCF_000313985.2 Echinops telfairi | reverse complement strand
GACAAGGGAACAACAAGCGATCCAAATTGGTGGGGAGGTGGGTGTGGGAGACCTGGTAGGGCAGGATCAAGGGGAACGTAACAAAGAGGAAGTGCTGAAAACCTACACTCTTATTTTATTAAATAATTTGCTGACTGACAGGCTGCTTTTGAGAATAAAATATACCTGATAATTTTACTAATTCATAGTGCCACATGAATGTCACTTCAAAAATAACTGACAGATAACAGTTATTGTTCAATTGTTCAATGACATATTATGCCTATAACCACCTTTTAAGAGAATATGGGGCAAGCAAAATTTCTCTACCATTTTTTCAGATATGGACTTAAGTAAAATGTGACCCATGTTTTTATTGTGATTTTATCT
Organism: Echinops telfairi; assembly: GCF_000313985.2. NCBI lineage: Eukaryota > Metazoa > Chordata > Mammalia > Afrosoricida > Tenrecidae > Echinops > Echinops telfairi. The sequence goes on along the minus strand of NW_022103896.1, from coordinate 60,911,101 downwards.
GTTTGTCCCACATTTAATTTTGAGTCATTGTCATTTTTGGAAGGCATTTATATCCAAATGGCACCAGATGATGTGGACGTCACACAAAGCAGCGCTTCTTGCCCTCCAGACTGTTCAATGCATGTGAGGATAACAGATAAAAAAAATCACATTGATGGGGGAGCAAGCAAAATGTTATCCAAAGATTGGGATATGACACCTGGAAATATTTGAAAACTCCATTTTAGAGTAGAACTCTTATTATAATTTTTATTGGGGTAATAGGCAAATCAAGTGTTTGGATTAAATTTCAAAGCTGGTTATTTTAAGTTCATTTGGGTAAGCTTGTTTCACACACACATGAAAAAAGGAAAGATTCTTGTGTTTCTGAAAGAATTTCTAAGATTTGTCTATAAATTATCAATAGCTGTCATCTCAGTGTACCTCCTCTGTCTTTTGGGACATGAGGAAGAGATGTCATTTTAATATTAGAATTCTAAAATATAGGAAAAAGCGACTGAGGAAATTTTGTAGTTTGACTCTGTTGTTTGGATATTGTTTTCTAAGACAAGTGTAATTTAGTAGAATACTTTTGACTGTGGAATGCCAAGTTCTGTTTTCAAGGCAAGCAAATAAATCATTTGTGTGTCGTGAAGGTTCATAATACTAAGTTATACTGACCTGTTCTCAGAATTTTCTTTTCAGTTTTTAAAAATATATATATAAACTATGTTCAGAGACCACCAAGATTTTCTAGAACTCCATCTATTTCCTAAACAGAAAATGGTTGTTTTCTAGTGTAATTGAAAAAGAAATGTTTTTCTCTAAAGTTATATTAGTGGAATATGAGAAAGGACTTGAACGTTTCCTGTTATTTAATTTAATGAAAATGGTGCTAAAATACCTGCTCAAAATACATGCTGTTGAAAATTAGCTCTTTGAAGAAGCTATCTGTGATTTTTTTATTTTGTATTTTCGATTTCTTCTAGGACAATTTTAATTTGATTTTCTTAATTTAGTATTTGATTATATCTTAAGGGGGAAAAAAAGATTGACCCCTAAATAAACAAAAAGACCTGGTTGAAACCTTTAAGTCACATTTCAAGTGGAGCAGTCTAATATCTCTTTTCTTATCTTTCAAAAGTACTAATAGAAATGTTAATAGTCTATAACTAAATATGCATAGGATAATAGTTTATAAAACATTTAGACAAACAGACAAAAAGGTGTGAGCATCTTTTAAAAAAATTATTTATTTTTTGCGAGTGTCTTTTAAAATAGGAATTTCTACAATATTTACTTAGGTTATCTTTGACAAGTTTCATGTTATTTATTTATATAATTGCACACCAGTTATACTAGAGGAGGGAGAATTTCCCCGCAACCTGTAAATGGGAATAGTACATTGTATTTTCAAAGCACTGTACATTTTGAGAGCAATCTTATATTCATTCCCTCATTTGATAATTCCAACTGTCTAAAGTTGATAGAGTCAGGGTTATTCCCATTTTTTAGGGAAGGAAATTGAAGTGAAATTCAGAAGGAGATTTAGGTAGCGCGGCCAGAATGCAAACTTGTTTCCTAGCATGGACCACTATAGTGCTGTCCTCTCTGCTCTAAGAACTGGGCACATCTGAAGGGTGCGCATAGGCACCTGTCAGCCTCAATGGAATTCAAAGCAGGAAAATCTGTATAGATTACTTTAATCAATTCATGGAAAGGATTAATTAAGCAGGTTCTTGGATTTAATAAAACTATCCTTATTTTCTTTCATTATTCATTCTTTCACTATTTCTATTATTATTTTCTTTCCCTGCATTACAGTGTGTGTACCTTTGTGTCTGCCCCTCTGAAGAACTATGCAGTCAACTTAAAGGGATGCGTTTCTTACTAAACAAATAGCGGCCATGCTGATGCCTTGGGGTTAATTCAGACTCATAGCAACCCTGTGTAAAATTTCCTAGACCATCAATCTTTATTCATTGAATAAGGGAAACCAAAGAAGAAAAATCAATGTATTTGAGTTGTGGTACTAGAGAAGAATATTGAAAGTACCATGGACTGCTAAAAGGACAAACCCATCTGTATTGGAAGCAGTAGGGCCAGAGTGCTTCTAAGAGGCAAGGATGGCAAGACTTCGTCTGGCAAACTTTGGACATATTGTCAGGAGAGCCCGGTCCCTGGAGAAGGACAGCATGGTTGGTAAAGCGGAAGGGAGGCAAAGAAGCAGGCCCTTGACCTCAATAGAGGCTGTACCAATGGGCTCAGGCACAGGGACAATTGTGAGGAGTGTGCAGAACCATGTGCACAGGGTCGCTCTGGGTCAGAGCTGACTCAACAGCACCTCACAACAACAACAAACCTTTATGGAATCAGACATTTCTCTGGTGGAGAGGATGGTGGATTTGAACCACCAACCTTGTGGTTAGCAGCGCAACACTTGCTTGTCTCACAGTTCCACCAGGACTCCTATCCTGAGTTAAATAACATGCCAATGAAGTTTGATATAATTCGGACATTCGTGAGACTATAGCTATATCTATGCAGGTATATTCTCATAAATATGTCTGTTAAATTTAATTCAAAGAGCCCTGGTGACAAATGCTTAATGAATTTATAGGACAGGGTAGAACTTTTCCTGTGGGTTGCCAATACCGTAGCTTTTTACAGGAATTGAAAGTCTCATTTTTCTCCCATAGAGTGGCTGGTGGTTTCGAACTGCTGCCCTTAAGGTTAGCAGCCCAACACAGAATTGTTGCGCCCAACCCCTCAGAATGGACTTGACGGCAGTGAGGTTGAGTTGTTGTTTGTTGTTGTTGTTTTGGTGACCAATTGGATAAACACTTGGCTGCTACCCAAGAGGTCAGTAGTTCAAACAGAGCGATTGTTCCATAGAGAAAAGGTCAGGTGATCTCCTCTTGTCCAGACTATAGTGCGGGAAGCCTCTGGGGCAGTTGTACTCTGTCACACAGGCCGTCATGAATCAGACTCAAGGACACACAGATTTCATTGAAGGTGGTCATTTTTGCTCAAAACTCGAGCATTTCTAGATTTCATTCTAATTGCAATGCATAATACTGGCTCATTCTAAAACTCATAGAAATTCTCTCCTACGACCCTAACAGCTTTAGTGTATTTATACATTTCTATTTATTAAGTATACAATTATTTAAAAGAAGACACTTATGACATTTGCCTTAGCTTTTGGCACTGCTAAAATATCACCACTGTAACCTGCTTTTTAAAATAGTCTGACACCTACCAACTCCTCTTTCACTTCCTACAAGACAGCAAAGAAAGAAAGCATGCATGGTTGTCATTGTTGTGAGGGCCTTTGGATTTGAGAATTAGTCATTTTCTGCCATTTGCACTTCAAGTATGACTTTCCTGCAGACTGTTTAACTGTTAGTGCCGTCTTTACTAACGTTTACCACTATTTCCTAGTTCTCTTTATTAGAAATATTCATAATCTATGGTTTTGGACTGTTTAACAATAATACCAGGAAATGATGATTTGAGTTTTTGGTTAAAAAGGAAAAAGAAAATAATGAATATAATTTTCCCCACTTAGGTAATTGACTCTTCATACTAGTGAATATTAAAGTTTTTGTGACTATGATTCCACATACAAAATGTTTTATATATTTAGAGACATGGAAAGTAATTCTTTTTGTGCTTACTCTGTATTAAATACCATTCTGAAATCAAAGAGACCTGCCCTACCACAGCCCTAAGACACAGGCACTATTAGCTATGTTCTAGATGGGAAAACTGAGGAAGTGACCTAGGAAGTGAGAGAGGAGAAAAAAGGAGAACGAACACAACATAAGATTGATTTCTGCTAACGCATTCACTATCACTTAGTTAATTCTGACTCATCGAGACTGTTTCCAAGACTGTATATCTTGAGTAAAGAAGCCTCATTTTTCTCCCAAAGAGTGGCTGGTGGTTTTGAACTACTGATCCTGAGGTTAGGAACCGAGTGCATAGCCACTGTACTACCAAGGCTCCTGTGATTTCTGGTAAAGAGATCTTACAGGGAAAAGGAACTGTGTGTTTTAATCTGTGGTTGCTTTCAGTCATTTGTAAATGACCCACTGTGCATCGTCATTATTTAAGGATATTTAAATTAACTTTCACACATTCTCTCTTGGTGTTCCTGTTCTCTCTGTCCTGCATTCTCTCTCTCTCTCTCTCCCCTACAAGGGTACTCCCCTTGCTGGAGTGAACATCAAACTGCTTGGGGTTGGTCAAAGTGAAGACTGTGGGGTCCCACCCAGCCTGTCTGACTAGATGCATGTAGGGTGGCCTCAGAACGTGCATTTGCAGCAAGTTCCTTGGAGAAACTTTGATGCCGTGAATCAGAGTTGACTCGGTGGTTGCCAACAATAAGAGACACTTCTGATGCCAGCCTGGGGTCCAGTCCTCAAGAACCACTGCTCCACCTAAAACGGGGGGAAGGATTGAGAGAGAGAGAGACGAAAGAGAAGAGAAAGAGACACCGGAGAGCACAACAGGTCTATCTGTGAAGAGGCGGAGTCAGACTAGCTTGGTCCTAGAGCTGTCCAAGTTATTGGGAAGATGGCCACTGCTGTCCAGGGGGTCACTGAAAATAAACGGCTGTGTGTGTGTGTGTGTGTGTGTGTGTGCGCGTGTGTCATTGGCTTAGCACATAGATAGGACAGCCCTTACCTTCCTGCTCTGCAGCATAGCTTCACATATGAATCATTGAACCTCCCGCAGGTTTTAATGTTTCAAAATAGTGATGGCAATCCTTGTTCTCTGCTCTTAAAAAAAGAAGAAAATAACAATAAAGTTACAGTTATTGCAAAGGTTTCATATTTCTAGCCCTTTTACATTAAAATTAGGAGTATATATGTTATTCTTTATAAATATATGAGAAACATGAGTGCCAAATGATGCTTGTTCCTTACCCAACATTAGTTCAAAGGGGGCAAAAAAGCAATACAAAATCAAAAGGAATACCCACAATAGCATGATAAATATATTCTGGGAAGTAATAGTTCTGCCACACAGACTATGTGAGGCAGGGTTCTCTAGAGAAGCAAAACCAGGACACTTATGATTTTATATATAGATATACATATATGTAAAGTTTACATAGCAAAAAGGAATAAATATAACAGCAAATTAGTCCACACAGCAGAACAGAGAGCTCAGCCCAACTCACTTTTATGGGACAGTTAATACACTGAGCATCCTTCCAACTCATGGAGCCAAAGAAGCAGACAGTAGGAAATTGAAGTGGTGAGGTGTAGCCAAGGCCAGTTGTGCAGCATAGCCAAGTAGGCCAGGGTGGACACTCGCAGTATAGCCTCGAGAAGTGGCTGGTGGGATGTGTGGAGTACTGGAAAGACAAGTGGAATCAGCCTACAGGCAGCAGACACAGCAAGGTGGGGGCAGAACTGCAGTGTGGAACAGCATGGCACAGCAGTGTGGTCCATTGTGGTCCACGCGTTGACTCGGCCCACAGGTAGCACAGCGCACGTGGTGAGGCAGGGCAACTAGATCAGCAACAGAGTTGGTCCAACCAACAACAACACCTGGGAGCAAAAAAGAGGGGCCGGCCTCCACCGAACCAATTATCTCAGTCACACCTCCACAGGAGTTCATTAAGCTGCGACCTGATTGACAGGCTAAACTCCACCTATATCTTCTTACAGCTTCCATGTTGGCACAAAAAACCTAGCTATCACAGTGCCCCTGAAAATAAATTAATTTATCACAGGAAAACTATTTGCTCTCTGGGTAGAGACCCTGGAGTTAAGAAAGGCAAATTACACTGAATGAAAGAGGAAATAATAATTCGATGCATGTGGACAATGAAGTTCTAGTTATTATCTTTGCTTATCAGGGAGAGTCCATATTATTATTCCTATCCTGAGGTCAAGGTGACAACTACATCTAATACTAAAATAGAAAAATCCAAGGAAAATAGAGGAAGTAATTAAATGAGAATTATTATCTATTAAATTAATCTTAAAAATGTGGTTCTAATCTCTCTGATTCTCAATATAAAAATTTGGAATACAAAAAAAATAAGAATTTCTATAGATTGCAAACATAGCAACCCAATGCAAATATGTAAACCTACAATTAATTATTATATGTTAACTGAAATGGATCACAAATATATTACAATTCCAATGTATAGAGAAAAAGTCTTTATTAAGTTTATAACATACCTGGGCTACTACCCTCTGAATAGCTGGAAATCATACACAATTAATTCCAATCTTGCCATTTCATCTGATTCCCCAAATGGAATTAGTCTTTTGAGTAATGTTTCTAAGTCTCTGATTGTACCCCTCTTTCTCAAACGCAGTGTCAGGAACTGTATTGTTAGAGCTCTGTAATGCTCAGGGTCTTGGGGCGTGGGGTGGGGAGTGTCATGAGGGGAGGGGAGGAGTTAAGATCTGCAGACTACTCAGCATTACATTCTCTCAAAGCTCAAACATTGCCTACTGAATGTGCTCACAGACACGTTCACTGCCACTGAGTTAATTCCGACGCTCAGGAATTCTATAAGACAGAGTACAACTGCCCTTGTGAGTTTCTGAGACCGTAATTTTTTACAGGAGTTAAAACAGAAAGCCTCATATTACCTCTGAGAAGCTGCTGGTGGTTTTAAACTGCTGGCTTTGCTATTAGCAGCTTTAACATATAACCCACTACAGCAACACAGCTCCCTTTCACATATGCAGAATGTCACAGTTCAAGGTATTATAATAGAATAACATTTCCCTCAAGTCTCTAGTGAAATGTCACTTTATGAGCGACCATCCATTTATCCCGATATAATTTTTTCCATATACTTCAATGCTTCTGATAAACAGTGTATGCTCATGTTTGTTTCTTTTTTGCCTTTCACCACCCTAGTGAGAATACATATTCCATGAGATCATGGCCTTGCTTTTTTCCACTAATACATTCCTGAGACATTGTGCAATTATTGCTACGTAGTAGCCACTCAATACACAAATGTCTAGACTGGAAGAACGAATGATGCTATATCCTTGCAGTAGATTACCCACTGACAACTCTGGCTGCTCCTTACCATATAGACCTTCTGTGGGATATGCTCCAGTGGATCTCTACCTCAATCACACTTAACTACCGTCAATTCTCTCCAACCAGGGACTGCTCTTTATGCTTCCATGTTTTATGTCACGTTAATCATTCTACCTAGATGGTCACTTCTGAAACGTTCGTTATCTTTCTCAAGTCCACCTTTTCTTCAAGATGTGAGTCTGTTCTCTTCTTCTTTGAAAGGTATTTATGATCAACATGTTGTCCTCTGTAGCCCCCTGCACCCCAGAACTCGATCATTGCAGTTAACGTCTCCTTCATACTAGTTAGGCTTCTAGTGGAGATCCATCTCAGATTTACATGAATCATCCTGAGGGCAGGATCATTCATTATTTTTGGCACCAGAAGCACGGTGCCTAGCCCATAACAGCTACTCACACATGATGAGCAAATTTACAACAGTCCAAATGATTATTATTCCTCTTATAAAGCTTGTCATTACTCTACACTTGTAAAATTGCCCCAGGGGCTGGGAGATTAATGAAAAGAGTTCCCAGAAGCGAAGAAAAGGGGCACTTATGAGAGTAGCCACCTTGGAGATCGACAAAGTCAAAGTTTCAAGATAGGTTAGAATATTTCTCATGGAATAAGAAGGAGGCAAACGTATTTGGGGGTAGGACAGCAGTTCTGGTGTTTAGCCTCCCATAGGGGGGGAATTATCATATTAAGTTTCTAATACTAATGAAAATGTGCTGTGTATCTCAGGTATGTGATAAAGCACCGCCACCGAGGCGATTCTGACTCACAGTGATCCTATACAGCATTTCTAAGACTGTAGATCTTTTTGGGAACAGACAGCTTCATCTTCCTCCCACAGAGTGGCTGGTTCGTGGGTTTGAATTGCTGACTTTGCAACTAGTAGTCCATCAACGAACTCACAGCGCCACCAGGGATCCAGTTATGTTATCATTTTAAAACTCCTCATAAATACTGTTTCTCGAGATAGGCTCATCTGGCATCACTTAGTGTGTACTGTGGTGATGCATTCATTTTACTATGCAGTTAGCAATAATTTGATCCAGGAAGAAGGATGGATAAGAGGTACAGCTTGTTCTAAAGTTTATAGCCTGGGAGATAGGCAGAATTGGGATAGGTAAAGGTTATACAGGTGGCTTGGATTTTCTTGTATGACAATCCCACCAATCAGAGAGTCCTGCACACAAATAAGAAAGCCATGGCCGGTGAGTGTGCATGAGAGTGACTGCCTGAGCAGACCAGTGTTACAGCGGGTTCTCTATATGTATGAGTCAATTATGCGGACTATTACAAGAGGAATTTTAAATATGAAAACACTGAAGCGAACATGATGGGTGAAAACATGCAGAGAGAAGAAGGTGAGAGAGAAATGAAAGGAAAAATAGAGCAAACTCACTTTCACTTCTGCACCAAACTAAAAATTTGCTTTTGGATAATGCAACCAGAGAGCTGTGCACTTGGGCTGAATAGTTAAGGTCCCTTGTAGGATTGCTTTTACGGAGTTGCTCCGCCCATATCCCTTATGATTTATGAACAACAATTGCAAAAGTTTATTTTCTATTTCTTGAAGTTCCTAGTGAGGTCATCATCCATCATATCTTTCATACATGTTGTTTGTGTCAGGTGCTGTTGACCTTATGGACAACAGATAAAATACTCCTTGGTCCTGCGCTGTCCTCCCAATTGTTATCTTTGAACCCATCAATGCAACCGTTGTGTCACTCCATCTTGTCTAAAGTCATCCTTTGTTTGCTGATCATCTACTTTACTGACCACGAAGTTCTTTTCCAGGGACAAGTCTCTCCTGATAACATGTCCAAAGTATGTGAGATGACATTCTACTATTCCCGTGAGGAGCATTCTGGCTGTACTCCTTCCCAGACAGATGTGTTTGTTCTTCTCCGTATGCTTCAGCAACGCCCTCGTTCAAATGCATCAAGTGTTGGGAGGTCTTTATAGCATAGCTTGAGTCAGTCCACCTTAGTCTCAAAGTGAAATCTTGCTCTTCCACACAAAGCACTCTGGGTCAGAATGGATAATGGCAGTGAGTAGGTTTGTTGGTTTTAGGTTGTGCAGCAGATTGGCCCAATACATAGCATCATGTGATTTCCTGACTGCTGTTTCCAAGAACATTGATGGTGGTAGATCCAAGCGAAAGGAAACATTTGACAATTTCACTCCTTACTCCATTTACCACGATCTTGTCTATTGCCGGTTGTGAGGCTTTGAATTGGTTTAAGTTGAGTTGCGATCCAAGATCCAACCGGAAGGTTGCAGTCTTTCATTTCCTGCAGCAGGTTCTTCCAGTCCTAATTTTCAGCAAGCCAGGTGTTCCAGCTGCATAGACACTTGTTGTTTCATAGACTAACAGATATTCAGAATCTAAGTTAGAAATCCCTGGACTCCAGGTTAAAAGATGTTCTACAAAAAAAAAATAGACGGGATCTTTGTAAAACAAAGTCTCTATATTCCTTACACTTTGTAGATCTCAATTATTTCCCCCTACTCTGATCAATTCTGTGCTTTAACTTGCCTTAAGTATACTAAAGTGAAACAAAACAAAATTTTATGGTTTTAGTTTTGATCACACATAGCTTAAAATGTCAGAATGGAAGTCTGGAGACCGTTAGGATGGGGGACAATGATAATCCAAATGACAGAATCACAAAACGAATATGATGTTCCTCCTTTACCTGCTTTGAAGTTATATTTCCAGCCTACATCCAGCACATTCTGACATTTGTTTTAATAAGAGAATTGATGCTCAATTTTATTATGATTTTCTTTTCCCTAAAATGTCTGTGCCATCCCATTGCCCACTGAGGCAATTCAAAGTGAATTCTAACCTGACACTCAAAGTGTTTCTACTGTTGCAACTTATTTCCAGCTGTATCACCTACTCTTTGACACAAAGGCCATGCTGCCACCAAACTGCACAGTCTGTTCGCTCCGCAGCTGGCATGGTTTCTGTTCTCTGTGACCCTGCTGATTGACAGTGATTGATTGTTATCTAGGAATTTGTTATCTTCAGACACAATACATATTATAGGAACATTACTTATTTGTTTATACAAAATGTAATAAATAAGATCAAGATTTTCCATGGGACCTAATGATGGCTACTATCACCCATCTGTCAGTTTGTCCAACTGTGTTAGCTTGCATATTGCTATGGTGCTGAGAGCTATGCCACCAACATTTCAAATATTAGCAGGGTCAACCAGGTAGATAGGTAATAGTGGATGGTTTTCTTCCCAAAATAGCCACTGAGCATCTTGTGGACTACAGTAAAATGCAACAGCCTGACTCACTTGTTTTAAACTCATCACCAGGAAGGATAAAGCATCGAGTTTGTTGAAGTAGAGGATGGCACGGAGACCCTCCTCAAGATGGATTAGCATAATTTAGCACAATGATGGACTTGAAGATGCTGGCCATTGCTAGGATGGCTCAAAACTGGGAACATTTTTGTTTGTCCCTAGGTCACCAAGAGTTGGAGTCAACTCAATAGCGGCTAACATTAATAAGGATAATGATGTTGTTTTAAAACTAGGACATGTACCGCTTATACTTGAGTATAAGCCAACCCGAATATTAGCCGAGGCCCCTAATTTTGACACAAAAACTGCATTAAAAATGTGCTGAAAAACTTAGCTTATACACGAGTATATACGGTATATATTTTACCCTGTGGCAAACAAGTACCTCCATAATCTTATTCCAATTTACTTCTCAAACCTCTTATCCTTCAACACTTGAAATCACACTCTATGTTCTTTTTATACTTCATATTTCTTGAATGTGCTATCTGTATATTTTTTAGACCCTTAAATGTGACATTTTCCTTACCTTGAAATTTCTTTTCCTCCATTCTTCACCTGCCTGCCATCTCTTCTGTAATAACCCTTCTTTGGGGGAGTTTTCTGTCCTTTTTTTGTGTCTGTCTAGCAGCCCGTCCCAGAGTCCTGTACCTTATACTGTATTGTAATTCCCTGCTCATTGTCCTTTTGTCTTCTTTCTTACTTTCTTTTTTTAAATGTTCGTGCCCTTTATTAACCAGTACACAGTTACTTGTCGTCTGTTTGTGGAGGCAGGAGGTCAGACAGCACTGGCCACAGTCCTGGCTGTCAAAGTGGCTGGCCCACGAAAACCTCCGTGTCACACTCGTCTGAAGGGCATTGGCGCGGAAGGCGGCTGATCTTGCCATCTTCATTCACCTTATAGTGTTTTAAGACGGCCAGCTTCGCCTTCTTTCTCTCTCTTTTCATTTTTAACCTTCTTTCTCTTACGCTTGTTCTTTTTGGGAGCGGTGTAAGACTTCTACCTTTTCTCAGCACCACCGCGACGTCTCAGCACACGATGAAGAGTTGCAATCTTCTGAAAGCTGTAATCAGACAAGGTGCACCCATCTTCCAGCTGCTTGCCAGCAACGATCAGCTGCTTCTGATCAGGAGGAATTCCCTCCTTGTCCCGGATCTTGGACTTCACAGTCTCTATTTACAGCGGTTCTCAACTTGTGGGTCGCGACTCCTTTGGGGTCGCCTAATACATCCTGCGTATCAAATATTTACATGACGATTCATAGCATTAGCAAAATGACAGTGATGAAGTAGCAACGAAAATAATGTTATGGTTGGGGAGCATCACAATGTGAGAAACTGCATTAAGAAGGTTGAGAACCACCGGTCTTTTACCTCTGAGGGTTCGACCTTGATCTTCCCCGAGGGTCCTTCATGAAGAGCTGCATCCTGGTGAGGCTCCACCGCACATGGCAGATTAGAGAGCCCTGTAGTTTTATTTCATCATTGTGCTCTCAAAGCAAACAATACTTAGCAGATAGAAATACTCCAAAGAATGAATTGGTGACATCGAACTATTGATACAACTGGTTTTGAAGCAACATAATAATAGTCAATCAAAGTCAGAAATATTTATTTCTTTGACCCAGTAATCCAGAAGTCAAAGATTCAAATACCTTCAGCTGTCAAGCAGGTAATATAATTGAACAGTGAGGGCTGAGGGAATATAATTGTAGTAAAATAGTGTGTTTGATATAGACATCCTTGTTTTTGTTTGTTTTGTGTTTTAAAAGGAGAGTACCAGGTACATCACACATTCTTCATCTAAACATGTTCAGAATTACATTTCTGTAAACACTAGTGAAACCAATCCAATTATAACTTCTGTTTCGCTCTTAGTAAAATAGTCTAGAGAAATAATTTTATAGAAGAAAGGGATATATTCATGTAAAGCTTACTTATGAATTTATTTGTAGTGAAGAAAAAAAAACATAAGTCAAATAGCTATAATAGAGATCTGATTAAATTAACAGTAGTACATATATAAATCATAGGATTTAATATTAAAGTAATCCCCCAAACAGGAAAATATGGAGAATTCTTTCACTATTGGAACCAGAGGAGGAAAATAAGCAAAGGAGTGTGTTTGCTATAATTTCAATCATGAAAACTAGACACCCTTGTTTAAAAAACCAACTTGCAAGTATTCGGAGAATTGAAAATGGCCACATGAGCGTGGTCAGGATAGAAATGATTTTTTTTAAGTTTGATATTTAATGATGCCATTGTTTATCCAAAAAACACTTTGGAGAAAATGTTTGGGATATGTTTTATCTTAGAAAACAGCACAAACAATCAGTTTACTTTGGGTAAAAGCCGAAGAACATGAATTGTGGGCTGATATAGAAATACCATTGTCATAGCAACTACCAAAGATTTCACAGAAGAGGAATAAGGGAACTTGAACCTTTCAAAATAGACATGACTAAGAGAACCCCTTTTGAAATAGTTATGATATAGTAAGGGATTAGATAAAATGTGTTGGGAAAAGGTTGCTGGGGAATTGGGATAATTGGTAACTCATTAAGATCAAAACTTAGAATTTACAATATAGATGCATTACACATTTTGTGCACTGATTAAATTTTATTGACAAAATGCTGGTAAGATATTGATCTGTCTCCCTGAGTTTAACTATAAATATTTATTTTAAAACTCATTCATAAAAATGGGTACAGTAGTTCTGTATTGATGATAGCAACTGTTATCAATAAAATAACTCAATTCTTACCAAAATTGACTTAGTATATTGTTCTGATCTTTATGAAAGTACCATCATGCCTTTTCAGGGTTCTCCTCAGAAACCACACAGGTAGGCTCCAGATTACAAGTAAGTTTTGTTTCTAAATTTTTTAAGGTTGAATTTGCATGTAAGTTGGAAAAATTAAGTACAGTTCATATCTACTCTCAGCTAATCACTTTTGTCTTAGAATACAGTATATAGTGTGTCTTTCTTATAAAAAATAAAGAAACACTTCCAGATATACTAAACAATCTTTATGATAATATTATAGTAATTATAATAGTAATGCAAGTTTGATGCAAATTACAAAGTAGCTCCTGTTTGTTATTGCTAATTAATGTATATGCATCTCAAAGTTTTAATATAATAGGCTTCTCCGGACTTAGTTAGTAACTAAGGGTGATACGTCCATCCCAGGTACTGCTTGTATATAACTTCCTGGAAATAGCAGTGGAAATATTGTAAGCATCAGTAGAAAGAATTGTGATTAAAAGGGCCTATTTCAACAGCCTCATTGACTTATTTGTTAAAAGGAATTGTCCTCTGTGTGATAAACCTTTTCAGTCTACAAATGTCTTGTGAGGTTGCTGTGTATTTAATCCTAGATTGTTTGGACTTTAATGGGGAAAGTCCCTAAAGTATGACAGAGGCTATGTTTACTCTAGTTTGCAAACTGTAGCCCGGCTCGCTGACTGCACGCTGGCCTTCCTTCTACAAGGAAGCTTCCCTGCATTTTGAACGAGTCCCGTGACTTTGCTTAAACAGCAGCGGACGTTCACTTTGCAATCGGGCTGAATCACTTTTGTTTCACTTGGAAGATTATTTTTCTGATAATATTCTCTGGGGCTGACAACTTTTCAATCTAGATATCGGGCCCTATGGGGGGAGAGGAAGAGATTGTCAGCAGTTCCTTTTCGAAGAAAATTCTAGTTCGCTGATTTTTTGGTTTGTTTTTCCAGTTCGAGGTATAGTTATGTAATCTGGTTTTATCATAAAGAGCAATGTGCACTGAGTATTATCCTGTTCTTTGTTCCACATAAAATTTTTGACTCTTTTATTTTCTCTGTCAAAGGGGCACATTTCTATTTAAAATAAAACATAACACAACACCATCAGTCAAATCACCTGCTAACTTCAGAAGAGACTGGATGCCGTTATTGGGAAACATGATGAAGTGAGTCCAAATTAAAGGCGGTGTGGGGCTGAGTAGAAGCCCGTGTGGCTCAGATCAATTCTCCAATGGCCTCATCATTGAAACTGGCACCTGCTCATTGTGCCAGCCCTCAAGCCAATTAGCATATACAGTAAATGCCTTGTTCTTCTGAACCATTTATTGTCTGTTTATTGTTTTCTGAAGCCAGGGGAAAAAGTAGTAGTTTTAAGTAGTGAGCAAGGTTAGTGGCGTGCTTGTTGTGCAGAGGGTTAAGTTTTGGGCTGCTAACCAAGAAGTCAGCAGTTCAAACCCACTAGCCACTCCACTGTAAAGATGTCCGGCCTCAGAAGCCCTGTGGAAGAGCTCTACTCTGTCCTGTAGGGTCAGGAGGAGTCAGAATGCACTCGATCATTTTGTTTTTGGTTTTCACTGAAGACAGAGGTCATTCGAAAACATAAAATGAAAAAATGGTCATATTCAAATTTTTTTAAGCTTTCGAACACAGAATTAAAACCTATCTTTTGATCAAAGAAATCAGGTACAACTCTATGCTGAAGGTTTGAATCAGGTGGTAAAAAGAGCAGTTGAGCTGAAATTTGTTAAACTTTACATACATGCCTGTATTACATACATATTGAGAAATATAAACCTTCTCTATAATAACTTAATATCTGTCTTAGTCACATGTTTCATGAAATTATGGATAATATTAATTTGCCAAAATTATTCTGCAAAACTTTCTCACAATTAACAGTGGTCTTAGTCATTAGAGCCATATAAAAGCTTGTTGCTAATTTGAGGCTTTCAAAATTATTCATAAGACAAGTTCAATAGTCAAAAACCTGGAAATTTAAATAGGGTTACTGAATAGACCAGCGAGGATGCTATTTAAATTAATTTGATTTATATAAATCTGCTCAAGTCACTTTTAAAATGTAGCCAGACAGTAAAATCTTTTGGCTTTCAAAAATTAGTAAATTTCCTAATGAAGTGTTACAGATGCAGCAAACTAACTTGAATGAACTAAAATGTGATCAAAGAATGAGGTGATCAAACTAGAGCTTTTAAAGCTATTGAACAGCATAATGTCTTGTGCAATTTAATATACAGTTCAAAATTTTCATGTGTATAGTTGAATAGAAGGATACCTTTGTGAGCCCATTTCCCCCCAAATTATAGATTAAATAAAATATTAGTAAAATGCCATCATAAGTATCTCACAGGGATATTAAGATAATAGCTGTGATTACCAGAAGTTTTTTTTAATTACAATAAAAACCATTAATTCTAAATATATGTCAGGGTAAGAATTAAACCGAATGCATAATGTTTATTGCTTTAAAAGAAGAAAAACAAATCAGAAATATGTAGTAGGTAAATAATTTCATAATGAAATTGAAATGGTCTCTTCAGCAGAAAACACTTAGAGGTACGGTAGTGATGTTTTATTTCTTTCATTTGCCTAGGCCATCTATGGACTCTGTCACAGATTGAACTGTGTCCCTTCCAAATACGAGTCTCAGTATTTTGGCTGAGTGTGCACATGTGTAATAATGTACTTTGGCAGCAGGTACTGATAAAATCATCCCCCAGGAAGTGATCTGATAAGATTGGCCAGTCAGTTGTAGGGGGATTACAACGCCCTTATTCAGATCACAACTCTGATCAAATGTAAGGGGAATTTGCCTGAGATTAATTTGCCTACATCACCTTTTGTCTTACAAGAGGTAAAAGGAGAGAGAAGTTAGCAGATCAGGAGAGAGCTTCTACCACTGAGACAAAAGAACTGGAGGCAGAGTATGTCCTTTGGGCTCACGGACCCTGCACGGAGAAGTCCTAGACCCCAAGAACATTGATAGCAAGGCCGCACCCCCAGAATAGATACATAGAGAAAGTCTTCTCTAGGAGCGGTTGCCCTGCACTCAGACTTTTAGCCTCCTTAACTGTGAGAGGACAGATGTCCATTTGTTAACGCTGTCCACTTAGAGGGCTCCTGCGCCTGCAGCAGGGATCGCTAACACAGCTCAGATTGTAATTGCGTTTAAGATGTGCTCTTAGCCATTTATCAGTTAAAGAAATTCAACTCAAAGACCCAGTCTGAGCTTTCTAAGTGATACAGCGTTACTAAAAACTATAGTTCATGGAGTCTCATGTTTACAGGATTTTTGCATAACTAGCTCTTTTAAATGGATTTGTTTGCAATTCTGGACAAATTACTTGGTGCCTCAGATAAATGAGTATATGAAGTTTTTGTATATAGATCACTTTATAACAAGCTAATAGCTATTTGTATTAGCACTGAATTTAAGATCAAGGAGAGATGAATTTCCTTAAGGGCACCACTTACTGCAATGTGATAATAAAGACTGAGTAGTTACTGGGGAGAATGAGACCTACCAATAGAAACCAAAAATGTTCAGCTCCCTTCTTTTGCTGGAAAAAAAAAAAGAGCCTTAGTCTTTCATGTTAAAATATAGGCAAAAGAACATTGTATTTTTTCAATACTGACATTGTTTCAATGCAAGGGATATGTTTTTGACCAAACACCCTGCGATTTACTTTATATGGTAGAAACAACACTATACTTAATTCATAAAACTAGTTTATTGTAAATCTTATAAAATGGATAAATATGTACACAGTAAGAGTTACACAAGTCCTCTATGATTTTTAAAGATTTTTGTTTTGATATGAAAACCATAGCTATGATGTCTTAAGTGATCATTCCACTCACTCATTGCCATTTAAATGTAGTCTAGTGACCTTCTATGACAGGACAGGACGCCCCTGTGGATTCCCAAGACCACAGCTCTCAGAGTAGTAGAAAGCTTCATCTTTCTCCCAAGGAACAGCTGCTGCCTTCCAACTGCTGGCCTTTCAGTGTAACCCACTACTACACTGTCAAGGCTCCCTCTTATAACTACTTTAAATTAACATGGTAACATTCATCACCATTTATTCATACCAATATCAATTGGTTCCCAAATAAGAAATGTGTATGTGGAAGGGTGTTTGTGTGGGTTAGGTGACTGGCATCCTTTCAAAAAGTGTTCCAAGGAGATAAGAAGTCATCTATTCTGATATAGCTTGAAGAGTAATCAAGAGTAGTCTCCCATACTTCTTTAGGTATAATATGCCATATACACTACGTCATGTCCTCTAATAAGCAAATATCACTTTTGAAAGATAAAAGCCAATACAGAAAGTATCCACTTAAGGTAACTTCTGAATATGTGAATGTTAAAAATGCAAAAAGGAAGAGCGAGACAAGCTAAATGGAGGGATTATTTTTATTTCTCTTAGAACTCAGTTCAAATGTAAACGTATTGAGTCTGACGTTAATGATGTTTTCCCCTTGTAATTAGGATAACAACTTTTAGAAATTTTCACTTTGCACCTCTTTTTAAAAAAAAACAAGTTTTATTGAGTTATAATTAACATGCTACACAATTCAATAGCCAATCATACGAAGAATAGTTGTACAAGCACTATGCTTGAGTATAATTTACAATACATTATGATTGATTTGGACAGTTTCTATCAACTGTTAGAAATTAAAGTTCTAAGGAAAAACACCAGTCTTCTGAAATCTATTCTTACTCCTCATCACCAATGATAACAGGCACCTTAGTGGATTCTATAGTGAGCTTTGTGGATAGTACAGGAAGAATCCTCCAAGGAAAATCCATATCAAATAGTTTATAAACGATACATATAATGATTACAGCTAAGCTTATCCATGATTCTGAAACCTTAAAATCATGGAATTTCCAAGAGAAGGAGCATAGAGCTACTCGGGAGAACACATAGTCTATTTGCAGCCTTTTTAGAGCAAAGGTCTTCTCTGCACATAAGCATAATGTTTTTCTGTACGTTACGGAAAGTAAATTTAGTTGTAATTGATTAGAGGATGATAAACATGTAATGCTGGAGCGTTTCCTCCGCTGATGTGCTCAGTTTAATACATAGTCACAAGGGTTGACTAACTGTGAGCCAGCCAGAACCAGAATGTTAAGTAATAAAAAATAGCAACAAAACCACAAAATAACTCGTGTCTCCTTGTACTAAACCTAGATGATTCAGACAGCTACAGCTTTAATTTTCAACATGAGAGAAAAGTCTACCCAGGGAGGGTTCGCCCGAAATCGTCCATATCCATATTTGTATTGAAATATTCGATGGGTTTGTTCCTGTGGTCCCACAGACTTTCCACTATCACAGAACTTGGCTGGCATTGCAAATGTCATCTGTTAGTCCTGACACTCTATTACGAACTTCAGGAGAGCAGGCTTCCTGTTTACATTTGTCAGCAAAACGTCCCTCACCTCAGTTAACCACTTAATGCTCGCTAAAATAAGCAGATTTTTTCCCCAAAAATTCTAGATGCATAGCTGAGTGAGGGAATAAACATGTGGAAACAAAACTGGGAATTACAAAAGAATCATAAACTTCCTTGTTGCTTGTTTGTGATTTTGTTCTTTTCAATAAGTGGAATCCTGAAGAATTCTTCGTGGGATGGTTCTGGTAGATACATGTTTTAACGTCATATAAGTCGCATGCAGTTCAAAAAGAATCAATATCTTTTAGTTGGGTAGAGTGACTATGGGAACTTCATCAGAAGCCATGCATTGAATGTATGACATTTCCAATAAATCCTAGAAAATGAGGAATGACCATGCCCAGTGGATTATGGACAGGAAGCCAGGTTCAATGTCACCTGGATGGTTAGACACCTTGTCAAAATTCTAGCTTAATCCTCCATCTGCGAGGAACGCATTAGGATCCCCACTTTATGAAGGAGGAAACCATCACAGAGCCGTCACGTGGTCACAAAAACGGTGGAAATGAAAACCTTTATCTCTATGGTCCCTCCCATAATGCCATTAAACCAGACTGCTTTACACTCAGATTGTGATAGTTAAATTTTTAAGAAAGGGAAAAATAAACTCTTAACTTTGTTGACTAGGCGATACTTCTAACCATAATATCTCCCAAAATACAAATAGACTGGATGGAGAGTTAGTTTTGTTTTTCTTTTTCATGCTGGAGCCGCGGGCCCTGGTAGTGGTTTTGCGTGGGTTCTGCGGCCCGCAAGGTCGGCAGTTCAAGAGCAACAGCAGTCCCATGGCGGAAAGACTGAGCTTTCTACTTCATAAACAGCTTCTGGGAAAACTCACGGGGCCCTCGATGAGTCAGCAGTAGTTCAGTGTCAGCGAGTTTGTTTTTTGGAGTGAGCTGCGGAAGATTAGCAAACAAAGTAGGTGACATATTGGACTGCATCCTAAAATCTTGAACTTGGGGTCAGTAAGGAGTTTCTCTGTTTCTCTGTCCATTGTCATTGCTCCTCTCATCCCCCCCCCCTTCTCCTCTATTCTTCCTCTTCCTGTCATTTGGCTGGTTTTACTCTTTTCCTAAAAATTAAAAAGAGCACTGAGATCCATGGCTTCTCAGGTGCACTACTTGAATTTCCCTATATCTTCTGAAAAAAGTAGCCTGCCATTTAGATTCCCACAGAACTGTGGAGTGAAATGAAGAACCCCTTCTAGCCTCTTAGACAAAAGATCATATACATACGGTTATACTGAAAATAATGCATAGTTCACTATCATATCCCAACAAGCCTGCAAAGGTTGCTTAGCAACAGAAACAGGCAAGCGTAGCAGGAATCTACATGTGAGCAATGAAGAGAAAGTGCTTGAAACCTTCCTTAAAGGGCCAGATTTTTGTTCTCAGTCTTTATGAAAAGACGGTACGTTATGGGGAGAATGAGTTCTCAACCAATTTCGTGAGATTGACAGAACACTATTTCAGAGCTGAACATGAACTACTTTTGTAAGAATGTGTATAATAAAGGTCGTTTGAGCCTTCCATCATCGAGAGCACTTAAAAAGGACTGTTAGGATTAGCTAAAAAAGTTCATGCTACCTGTATGCAATCTGATTATCTTTAAAACTATAGAAATACTGAAGCAGGAAAGCATCTATGAAATGAAGACTAGAAACAGAGTTGATTAACCACAGGGTTCCGCTTTATCATCATCACATGTAAAACCAAAGCCATAGTCCCTGCCAATCAATTCAATTCTAGTCATAAAGCCCCATGGTGACAGAGTAAAGCTTTATGGGGACAGACTGCCACATCTTTTCCTTCCATGTGGCTGCAGGGTTTAATCAGTTGCCCTTTCGTTTGCAGTCTAGCACTTTAATGTCACCAGGACGGCTGGTCATCACAGATCAGAAAGTTAAAAAGTCTCAAACATTGTATTGTCTATAAACACACACTCGTGCCTTAATTCTCATGTTCAGCTTAAACAAACAAAATATTTACAAAGTACTTTGTCTTTGGAAGTGGTTTTTTGTTTGTTTGTTGTTTTTTAACAGAATGGCTGATTTGGTGTTACAATGTCAGTAAGCTTCTGAGCAGAAGCACTGGTCTGATTCTTGTTATAACACTGGAAACAGATTTGGGACAGGTGGCTTCGTTCATCCAAAACATTTAGTCTAAGAATCAGCTCGGGATTCTGGATGGGGGAGCAGAGAGCCTGGCCTCTGTTGCTGTGTCTCTGGTTTAGACAAGTCACTTAGCCACCCCTGACATCATATTCTTCATCTATAACATGAGACTTCCAAGCCCCTTCCAGGTCTAATTCCTTTGCAGTCCACCTCCACCAATGATTTACTCTTGTGTCACGAAAGAGCTGTTGTCATACTGAACCGACCGTTTTGGCCACTGTCTTCCGGTTGGCAGTAGAGGCAGCAGACTGTTCAGTAATGTTGTTTATGAATCCAGCAGAATATTGTCCTTCACAGTTTCATATTGGCATACCTTTGGCTTTTCTTTGTGTCTTCTCATTGATTGCCTACCTGGTTTTTGTCCCCTAGAATCTGAAAACATGCTGGTGCAAATGTAATGTGCTCTATCCCGTTTAGATCTAACCGTTCTTTGTTAAAACAGCTGGCGTTTTGTAGTCTCTGGAAGAAGGTTGGAGGAACACATCTGTTTTCGTTTCCTGGAGAAGTTTTATAACATTTCTAAAAGGTCATCTTTAAACTGTTAGAAAAGATCAACAACAAAATCTTGGAAAACATCCAGCTCATCAGCAAAACAAATCCAGTTCACTACTTGCAAATGTCCAGTTTACATAGCAGAACCCAAGGCTAGAGAGCAAAGAAAAGAAATATTGTAAAGACTTAGCAAAACAAACAAACAAACAAACAAACCAATAAAGCTTCAAGAGATGCCCCCTGAAATTGAATAGCTGAGAACTATCAACAACTAACAAATCTGGGCCCCAGCAATTGGTGAATGATCTATTTATTAAAACATTGCAAACATTGTTGGACATAAAGCCTAAGATCACAAATCAGAGATGCACCATCAAGAGCCAGACTGACACCGGGTTGTGCAATTTTTAACACAAAGAGAAATCAATAGAAACGAAGCAAATCAAAAAGTGATTTTTAACCCCGGTATTAGATGCCAGGACAGGTATTTTCCTTTAGCACTCTAGAGGTAACCCTAAAGTGTTGATAGCTAACTACAGGGGGAGATATTCTTTTCTTTTCTTTAAAACAATACTCCTCTTAGCTCATGAACTCAAAAGAAGAGAAACCCCTTAACAGAGACTATATTAGAGGAGAGCCAGAGATACTTAAATCCAGGAATATTGTATGGACCTAAGGAACAAGCTACAGAAATCTCCGGTGAGATTGCCCTCGAATCAAACCCAAAAATATTATAAATAAATCTGGAGAGCTTCATATTTAATCTAGGATCAAACAAATTAATTTATTAGTTTGCCAGGATGTTTGAGAATGAAAAGTTATCTGCTGGGGAATACAAGTACCACTAATACAGAAACGATGGCCTAAAGCAGACATACCTTTTCAGCATAAAGGAATTCAGCACATTATAGAAAATGCGGTTAATACCAGAATCATATTGTAGTTTAACTTAATACAAATATTAGATTGAGGAATATATCATTAAGGGGCGCCCTCAAAAAGTCCATGGGAAAAATGGAATTAAAAGAGAGCGGATTTCTTTTCTTTATGAACTCTTTGAATCCCCCTTGTACATTCGTAGGGGAAACAGTCAATAAATTAGACGTCCACTAACTACCACCCAGTTGATTGAGCCGCACAGTGACCCTATAGAGAGACTCTGAGACCGGAAGTCTTTATGGGAAGATGCTGTCTCATCTTTCTCATCAATGGAGTGGCTGATGGGTTTACCTGTCCACCTTGAGGTTGGTAGCCCAATGCCAAACACTGTGGAGTCAATGTTAATTTTTTAATGAATAATTTTATGGTTTTCTTATGATCTTAAGCAACTTGTTCTTTGTTTTGTTTTAATTACTTCAAGTTGGGAATAAGATGAACCCTTTCCGGCACTCTGGTTTCTAATGCTCAAAACGTCCTACAAAACAGCACATGGAGGACTGTGAAATCTTTGTTCTCTTTGTACTGTTACAATCTATACAATCTGCACTGTGCAAGATCACAGCTTCATTGTCGGTGACATTTTTTAGGCAAACGTTTCTACAGGAATAGCAATTGCTTTCAAACTTTCTCTTCTACTAATTAGAATAGATTTTGGGCAAAAAACAGTGAGGTTGGCTTAAGTTTCCCCATTCTGGGTCTGTTTATTACACTAGCCCGCTGTTACCTAATACTCTCTGCAGAAACCTTATGCTCTCCCCCCTCCACACCATTAAAGCTTGCTTTCAGATCTTGCAGGCTGAGGTAAATGACTAATCTCTAAGCATTTGAATTTCAGTGGCGAAGATAGATGTAGGCTGAAAGGTTGAGATTCTTCGCTGAAGGATGAGTATAGACTGTCAAGTTTCAGTTTGTAGGTGGGAAAGGCATGTTAGGCATCAGATCTTATCACTTTTCCTCAGTCATCATAATAGTTCTGCAGACCACATCATTGGAGGGAAGTGGTCATATAAAATATCCATTATGTTGGAAATGTATATATAAACGATTTCCTTTTGTCTCAAAAAATACGAAAAAACATTAAAATACTCAACTTTTACCTCAGTACAAGATTGGTTTGTTGTAATCACTTGGCGCTGCATGATGCTCAACCTGAAGACAAAATGAGTGCTTAAACAAATGTGGTGATGAAAGCGGATGGTGCCCTGCTATGAAAAGATACAGCGTCTGTGGTCTTAAAGGGTTGAAGGTAAACAAGCGACTATGTAGCAGGCAAGCAACAAAGCCCACATGGAAGAAGCACACCAGCCTGTGTGATCATGAGGTGTCAAGGGAAACAGATATTAGAAGTTCAAAAAACAAGCAATCAAATTGATGTGAAGAAGCATAGACAAAGTGGAAATCCAAAAGCTACCTGTAAGACAATTGGACAGTCTCTCACAGAAGGGCCACACAGAAGGGAAGGCATCCAGGGTGCAGTGAAACACTGATGAAACACATAACTATTCTCCAGTTCTTTAATATTTCCTCCCCTCACTATGAAGTTTCTTATTTGACCTCATTAATCCTGTTAGAATGAGTATGTTCATTTGTACAATTAAGATCAAAGCCAAGAAGCAAATGTTTTGAGAATGATGCTGGCAACAAATGTACAAATGTGCTTGACCCAATGGATGTGCATGGATTGTGATAAGAGTTGTATGAGCCTCCAATAAAATGATTTTAAAAAATCATCAAAGCCAAGATAGATAGCCCTTCAGAAGCAGTGAAAGCAAAACTAAAATTGTTCTCTGTCCCTTGTCACCAGGGAAAGGGAGTTGGATAACGTGGCCCCAGTGGTGGTGCAGGAAAACTTCAGTCTAGAGTTATCAGTGGAACATAGTGGTATGATTTCAGCATGGAAGTCCATGGTGTTGTGTGTTGTGTGCTGTTGTTGTTGTAGGTGCCGTTGAGCCAGCTCAGACTCATCGTGACTGCCTACATCAACAGAACGAAACACTGCCGGGTCCTTTGCCACCCTCACAATTCTACACTGCAGCCCTTTGTGCAGCCACTGTGTCAATCCATCCCATCGAGAGCCGTCCTCTTTTTGGCTGCCCCTGTATGTTACCAAGCCTGATGTCGTGTTCCAGGTTTTGGTCTCTGCTGATAATTTGCCCAAAGCACATGAGACGGTCTCACCGTTCTTGCTTCTAAGGAGCATTCTGGCTGCACTTCTTCCTAGATGGATTTGTTGGTTCTTTTGGCAGTCCGTGGTTCTGAGTATTCTTTGTCATCACCGTGATTCAAATGCATGGACTGTTTCAGTTGTCCTTACTCAGTGTCCGACTTTCCTTGGCATGTGAGGAGATTAAAAACACCATGACTCGAGTCAGGAGCATCTTAGTCCCCAAAGTGACATTCTTAGTGTATGTTGGGTAGAATGTTTTTCTTGTTAATGTGTTTCAGTTTACTATATTAAATCCCTTTCCCGAGATCACTAAACAAGTGGCTGCTATGTGTGTTGTCTAGAAGGCACTTGTTTGGGCTCCCGGGGAAGACATTTGAACATGCTGATATTATTAACGCACTGAGAAGAAGCTATAAACGTCAGCATCATTTTATTGCTAAATTGGGTCAGATCTGAAGGGAAAATCAGTAAAGATGACTTCCTTGAAAGGTCTCCCAAAGCCACTTATTTTATTTTTAGCCCTGGGGTACCCGGAGCTTATTCTGATAGGATGCAAACAGGGAACACTACCTGTCAAGTATTTTGATGATACGCAAAAACTAAAATGATAGGCAGCACAGTTGTTTTTCTCCATCTCATGCACAAAGATAAAACGAAAAAGTGAAAAAGCTCTGAATTTTATAATTTTTAGATTCCTTCTCAGCCATGTAAATTAAAACAAACTGACCTTCTATTACCTTTTTTCATTTTTGCGGTTACCAAAGGAACACTTTTTCTGTAAATGACTAATGAATCTGGGTGTGATTTTTTTTTCTTCTTTAAAAGAATCAGACAACAAAAGGCTTTTTATTTTGTCCAAATTTGAAAAGCAGAGGGCCATTATTTAGTAGTAATAGTTATTGATGATTTTTCCATGGAAAATGAAAAATTAAATTTTTAACATTCGATCATTTATTATATTTTAAACAAAAAAGGATCTTTTTTCTTGTCAGATGCTCTGTTCATTGTTAGAAGGTGAAAGAAATAAAGTGCCTACTTATTTTCAGCACGGCCGCTCCCTGATTTGTCTGATAATCATGCATATGAATAGAGCCTTTCTCAAAACCGTCTTAGTGTTTGAATCAAACGATGGCTCCAGTATATTTTACAGAGTGTGTCAAGACGTTGTCAGAAATCCTTTTTAATTATTTGAGGCTTAAGAAATTATTTCACTTTGCACGGATTTTAGATTTCTCATAGATAATAATCTTTACTGTGAAACATATATCATGTTACAATATTAAATTTAAGAACAAAAGAGTAGACCTTACATATGTTCAGATCTTATAGTTAAGTAACACTTAGGTTTAAACACTGAATTGTTATCGGTTCATAAATTAGGAAAGTTCTGCTCTGACAACAAGCACAGAAAACTGGCAGGGACTCTGCTTTCCATTGTTTGTCAGGCGAATGTACGCTAGTTGGCCAATTAATGGCAACAGATGACAAAATTTCTCTGACTGCTAATTAATTGACACTATTTTCACCAGTTTTGTTACTGCCAAGATTCCACTAATTGTATGTGACATTATCTTGCCCTGCTCAGTTTTATCATCCTCAGCCTTCCTCATATTTAGAAACAATTTCCCATAATCCTTCTAATTTAGAGTCAAGTGTTAGTTATAATCAGGGGGGAAAAATCAAAGACTGATTGTGATGTCAAAAATCAGTGTTAACTACTCATTTGAAGCAGTCTTAGGGTATCAAAGCAGAGGTGGGGTAGACATGACAAATAATTGAATGCTATGTGAATTATATATGAATAAAACTGTTTATAGTTGTGTATACATAATTTACTAACACTGGAAGTAAAAAAGAAAAGAATTGTCTCTAGTTTTAGGAAAGGCTTAGTGTAATAGAACTTAAAATGACACCACAGAGAATTTTCTTGGATTGAATATACATATATACACATTCATTTGTGCCCATGGGTAATGAAAAACTAGTTCTAGATGATCAAATAGTTCCATTTCTAGATAAATCGGTCTATTAAAACAAAATCTTATTTGCACTTTGATTCATTAGGCTTTGATTATTATGCTGGGGGTTAGATAAGATTGTTTTAGTTGTTAGGTACCTTTGAGTTAGTTTCAGCTCACAGTGATCCTAAGTACCTGGAACACTGCCCGGCCTGCACCGTCCTCACAAATGTCTTACGTTTGAGCTCATTGGTGCAGCCACTGTGTCAATCCATTCCGACCTGCTATGGAAGAACCCAGGAATACTGACATTTTGGAAATGTTAAAATATTGCTAGGCTTTCTCCAGGAAGGGAGTCTGGATTTCAAGAAGGACTTTAGTTCTTTCCCCTTTAACAAATGCCCTGACTTTCTTATAATAACTAAAGGCTTAGGCTAGTTTCAGCTTGGCAAAATCCTAGAATTGCATGAAAATTTCCATGGCAAGTCATGCACTTTTTATTTGCTTTAGTGAGGGAATGCAGTCTGTGATCAGATTCTGAAACTGTGGTTAAATCATCTAGTATTTCTTAATAAGTGAAATGAACGCATCTTCTAGATCCAAATACCAATTTAATTATTTCTAATCCTTACATCCTTCCTGAATTTACCAGTGATCTCACCAGTTAATAGTAAGCCAACTGAGATACAGCACAACTCCAGTAAGTGAAAGAAGTGAGATTCAAACTTAAGCTTGTTTCCTCCTCAAGGCCCATTATTGCTGTACCTGACATACATTTCTTCTCACGATAGATAATGAGAAAATGTTCATTTATTCTCCGTACTCCAGCCTCAAAACAAGATCTGAGCCAGTAGAGATTAGTTAAATGTAAGTGATATACCAGTAATGTGAGTCTTCATGATGTGTTCAGAGCAAAGTATTAATTATATCTTTCATGATGTGTTCAGAGCAAAGTATTAATTATATCTTTCTGTTTAATCTTACGTATCTTCTACTACCATAGCGTGCAAGTAGTATAGATGTGATCAACCAAAAACACCTATCTCACTGTATCCAGTCAATACTGACTCGTAGAGACCTCCCTCCCTGTGGGTTTCCAAGACAAACTGCTGATGGGAGTGAAAAGCCCAGTCTGTTCCCATGGAGCTGCAGGTGATTGTGTACTCCCCGCCGATCATAGGGACCACAGCCCAGTGCGTAGCCACTACGCCACCACGGCTCCTATCTCTGTGCCAAGTCGATGAAAGTAGTGTGAGTAAGGACCAGTACTGACGCTGGAGCAGAGCTTCTTGCACTGAGGTTGCATCCTGACCGGGGCATTCATTCAGGGGAGAAGGGCTGGGCGTTGGTCAGGACACTGAAAAGCTATTCATAATGGAGGAAAATGTGAGCATTGTGCTGCTTTAGAAATATGAACCCTGGCACCCCAACACTTAATTGAATCAGAAGGGTAGCATCTTCCCGTCGTTTTGGAAAACTCAGCTGACATTTATTCATCTCTTTGTGTTTGACCATGTCTTTGTCTTGTAGGCATTCAAATGACTGATCTGGACTCTTGTTTCAGATCTGGAATGTCAAGGAGTGGAGGAGCTCCCCCAAATCCATAAATATTTTTGTTCTTCTTTTAAAAAATTTTATTTCAACTAATTATTTTATTGGGAGCTCTTCTAGCTATCATAACATTCCATTGTTCAATTACATCAAGCAGTATTGTACAATTTCTACCACAATCAGTTTCAAAACATTTTCTATCTTTTTGATCTCTTGATATCAGCTTCCCTTTATCCCCTCTTCCCCCCACCCTATGCCCCAAGAATCCTTTTTTTCCCCTATAATAGATTTTTTTGGTCATATCCTTTTGTTCTTCTTTTAAAGTTTCGTGCCATGGGAAAAAAAAAAGGAACACAAAAACAAATGAAGTAAAACATCTCTGCTTTAATCTAGAACTATGATTAATATGGTCAAGAAAACCTAGTAGATATATATGTGCTGAGGCCTAAATTGAATCCTAATTTATTTTGGTTCTGGTTTGTTTATCTGTAACATTTTACTACTTTCTATCATATATATTATAACAAATATTTTATAGCATTATAGTTTCAAGAACTTAGAGAATTTTATTTCTTTTTCCCCATTTAAATAAATTTTCATCCTTCTAAATTATTATATTTAATCCTCAAAATATTATCTATAATAATTTACACTTCTGCTAACTTTGACTTTCTGTATATTCATCCATCTTATTTTCGGCATTTGTGTAAGTAGTTGATCTATAAGTCATTTCTTGATCAGACCACTCACTTGGACTGATCATATTTGAATATTGTATCTGAATATTAGAACTCTTAGAATTTAAAATTGGAGCAGAATGTAGGACCCTTCAGGTAAACACTGCTTCCTTTTAACACTTTCAGAAAAAAGACGTTGGAAAATCTACATTATTAATTGAAGAAAAACTGATGTATTTATCATTCTGAGTTTATATTATACTTTCTTTTAAACCAATCATAGAAATATAAATTAGACCAACAATCAGCCTAGGTTTTACTCATCAGAGAAAATGTCAAAAATGCTTTTTACAAAAAAAACAATCCTTTTCCATCACAACTTTTGAATCAATATTCTCCACCTCTCTGAAACTCTACTGTGATTCAAATATATTTACATGTCATTATACTCTTTGATTAGGTCAGATAATTGTCCCTTTAAGAAATTATTTCTCTCACAGTGAGTTATCTTAACCATGTAATGGTTCTAGCTGAGGTGATAAATACCACAAATGCTGAGATTGATTCGTCAAGGAAAGTGCCCTGCAGAAACAGGCAGTGGAGGAAGTAGTGTATTTTTACTTAGATATTGCCTCGATGGTTCGACGATTGGCCAAGAAACGTCCCGAAGAGCATGAGAATGGACTTCCTCGATGTCAAGGCGGCAGACTGCTTGCAGATCACGTCACACTTACAGACATGCTCGTTCATAGAGGCTGGCCAGATAGACAGCAGGGAGTTAAAAAGTGATGGCGAGTGAGGTTTTGGTTTAGATAGGCAGGGGTTTGTTCCCTACAAAGCTTGTTACGCACCTGTCTGCGGTCAGTAGGTGTTTGCAGATAAATTCTCTCAGTTATATCTTGTCTTTGCCTCTTTAGGATGCCCTCAAAAACCAAACTAACAGAACAGAACAAACAAAATCCAATCAAAACAGGGACTTCCTAGGGAATCTGCTGGGCCAGTTACATTCAAGGCAGGTGGTCAGCTCAAAAGGTAAGGACACCTGTTATTTGGGTTCCCAGTGGGATCGTCTTGAAGGACACACAAGGCGTACATGGAGGCTTATAATGACAACGTCTTAAGAACACGGACAAGTCCCCTGGTGAAAAGCAGTTCAGGAAAGTTGTATTAAAGAACTTTTTTCCCCCATCAGGACAATGAACCGGGTCATTCTTGGAGGGTAGCGAAAGCTGTTCTATCAGACTGTCATTGGGGACCCTTCCCCCATGCACTCTGCATTCCTCTAATCCTGCCCCTGGAGACCTCTTTTTGCTCATCAAACTCAAGAACATTCTAAAAGATCTGTGACGGAGTCTGCTGCAGTTCCTTGAGGAACTGCGATGTTGACGTGGTGGAAGTCATGGAGGGCAGCATCTGCGGGGAAGGGCGAGAGAAAGGGCAGTCTGGCTACAGAAGTGTATAGGCCGACGGGGCGCGTGTGCTGAGATAATAGCACCATGTTCTTGTGGCTCAACAACTTCTCTGACTTTTGTAGCAATACCTTTTGAGTTAGTCTCACAAGTCATTCTCTATGAGTAATTTAATTTAACTGTGTGTTTCCAGGATAGATAGGGCTATCTCTATATGCAGATAAGCACCCAGCACATGGAGATTCAGAATGCAGCCTGGCACTATTCAGAAGCAAAAACTAAAATGATCTAATGTCTGGACAAGGATCTTGCAATCATACCTGTGTTGATCTTTGTCTCTAAGAATTAATGAAGTCGATGGACATTCTTTTAGTAAAAAAAAAAAAGCATAAGCAAACAAGAAAAGGAATAGTATGTCAATACCAATCTCACTAAACAATCTGTTTGGCTAGATATGCTTTGGCTTGTATGTCTTCTACAAAATCACTTTTCTCTGAAGTAGTAGGCTTGAAATATTTTCTCTGAAGACATACCTAATTTACCCATATCTGAAAACAATCTTACGTTAAGGCTAATGAAATATAAAAGCTTATTTAGCCAAACCTATGTTCTGGCATTATATTATATACTTAACATATGCTAGCATTCAAGCTGTGCCCATAAACTCCATTTTATTATGATCTTTTTCCTGATAAATGTGGTCTGGATATAATTATTAAGAAAAAAAAAGAAAGAAAGATTGCTTCTTGCTTTCTAGCACTAAGTTGCTAATCTTGCTCATTATCCAAGACTAATTCTCTCTTTGTTACACTTTAAGACAAAGTGTAAATTTTGGTTACTCTACCTTCCACATCTTTTCCATTCACTCCAAGTGCATCTTTCATAAACCCAGAGTTTCCTTAGTTGTCAATTGAGGGTCAGCCGTAGGATGTCTTGTGTCTATAGAGAGGTAATTTTGTAGTTCTGTGCAGTCAGTTCAACGTAATGCTGAAAAGTCAGTGTTGGCATCAGATCTTCTGCACCCAAATATTGTCAGCACCCATCATAAATGTAGCCTTGGAGAAATGACAGGCAACATCTTTCTCCTCTGGAAAATGTGGTAATCCATATATCTGCATTGTGGGCTTAATATGTAAATGAATCTCATATGGCATGACGTGTGCTAATTAAGCATTATCTCAGTGCCTGCCTTACAATAGTAATAGCTGTTCTTATTACATATTCGCCTTGTATCCCACTTCTACCACAGTGCCCAATGTAGAGTGTGTTTTCAGCAAATATTCATCGAATTGAATTAGTTCTGAATCTCCAATCTTGGAGACCAGTTGGTTTTCTCTGGTCTAATATGTCCCAGAGCACCAGATTTGTCAAGCGTGACGTCTGCTGGCGCTTGCTAGTGATATTTAGAGAACCAGTTATTTATAAGATCTTTGGGATTAAAATGATTATTTTTAAATCCACATTTCATCGAAGGATAACTATCCTGTGGTGGTTTTTTTGGTGGCAGATTCAATAGTTCCAAATCAGATAATAAAATTGCTGTGTTTGAAACCTCCAAAGCCTGTCATTTTGCTGAAATGACACAATATAATCACCAAGTGCTTAGCCACCTCCAATAGCTCTTTCAGAGTCTCCAGTCACATTTGCTTTTATCCAGCCCTCAGATGCACCACGCTTGTTGCCCATTGAGGTCTTTGTATTTGCTGATCTTTCTGCCTAGACTGGTTTGTCTACGGTCATTTCAGTCTCTATCTAAACGCCACCACAAGTACCTGGTGAGAGCCCTCGGTGCTTTCTGGCCCATTATCCAGTTTAAGTTCTCACATTATGAAGTTTCTTTCCATGTCTGTTCTGCCTCCTCTTGCTTCTGGGACATTTGCTAAATGGCAAGGACGTTGTGTTTCTTGTCACTGCTGACTCTTCCAAGGCTGAAGAGGAGGCCGGGGCATGCTAAGTATGCAGAATAAATAAGTGAGTGTGTGAATGAATGGGAAGAAAAATCAGGAACACCAGAACAATATTTGTAGGAAGAATAGAGTAATGAGAAATAACTTCATTCAGTATGTCAGTTATGCAGTTAGTTAAAATCACGTGGCTTAGAATTCACATTCGGTACTATTCTAACTCCTTTTTGGAGCTTTCCGGGTCATTAATTGTATTTTGCTCAAATTAAGGTCTAATTGTGAGGCATTGATTTAACTAGCTTACTTACTATACTAACTCAGGCAAGGCCATCACCATCTTGCAACATCTTGGATCTATTTATACTTACCCTCTCAGTGCCAGTTTTCTTCCTTGCTGTTAGGAAATAAGACCTGTTTCATGGGTTTAGGAAGAGGATAGATACAGTCATGAAGTTTAAAATATTAGAAGAGTGCTTTCAAAAGCCAAACCAATCCAAACTCACTGCCATCAAATCAACTCTGACTTTTAACAGCCCTACAGGACGGAATAGGCCTGCCCCTGTGGGCTATAATAGAAAGCCTCAACTTTCTCCCATCAGGGGGCTGGTGGTTTCAAACTGCTGAACTCCTTGTTAGCAGCTTAACTCATCACCCACTGTGGCAGTGATATAACCATCTGTCAGTTTGAGAAGATTAAGAGTAAAGAGGTGGAGTCTAGCCTGTCAATCAGGTCATCGCCAGCGAGGCCTCTGTGTGAGCATGGCCTTCTCCTGAGGATTCTGGGAACTCCTGTATTCCTCCCTGGAGGCAGGAGACACTCTCTCTCTGTTCACTCCCTGCGAGACATTCTTGTGGAGAAAACACATGGAGAGAGGCTGTTGGAGCCAGACATCTGGAGACGGACAAGCCATGCGGAGACCCTTGCCAACACTGAGATGCTTATAATGCCGCTGGATCCACAAGACTTCCCACCCACTAGCCTTTGATCTTCCTGCATTCAGTGTCATTGTATGTGTTTCATGAGTCTGAAGAGGGCTTTATAGATTGGTATCGGACTTATTGGATAATATCGGACTTATGGACTTGATCTGGACTGGGCTGGGATATTTTCTCAATATTCAATTGCTTTTGTATATAAACCTTTCTTATACACATATATGAGTGTCTAGGAATTTGTTTCTCTAGTCTACCCAGACTAACACACCCACTATATTACCAGAGCACCTTATATTGACCCTAGCACATAATAAACATTATAGAAGTATTGACTGCTATACTATTAGTATGATGATGATAATTAAATATTGAGAATAATCCTCCTTACAATGTTATATCCTATTGAGAGTAAATTAAAGTGTTGAGATATTTTGAAATTCAGTTAAGGAAGGTGAGGCAATGAAAGGTGAGAGAGAAGATTATGAGAGTACATATATATTTTATATTTTAAATATGTTATAAAGGGAAGAGCCTGAAATATTCAGATAAACAGATCCTTGGCTGTGGTAACCATGCTGATATGCACACGACCAGCATTTATAGCACTCTTCTGTTATTGAATGGAGATCATTGTTAACCTTCATAAATGAAATGTTAGAGCAATGGGCAAAGGCATTGCAGTAGGGAAAGCAGATGGACATAAAGTACAGAATCAATGGAGAGTGGGGAACTGTGAAGACAGCAATTGTGAGCGGCTTATTCATCGAACTCCCTCAGACCATTGACTGGGGATGTGATTAATCTTGCCTCAGACAGGGTAAAGTGGATTATTGCAGATATATCTAGGTTCAATTTTAACGAAGTAGCATTTTATTCTCCCTTTTGACCCATTTTTAATTTGCTTCTATTATCTTCTGCCTCCTCTTGGGTTGAGGCTTTGTGTGTGTTTTATTTGGGGGTTGTTGTTGAGGTTTTTTAAATATGATTTTCTTTATATGAAATCCAGAAGAGAGAATTCATAGAAAGTATGAGACTAATAGTCCTTAGGGTTATGGCAAGGGAGGTTGGGGCAGTGGGGTCTAATCATAATGGGTACGAGAATGGATAAAGTATTCTAATATTAATTGTGGTGATGACTGTACAATTATTTTTAATACATTGAAACCATTGAGTTGTGTGGTACGTGAAGTATATGCCAGTGAACTGTTAAAAAAAGGTGGGGGGGGGACGGCTCTGTGAGGACTGTGGCAAGTTTTCATGCTGTGTATGCATTCAATTTTTTAAAAGTAGGAATTACTAATCAGGAACAAGTTTGAATTCTCATTAGAACCATCCAGGAAGGAAGGAGCTGTGCAGCAAATGCAGGTAGTGTAGACCTTAGAAAGCTGGGAAACAACGGAATGCCTACTACTCGGAGAGGCTAGTCGCCTTTGAACTTAACTCACAATAGGGGAAATAGAAAGAGCAAGGCAGGGCTCAGTGAATGGATTTGACGGTGGAAAATTACTGGCTTCTCTTCACTGAATGATACGAGGCAACTCATTAAGGGAAAGAGATGGAAGTAGTGAGGACAGAGAGAAATGTGCAGTGTGTGGAGGTTTTCTTTTATTTTTTTAATTAAATTTTAAAATTGTATTAACCTTTTATTAGGAGCTCTTACAGATATTATAACAATCCATAGTTCCATTCGAACAAGCATAGTTGTATAGTTGCTGTTATCATAATTTTCAAAATGTTTTCTTTCTTGAATCATCATTGCTCTCAGTTCCCCTTTCTCCCCTCCCCCCTTCTCTTCCCACGCCCTCTGGGAATTGCTACTCCCATGACTGTTTCTGAGGGGTTTCATCTGTCTTGAGTCTTGTGCATCGAAATGTCTAAATTGTGCACGTGTATGCACGCAAGTCTGGCAGGATCAGTGAGGCAGGACTACGGCTATAATAGTGAAGGGAGGAACCTTAAGAACTAGAGGGTAGTTAGGTGCTTCATGGGTGCTGCGCTTCACCCTGGATAGATCAACCCGTAAGGTTTTGTTGTTGTTTGGTTTTTGATAGTCCTTAAGGACAATGACATGAGTAAAGATAACAGTTTAGAGAACCTTATAGAGGAGTTTTACTCTGGTAGTTTACTGAATAGGGTTGCTAAGGCTCAGATAACTGCCAAGGAAAATGAGAAAGAATTTAGTGGTGAATCCAATGCAAGTCCATTTCAAGTTGGAAACTGTTAATTCATTGCAGGACCAGTTTTCCCCAGCCGGGAAGAAATGTAAAGAAAAAGAAAAGAGTAGAAAAAGGGGAATGCATTCAAATTCATTTAATTGGTATTAGGTATATAACATTTAACCTCATTACTAGTAAAATCATTCCTGTCAAGTCAATTCCAATTCATTGTGATCCAAAATGTGTAGCATTATGTTCCCTGGGGTTATAACAGTTGAGATGTTGGCAGGGG
>NW_022103896.1:60872676-60874983 GCF_000313985.2 Echinops telfairi | reverse complement strand
ATACAAAAGACGGCATGTATTCATCATACTTTGAAACTTTTAGAAAATATGTGTATTCTTTTTTGCTGTGCTTTTTTAGAATAGAGTTTATTTTGTGCAAATAATGAGCACCATCTATGTTTGTTTGCCAACCACCCCTACACCATTCAGCGTAATCTCATAGGCACTGCTTTGCCATTATGTTGTATATGTTACTGTAAAAAGAATTTAAAAGGCATAAATTGCTTATGGAAATACACAGAAGGCTGAAGGAGTGGTCGGCAAATGAACAAAGGTACACATTACTTGTGTGAAAACACAGCAAGCAAAGTATCGACAATTTCTAGTCACCCTTTTCCACTTTTCTAATTTTATTCATTTATCTTACCCTTCATAGAAAGGATGACAAATGAGTCAGGGAAGCAGTTTAGCAAGATCTTAATTCAGACTTGTAGCTAGCAATTATTTGCATAATTTGGTTGTTGGTTACCTGTCACAGTGGTTACCATTTCTCATAAGTTATTTACCAAAAGCTAGTGTGTTTCTCTCTCTCTCACAAACACACACACCCCTACACGCTTACACATACATATTGTGTTCCAGAGCACAGACTCTGGCAACAGAAAGTCTCAGGTTCTAATTCCAGCTCTTCCACTTTGGGACCATTTCAATGCAAATAAATTAATGCAAATAGATTATTAGCATCTCCTAGCCTTGTTATTTTCATCTTCCAGTGAGGTAGCTAGTTTCTCATTAGGCATAATGTTGAAGATTACCTGAGGTATTGTTTATAGCATATCCTTTAAAATCTAAGAGCAAAGAAGAAACTCTTTGCATGGTCCATATTTTACTAATGTATTATAATTTAGGTCTTGGCAATACATTACTGTACCTCCAGGTTTGTGAACTTGAAGAATGAAATGCAATTTCCCCTGATTGACCACTTTGTAACACAACTCCTCTTCCCCCAGTGAATTTCAAATGCGTGCTTTGCCTTTGTGTTTGTATTAGGCGTATATACCAAGGTATATATACTTTCTATACAAGGTGGGTAAGTATGGAGTTGCACAGTGAAAAATTGATAGATAAATAAACACGTGTGCATGAATGAATGCTGAAATGCTTATCTTGAATAAAGAGGAAAAATCTAGAAAAGGGTAGAACGGTTAAAGAAAGGTGGGAAACTGCTCAGCGCATGTATGTGCCTTGGCCCGCGGAGGAAGAACTGCCTCATTTTGAAAATCACAAAGGAAAAGTGTTGAATCACTTATTTTGGAAATAGTTTGTTTAACTAAGTACAGAATTGCCTGATGACTGATTGCCATGTTTGATACTAATAATGTGGGATTAGCCATATAAAAATCAGAATGTTGAGCATCTATTTGCATTAATTTACATAATCTAAATTTGTGGCTGGGAGAAAGAGGAAGCTTTTTATGTACGTGAAGATTTATGGAACAATTTAGAAATGTAAGATAAAAAGCAATATGGTGAGGGACTTTTGAGTTGAGAAATAAGTGACCACTTATTACACTCTATTGCACATCAGAATCAGATTTGTACTCTATCTATACGTCATATGATGTTTACTTATTTGCTGTGTCAAAGATCCTCCCTGAGATATGGTCATGCCAGGCTCGGACTTGTAGAAGGAACAGGCATGCCAGGGTCAATACCACCCAAATGTCGCAATAAAACTGCACCTTCCAATTATATGGATATTCTTACTAGAGGGCAGTGAGAGTTCCTTGGGAGAAGCTGAGTAGAAATATATACAAATAAACCCTGCATGGAGTAAAGTGGCAAGGTAACATTTTGAAAACCTCAATTACACTCGCTAAAGTTTTTATAGCTTATTGAATTAATATTTCACCATTTGAGGACGTTGCCTACAGTCACCATTTATGATAATTTCTTCTCTCTGAAGTGGAAACATGCCCATGGTACACATTAATCATATAAAATATTAAACACTAAAAAGGAAACTCAGCATCTATAGACTGTTTTGATTTATTCAGGGTTTCTTCCCAAAAGATGATGTGAAAATCCCAAGCAAATATTACTGTTTCTTGAATTGGAGTTACTAACACTTTAAGAATTATTTAGGTTTTTTAAAGCATCAATATCAGTGAAGGGAAGCATACTGATGTTCTGAGTAAGAAATAGAAGCACATTATCTTAAAAAAAGCAAATGGTTCATCTTTTCATTAGACTTTATTTTGAGAACACAGTTAGATAGAAAAATTAAGAAGACAATACAGAGACTTTCTATATACATCATACCCAGTTTATATTAACATGCATCATTTATAACAATCAATGAAAAAT
>NW_022103896.1:60864220-60869111 GCF_000313985.2 Echinops telfairi | reverse complement strand
AAAAACGAGATGTTGGAATGATAAAATTAGAGTTCTAAAGTCATAAAATAATGTTACAACAGATAATTACCAGGCCGCTCGAAATAAATGGAAAAAGAAATCTAAGCAAATTATAGAAGTTATAAAAATGTTTAATGCAAATGATAATGCTGAAAAATGCAATAACCAAATAAAACTATTCTTATAATGGCACAGCAGTAGAGTAGAGATGGCAATGCATAAAACTAGTGACCTTGATATTACCCAATATAGAATTTGCCAAGTTACCAAAAAGAAATGTCCCAAACGTAGAAAAACAGAGAAGAACTTGACTGAGGGACTTTAACAAAAGAGCTAATATCCTATAATTAAAGTCTCAGATCGGAAAGTGGAGAGCGACAAGGGAAAAGTTTGTGAGAGAAAAGTAACTGAACATTTCACGAATTTGGCAGAAACACAAGACTACAGCGTTAACAACCCCAGTGGTCTTCAAATAGGATAAAGACAAAGATTCTTACATCAAGATAAATCACCATTAAAACTTTGAAAAATAAACACAATTAGGAAGAAAATAAATGAGAAATGAGTCAGAGATTAATAATGCATCGCTTATAGAATGGAACCATGTCAAACAATAGCAGACTTCGCATCTGAAACTAACCACATGGTCAGCAGGTCAAACGACCAGCTGCTGGGTGAGAGGAAGAGGAAGGGCCCTGCCCTGCCACACAGGCTTGTCATGACTTAGAATCAACCTAATGCCATTGAATTTGGTTTTATTTGTGTTGTTGTTATTATTGCTTTTTTGCTTTCTTGTAGACTTATATTACTGGAATAATCATTCATCTTTGGTATGTTGGCTTCCCACCACCCTCCTCCATCTTCTCCAGAATGATCTTTCTAAAGCTGAAATAAAAATAGAGCAAACAAAACCTATCTCATACTTTTCTAGATAATTCTTCTGAATCTTATCCTCTTTCTCCTCCATTTCCTTCTTTTCTAGCTTCTAACTTTCAGTTCCAGTACTTAAATAGTTTCCCATCTTCCTTAGCATAAAATATGATATCATTGGTTCTTATATAGACTACTCATGATCTGGCTTTCAAAAAAATAACTCTCTGAGCCCTCTTTATATGGGTTATAAGAGTAGGGCTTAAAAAGTTCATGAGAGATAGAATTAAAAGATAATGGAATTTTTCAATGAACTCTCTGAAGCCTGCTTATATATGGAGAATTTTTCTTTTTTTATTGATAAACTTTGCTTTTCTGTGACAAAATGATTTTGCTTTTTTTTCTCTCAATGCAACATTCACCTCTCTTTTGTATTTAGATTCATTTATGTCATTGTGTTTGATAGGAAACTCTACTGGTCTTCCTAATTTATAATTGCTTCCAAGCATACATTAAGGTTCTGTCTTCTCTCTCCCTAATAGTACTCTGCAATAATATCTATTATAATCGTGCATTTACATATCTAGTTACCCAATGGATTGGATTCTCACTGGTAAGATAATTTTCATAATGATAACACCAATTCCTAGGTTAGTCCCTGAAATAGTTTAGGTGGTCGGTAAATGTGTTTGTTGAATAAATGGATGGATGAGTGATTAACTTTAAGTCTAGTTATTTTCAGCTCATCTTTACTAGGAATCTATCAAACATGCTCACAGTCCTTCTGGAGATGAGCAATTTAGAAAACCCTAACTGTGATTTAGGAGATCTGGTTACACACTGGGTTTGAACTTGACAGCTGCTCTGTTGGAGAAAGAAGCAGCAGTCTGCTTCTGGAAAGATCTCCAGCCTCCGAGGCCCTGTGGGACCCTTCTACTCTGCCCTGTAGGATGATGATGAATTGGCGCTGACTTGCTGACAAAGGGTTTTCTGGCTCAATGTACGAACCCACCCAGTAATTCTATAGTCAGAGCTGGCGATCTACTTATGCAAAAATTACAACCTATGTGGCAGTTCTACACTATTCCATGGGGGTCACTTCAGGGGCTTCAGAAAGTCCCTGGAAAAATTAATTTTCTTTTCATCATATTTTCCTATGGACTTTCAAAGATCCCTTTCTATGAGCTGAAGGCTTTCTGGAAGCACCAAAAAACAGATCTGATTTAATGAAAGGAATTGTTACTGATACATCACTATTTAAATACCTCAAAGTAAAAGTGTTAACCCAAGAACTTAATGTTATCCATTTGGACTTGCAGGCCAACCATTAAAGAGCTCTACTGCTCAAATACTATCAGAGCCCAAGTAACACCTTCCTAGCTCTTGTTCCTGGAGGATCGTGCTCTCCTCCTCTGAGGGGAGGTCCAACGTATGCGGGCATTCATGTGTCTGGAAGGAGTTCTTAGCAAATGGAAAGTGAGCATCGGACCATAAGTAATTTAGGTTTGCATCCCTTGTTTGGGATAATTTTACAGTATATTCTACTGAGTCTCCTAGAACTTCCCTGCAGGAGCAATGATCACGCCCCATCCCATCCCCATTTCCATCCCCATGAGAGAAATATGTTCAGTACAGTGCCTCTATTTATATCCTTCCATTCCCTGTCTCATTTGCCCACTCCATTCCTGAGCTTTCTAGAACACCTCCCAGATACATGACTTGCATTCAGATGTTTGTCTTTTTGGAGAGACTTGACATAGGAAAATCTCAAGCCATTTCTAGTCTCTTAATAATTCAATGGAAGCCCTGGTGCTGAAAGCAGTTTGAAACTACCAACCACTGGGGAAAGATGTGGCTTTCCATTCTCTAAACAGTGCTTCTCAACCTTCTTAATGCCGAGGCCCTGTAATACAGCTCATATTGTGGTGACCCCCCCACACATAAAATTATTTTCATTGCTACTTCATAACTAATTTTGCTACTGTTATGAGTCAGGTGACCCCTATAAAAGGGTTGTTCGACCCCCAAAGGGGTCGCAACCCACAGGTTGAGAACTGCTGCTCTAAAGATTTCCTGTCTTGCAAACCCACAGGGCAGTTCTGTCCTGCCGTGATATGTTCGCTGTGCTTCAGAATCAAATTTATATCATTGAGGTCTTTATTGTTGTTTGTTTAATAACTCGATAAGGAATACAGATGATGCAGTGGTGAAATGTTTGGTTGCTCACTGGAAGGTTCTAGATTCAAGCCTATCAGTCATTCTGTAGGAGAAAGCTGTGGTAGATTGCTTCTACAAAACCTTGCAAACCCAATGAACAGTTCTACCATGTTTTATAAGGTCCCTGTGAATTAAAATCATTTTGGCAATAGCTGGAATTCAAACAGTTCCCCACTACTTTCAGGGCCATGTTTGTTACATTTATCAGAAAATAACATCTTTTGGGACAAATATCTGGAATCTTGATGTTGGTGATTTACTGGAGAATGCCTGCAGGGTATTGCTTTCCAGTAAGGCTGGTGTGGAATTTATGGGCAGATCATGTGCAACAGGTGTGACTATAATTTATGGAGACTGCTCTCTTAGCCACTCAGCAACGCTGCCATTATTATTTTGGGATCACAGTCTTGTGACATTGTTGCTCCCACATATGTATCTTTCTGAATCACTGACTGCCTATTAATAGATGTATTCCTCCCTCACTACCCTATTATTAAAAAAGCGGCACACATACCCCCAAACGGAAAAAGACAAAAGCTGTGTGCATGCAATGGATATTGTACATTAGGGTCTCTGTGAAACACCCTTCTGCAAGTTCCTGTGTTTATTTTAAGAGTAAATGAATTAATCAACTTAATAATTTCCTAAAGATCATATTTAACTAAGTGAAGACTGAAGAAAGGGAATTTCAAATAAAGAAGCTTGGGAAACGGGCCCCTCTGCCTACATTTTATGTTGACATTAACCTTTCTAGACGTCTTTGCTTGGCTTCAGCGCCCAGAATGTGACTTGTAACCTTGTCAGAATGCATTCACTTTGTAAATACGCAAACATAAGTGTACAGATACATATATACGTATTTTTTTCTTTCATTTCAGTTTCCTGAGTTTCTGAGAAGGCCTGGTTTTTCCCAAAGGAGCGATTTCCATAGAAATCCGAAGGTCTGACCAAGGAAACAATAAGCCAGGATAGCCAATGAATTGAGGACAAGGTTTCCAATCAGGTAGGACCACTTACTCTTGTACATTCAATCACCAAAAACACAATGCCTGCTTGAAAAAAAGAAATCTAATATCAGCCACCCCCCTAGGAAATTGCCTACAATTCTCTTGGAACTTGTGGTGTTTGTCAGCGAATACCTTGGAGAGAAGAGAACACATCAACAGTACGATGTTTTTATTTCCATTTTTAGTTCCTTGTTATTGAGTACACTTAGTGATCCTTGGTACTTTATTCCCCGGGGACTAAGCATGAGGGAGCTCTGCTGGCATAGTGATTAAAACTCTCAGCTATGAACCAAGAAGCCAGGGGTTCTAACTCACCAGCCAGCCTGTAGAGACTGTTGTTATTGTTAGGCGCCATCAAGTTGGCTACGGCGAATAGTGACCCTCTGCACAACAGGACGGTCCTGTGTGATTCTTTTCATTGTTCCTGTGCCTGAGCCCATTGTTAGAGCTCCGATGTCATCCTTGGAAACCCTCTGGGCTTTACGATTTTTGTTAAGCATGTACAAATGGACTTCCTTGGTATTGTCTCTGAAGGCAAATCATACTCATGGGTTATCTATAGGACTCTCTGGTTGTTTATCCAAGCTAAGGTGCTCCATGATAGGACCAGAGGAACACCCACAGC
The DNA here is from genome assembly GCF_000313985.2 of Echinops telfairi. Taxonomy (NCBI): domain Eukaryota; kingdom Metazoa; phylum Chordata; class Mammalia; order Afrosoricida; family Tenrecidae; genus Echinops; species Echinops telfairi. Next base: position 60,864,392 of record NW_022103896.1, on the reverse strand, counting down.
TCAGCCGGGAAATGGAACTCGTTTGGTTTTGGAGCACACCTAGCCCTAGTCTAAGAACAGTCACACGTGCGCATGGAGTAAACATGGAGTGTACGTATGGAGTAAGCAAGGTGAAGAAGGAAGCCTGTGAAAGAGAAGTTCTGTTCTCATCTACTGATGAATGTCAAAACCC
>NW_022103896.1:60860613-60863066 GCF_000313985.2 Echinops telfairi | reverse complement strand
CCATTCACATTGGGTATGATAAGGCTTCTTAAGATTGACACAGATCCAATATTGGTCAGTTGAATGAATGAGTGGAAATTCTTAAGACTGACATAGCCCCTGTATTTGCCTATGTCTAATTGCAGAAGTATCCATGAAATGAAAGCCTGGGTTTCTGCCTACTGGCGTTGCTGATAAATGAACCCAGTGTTGAGACTGAACTTTATTCATTTACAGTACATCAAACCCATTGCATTTAGGCATATTGCCTGCATTAGACAGAATATACTATACGATTAAATGATTTGAATGTGGGTAAAGAAATACTTCTGATTAAAGCTTACATGACATAAAAGTTGTAAAACATTTGCAGACTATTTTTATAGTGACATATTTAATAGTAATTTCAGAATCACTAGCTACTACAATTGTGATTTATACTGTTGCTATAGACAGTACAGCGAGAGTCCTGCAGCAGCTGTTTCTTTCCAAGCTGTTGTTGCTATCTTTTCTGCTCCTAAGGGAGAGCAAAAGTAACTTCATTAAAGAGAGAGATGTAAAACATACCACAATGCAGCTACTATGAAACCAAAACATACATTCTCTTTCAAATATGTAGTGAAATCATGATTTAAAATAGTACCAAGGGACAGAGTTCAAATTAAGAGAAAATCCACCAATATTTGATTACTTTTCAGGATGCATAAGGTTGATATTCAGAAGTGCTTATTAAAAACAATTATGAGTTGCCAGATGGGAAACTTACAGTAACTAGAGTGAATGAAAGAAATGATGAAATAAAGAACTCAACAGGAGATTGCCGAGAACGACACGGGAAGACAAAGTGAAATGTAATGAAACACACATGCTAACACCTGACGTTAGCAAATGAACAGGGAAAAAGAACACACATGGCGTTTCTCAAGCTGAAAGAGCTGAAGAAAAATACTCAAGCTTTGAATTGCCACAGTGAGCGATTTTGTGGGCCAAATACTGAACACTGTAGGGAGCATGGAAAGAAGAACGAAGGAGTGCAAGGAGCACAATGAAGTGGTTGATGTTATGGTATTTTAGGGTGTAGCATAAATTGAGAACTAATGATACTGAAGCACGACGTCCAACTTGCACTGAAGACTTTGGCAAAGGTCAAGGCTGTAGAAATTGATGAGACACCATGAGATGTCTCATGTCAAATGGTGCCATGCTTTAAGTACAGATTTGTCTATGTCAAGAAATGCAGAAGATGATGACCTGGACAACAGAATACAATGAATATCTATGTCCACTGCAAAGAATGGTGATCCAACATAATTTGAAAATTGTTAATATTATTAATATCACACACAAGAAAATAGTTTCTGAAGATTTAAAAATCAGTTGCACCAGTATATCAAAAGAGCAAGGGCAGGAATTCAAGCTGGATCCAGAAGAGGACATGTGACAGCAGGTATCCTGACTGATGTCAAGTGAGTCCTGACTGACAGAGAATCCTAGATAGATGTGCACCTGTGTTTTATTGACTATGTAAAGGCATTCATAAAAATTGTGGATGACATTGTGAGGAATGGGAACTCCAGAATATCTGTGACCTTTCAGACCTGAAACCTATGTATAGGCCAAGAGACAGCTGTTGGAACAGAACAAGGGGATGCTGTGTGGTTTGAAATCAGGAACATTGTGCATCAGGGTCATACCCTGTTGCCACCTTTATTCCATTTACCTGCTGAACATATAACCCAAGAATCTGGTTTACATGAAGAATTCAGCACCATGACTGAAGATTCATTGACAGCCAGCAATACACAGATGATGCAACCTTGCTTGCAGAAAGGGAGAAGACTTTAAGCACTTGTAAAAATAACTATATCCCTCATTATGAATTTTAGATTATACTTTAATATAAAGAAAGCAAAAATCCTCACAACCGGACAAATAAGTGATACCATGGTAAATAGGAAAAGACTGAGATTGCCAAGAGTTTCATTTTACTTGACTCACACTCGGTGCCTGTAGAAGCAGCAACCAATAAATTAAATGATGTATTGCATTAGGTAAATCTGCTGCAACGGACCTTTAAAAAATATTGTCAAGAAAAGATGTCTCTTAGAGGACTAAGGTGTGTGTGACCCAGACCAGGACCCTGTCAGCCACCTCAAATGCATGCAGATGCTGGACGATGACTAACGCAGAGAGAAGAGCCGGTGCCTTTGCAGTATGAGACCGGTGAAGAATTTTAAATATGCTGTGGAATGCCAGGAGAATATGCAGAGCTGCCTTGGAGAAAGTACAGCCAGACTATTCCTCAGAAGTGAGGATGGCAAGACTTTGTATTAGGCTCTTTGGATAGTTTATCAGCAAGGACCAGTCCCTAAGGAAGGACCTTATGCTTGGTAAAGTCGAACCAAAACACCATATCAAGCTCACTGCCATACAGTGAATAATGCTGACTCATAGGGACCCTATAGGACAAGGTA
>NW_022103896.1:60858180-60860151 GCF_000313985.2 Echinops telfairi | reverse complement strand
AGAGAATGTAGTTTTAAGATTTTGTTTAAAATATCTAGATGGCCACAAGGCTATTGTCATTTAACTAAGAATGAATAATTGCTTCAAAACCGAGGCCTCCTTACTGTCATTGCTGTTGGGTGCCCTCAAGTTGATTTCTCCTCACGTGATACGATGTGACCAAAAAAGAATGGCCTGTGAGGTTATTTGTTACTTTTGTCTTTAAATTTGAATTTCATTTTATTGGTTTGGTTGAAAGTTTGCATAGCAAATTAGGTTCCCATTCAACAATTAATACACAAATAGCTCCCTGACACCGATTGCCATCCCCACAACGTGTCCGGGCTCCCACCACGCCTCCCCTGCCTGCTCTTGCTGTCCCGCCCTTCAGGTTCCTTGTCCCCCAGGTTCCCTGTGGCCCACGCTGCGCCCGCCCTGCTTGGCTTAGCCCTTCTGAAAACGTTGACCTTTTGGTCTCATGGCATAGCACCCTTTCTGATTTTTTTTTTATGCCAATCTTGTATATGACTGACAGACGATGACTTCCAGGTGTGGCTTCAGTGCCAGGTTAAAGGTGCATTGGAGGGCAATGGGTTCAGTTTCTCTAGTCCCTAAGAGTAAAGTAATTTTGGCAGTTGTGTTTTTAATTTAAATTTTTGAATTTTTATGGGCTTGAGTTTTGTTCTACATTTCTTTCTCTTTGTAAGAAGAACTTTCCATTTGATCCACCAGTGATACTCCCTAGTCTCAAGGTTCCCAGAGGGTTTTCTGGGCTGTAATCTTTAGGGGAGCAGACTGCTCAACAGGTCCTTCTGCTGAGGAGACCTGGGTAGGTTTGTACCTTCTATTTTAGGGTCAACAGCCACCGTTGCTCTAAATGATGAAGAAGCTTCATAAAATTCTTTACACATCAGGTTTCTCCCAGGGGAAATTTGCTCCTCCATAAAGTCCTCTTGTGGAGGAAAAATTCCATAGTTGAAGTTGACTGAATACAAAAATTTAAGAGGGTAAATATCTAGGTTGTTTAAAAGAGTGCCCGCCCTATAATGAAAATAGAGATTATCTTTAGGATAATTAAGTAATTTGAGATACTCAGAGATAAGTATTATCTTATGTATCAGAATTTTGATTGTTAAAATACTACTACATAATATTTCATGCACACTAAAGAACATTAAAAAATACAAAAAGCACTGTGAGACAGTGATAAAAACCATTATTAAGCAAAAATGTCCAAATGTGAAAGTATTGTTTCTTGACATTGACTTCATCCAGGCCGACACAGTTCTGTGGGTGGTCACTCCATCTCTCCCGCCCTTCTTTAAGAATATGTTGGGTAAACATTTTGTCCGAATGACAGTTTGGGCATCCTTGAGTGACTCAAAGTGTGTTTCTTTTAAATATTCTTGTAGTTAGGAAACAAAACTAAGTCTGAAGGGGAAAGAGCAAGGCTATAGTGTGCACGGGTTAAGGCCACCTGACCAAATTCTTGTAGGACAACCTGACTCCCGTGGAGGAATGAACAGGTGCATTGTCATGATGGGGAAAAAATTCCTCTGCACAATTTCTCATGTTTTTTTCTCACTACTGTTGTTTTTTTTAAATGTTCTTAAAATTTCTTCCTTGTAATAAATTTGAGGTCTTGTGATCACCCTTTGTCTTTTGAGAAAATCTGTCAGAATTATCCCTTCAGAATAAAAAAAAATAGAGACATAACCTTCTAAAGTGACCTCTGTTTGGAATTTAACTGGCTCAGCATATCCCCTTGGAGGCTATTGTTTTGATTGTTGTTGTTGTTTTTCTTTAGAAGGTACCCAAAAGGGACTAAGATAAGAGTATTACTGAGAGAACTTGTCTGCAGGTATCTGCTGATCAAGAGGTATATTTAAATACGTTTTCACACACTTATGTGTGTATTGCTTGAGCCATAGAGCAATATTTTTCAATCTCACATGTGTTTGTTAACTGATGAACCATAATAATAAACACTGA
>NW_022103896.1:60856145-60857218 GCF_000313985.2 Echinops telfairi | reverse complement strand
GTGTAAAATCTCATGTGGTTTTAATTTTCCCTTAGCACAGTGGATTGTATGTTGAAAACCACAAGGTCAACAGTTCAAACCCATCAGCCATTCCATGTGAGAAAGATGAGGCTTTCTCCTCCTGTGAAGTTTTAAAGTCTTGTAAACCCCAACGGGCACTTCTGCTCTGTCCTGTAGAATCACTATATATTTTAATTGATTTCAGGGTAATGAATTCAGGCTTTTGTTTTGTTTTCTTTTTTTGGAATTACCAATAGGAGCTTTTGGGTAGTGCAAATATTTAATGCACTTCGTTGTTAACCAAAAGATTGGATATTTGAATTCCACCAGAGGCCAGAGCACTTAGAAATTTCCAGTGATCTCCTTCTGAAAAATCAGTCATTGGAAACCCCAAGGGGTACAGTTCTATTCTGATACACATGGGGTCACCACGAGTCTGAGTCAACCTGATGGCAACTAGTTGACTTTTAAAATTTCAAGTAGTTTAAGCCCATTTCATTTATTTAATCGTTTCATATGTTTTCTGTTCCATGAAAAACCATAAAATATAAATTGTTCAATTGTTATTTCCTTTTTCTTACCTATTTACTCTGGTTGTGCTTTAAGGTGTTTTGTTAGGCAGTTATATGGTCTCCATTCCAACCTAGGATGACCTATGTGTGAAGAGTAACATTGCGTCACAGGATTTTAAAGTGTGCAACCTTTCAGAAGCCAAACACCAGCCCTGTCTTATGGAGCACCAGGTTTCCTCCTACTAGTCAGGTGCTTCATTGTTTGTACCATTTAGGGAGGCAGATCTTTAAGTAGATCTATTACTGACCTTGTAACAAGTATGTCTCATACAAGTCACTTCTTCCATGGAATGTCTTGTCTTCTTTTTGGATGTAGTCTTAGGACAAATAGCAACTCTTAACATTAATGAAATAATATTTTTATTTTAGCTGAGTGTTTGTTTATCTTGCTTAAAAATATAATTTTGTAGCTTAATATTATAAACAGAGCCCTAAACATTCCTCTAAGAATTCCAATGTATTTTTCTTCATATCATATTCATTTTAGTCTGTCTAAAATTG
>NW_022103896.1:60842323-60843721 GCF_000313985.2 Echinops telfairi | reverse complement strand
TATTAAATCCCACAGAGAAGTGGAGTGTAGGGAGAGGGGCAGATGGGGTCAGAATGGGGCTGAAAAAGGATGGAGGATGGAGCCTGGCTGACCTCGGTCTCATAGCAACCAGCCTTGGGCTGCCGTGGAGTTGGATTCTTTGTGTAGCCAAAGGAGGCCAGGTTTTTCCCCAGGCTATTTTCTTCAGGATTCATGCGGAGTGTACAATCTCAGAGGCTGCACTATATGAAGAAAGTAATTGGTACCGTATTAGGTCACCAGGAATACCACACGCCAGAAGCTCTTACAGTTTTCATGATTTGATCGGACCCGCATTCTTATGGCAGTACTGCCCCTGACTGTGTGAAACATTGGTCAAGGTGCTCACCATCTTTTCCTTTAGTTCTTCCTTTGTGATGTGCAAGTAACGTTACTTGTCACTTGGCCACCAGCAGTAGTCTTCAGCTAATTGACTGTCTCACTAGGGGTATTGCAAAGATTAGGTAATAAATGATTTATAAACCTTTTGAAATATTAAAAAAAGATGTAAAAGGCCCTAACAAGCAGACACAGTATATAATTCTTGCATTAATTAGGCTCTTTAGTCATATATATTTAATAAAAACTTTTAAAAGAGATTATAGCCCTTACTAAAGAGAAGATTTTGAAATATATATAACCCTGTTAGAAGTGAGGCTATAGAGAAAGAGGACATAGGGCGGGGGTGGGGATGATGGTAGTGGTTGTGATTGCAATCTACCTCCCTAAATAGAGGAAGAGTTTTCTTACTTGGGAGGAAAATATGCTGAATATGGAATGCTCGTTCTCAGTCCAGTGCTGCTGACCAGCCCATAACCTTGACAGTGTTACATGGGATCTTGGATTAGATGGTTCAGAACAAATTTACAAAATGCATTTTGTCATGTGAGTGCAATAAAATTGTGTGTATTGTGAAGGACTGAAAATCAAATATGTGTATCTAAAGGAAAGTGTAATATAGGATGATGACCAAAATAAAAATAAATTCTCACTGAGTACAGAATTACCATCAATCCATCATTGTAAACACCATGGTTGGAGTTAGGCACACCCTGGTCCTCAAAGTGACATCTTTGTACTTCAACACTTTCAGGAGGTCTTTGGGAGCAGATTTGTCCAGTGCAATATGTCATTTTATATCTTGCCATTTCTTCCCTGGGCATTGATTGTGGATCCAAGCAAAACGTTTATAATGGTATTTACTTAATTCTCCACTTTGTGAGAATTTACTTTTATATTGGTCAGCAGCCTATATTACACTTTCCTTCAGATACACATCTTTGGTTTTCAGCCCCTCACAGTACACAGAATTTGGTTGCACTCACAAGGATAAGATGTGAGCCTGACCCAAGCCATGGAATTTACAATCACCTCATACGC
>NW_022103896.1:60833379-60841335 GCF_000313985.2 Echinops telfairi | reverse complement strand
AGAATAATTAAGAGACATTGAATGGGTAGAATTAAGACAAGAAGACTTGATAATGTATTGGATCTGAGGAATTAGTCAGATGGAGTGATTGGAGAAAAATCCTGAGACTTTTGGAGACAGTCCTGAGATTTCCAGTCTGGGAAGATGATAGCAATTTAAAACTTAAAAAAAGAGAGATGAATAATCTTGGGGTGAACATGGAGATGCAGGGAGCAAACAGTCCCACTTTGGCTTACCAAACTTTAGTTTTTTAACACAACCATGGCAGACTAGCTAACCAATAACAAAAGATTCTACTGCCACCCAGTTGATTATGACTCATCCAACCAAACTTAAAAATCAAAACAAAAACACTCACTGCCACCAAGTTGCTTCCTAGTCTTAGCAGCTCTGTGGGACAGAGCACAACTGGCCCTGTGGGTTTCTGAGACTGTAACTCCCGATGAGGTAGGAAGCCCCATATTGCTCCTGTGGAGTGCCTGTGGTTTCAAACCTTTGACCTTGTGGTTAGCACTTCAACGCGTAACCCATGAGGCCACCAGGGCTCCCACACCCAACCAATAGGTCATAGAAATTCTCAAGTGAAGCTTCAAAAATGTTCAGGACCGCCCCAAACTGTCAACTTGAGTGTCAGCAATATACTTGTGACAGTTAGGCTATGGGGATTGAATAGGAATCCCAAACAGAGCAGCACCAAAGAAAAACAATGCTTAAGAAGTGGGCAAGAGAAAAAGGAGCAATATGAGGACTATGAAAGAACTAAAAGAGTACAATACCTATGATATTCAAAGTTTACACTGTTTTGAGAAAAATAAAGTGTAAAATGAAACTTATAATTTGAGGTGGAGAATTATTAGGAGAAATCTATTGAATTTATTGATTAATATGTAATGATTTTTGAGAAGACAATTCCAATTCATATACAGATGGAGATAGCCTTTCTTATCTTTTATTTTTAAAATAAGAATATATGTGCATGTTTCATATTTTACTGTGGCTCCGGGTATATTTTTGATACAACACTAACCAGTACAATATGAAGCCAAGTTATGCTTAGCGTTGCTCTACAAGGAAGCCGGAGGATCCCTGGTGTTGCAGTGGTGATGCGTTAGACTGATAACTACAAGGTCAGCAGTTTGAAACCACCAGTCGCTTAGAGGGATAAAGATGGCTTTCTAATCCCATAAACTCACAGGGCCATTCCACGATGTCCTATAGGGTCAATGTGGGTTGTCAGCTACTTGTGGCTGTGAGCTTGTTGGAGTTTGTGTGGACTCTAGGCCATGTGTGTCATGATTTGGTATAGGTCTGAGGAGACCTCAAAACCACTCGATTTTGGTGCAAAATTTTTGAAGCTACCTCCTATTATGATTGCGCCTTAGCCGAGTGGACATTTTTTACAATTTTCAAATTAATTGGTGCGAATTTTAGGCCGTTGGTTCTTGCCAATGATAAAAACCAAAGATTTCAAACAAAAATTGCAAGTTGGGAAGGTTTATCCACCCCTGTGAATTTGGCAGTTTTCTAAGACTGAGTTTTCAAGGAGACGGAAGACATGACCAGCAAATCTGAGATTTTACCATGAAATGTGGTTCCATTCAGATGTTCTGCATAGCACAGGGAGCCACTACGTTTCCAAATGTCCATCCCTTATATTAAAAGCTCAAGTATGAGTAAAAGGTCAAAGTGCAAGATAAACAAAGGGTTTTAGTAAAACAAAGTGTGGGAAATATTTTGATAAGATTTTAGATTCTACATTAAAAAAAAAGACGAAATCCAAAATTATCTAAAAATACTGCTGAAATGCTCCTCATTTTGCTAACTATAAAACTATTAGGCCAGATTTTCTTGAGAAACTTCAACTAAACCAACATATTGAGGCAAATGAGAAGCCAGATGTTTTTTTAAGGATAGTATTTAGAAAATTGAGCCAGAGATTTGAAAATGTAAGATGATGTCATTTTTCTGGGTTTTTATATTTTTTTGCCTTATAAAATGTTTAATTTTTGTTAAAAATGTTTTATTTATATAAGCATGTCTATTACTGCCATTTTTTTAAAAAAATTGCAAATACTTTATTTTTTTCATATGGTAGGTATATGCAAAAGCTACTGGGATTCTCAATAATTTTTGAAAATGTAGGATTTAGTTAGACCAAAAAGTTTGAAATGCACTGGAGAAGAGCAAGCACTGAATAGATAGTAAATTGCTCAAGAAACTTGAATACATTTTACATAATCTTGTAAATAAAAACCAAACAGTAACGATTGAGAAGTGATATGATTGTGGGGCAGGAAGAATTTTCTTACTTTTTCTTCCTGTGTTTCTTAAAGTTAAAGAACTCATGAGAGGGAAGTCTTCAGGGCATGCGAATGACATTCTCACCATTCTTTCTTCCAAGTCTGTGTGTCTCATTTCATGTGTCCCCATTTACAGGAATAAAATTAGCATGTTATCCAGTCACCATTTGGCTCATGACTCAGTGTCACTATAAAAATCACTGTAGCTGCTTCTTAGGCCCAATTTCTCCTAGGATATGTCTATGTGGATGTATATTTGCTTGATATAGAAGACGTAAGTACATGCCTTTCCTTGTTTCTAAAATCTATCTACGTGTGTAAATTCTACTAGAGTAAAGCTAAAATCTTGGATTTAATTTCTCAAATAATTTGTGTTTATAGATAAAATAAGAAGTTAAGCGCATGAACATGGAAGAGAACAGGAATCGTGAATATCAGTTCAGAAAGGGAGGATACAAAGGAAAAATTCCTAGAGCATTTATATATTACTTTTGCTAAAGAGTGAGAAAGTGTGACTTCTTAAAAAGGGAAATGAAAACACAAGCTTACTTCTCAGTAAATATTGATGAAATGTTTAGATGTCAAAGTTTAGATGTCCATGCTTTAGAATTTAATCTTAACTTTTAACAATACTTAAATAATACAATGTATTTTCTCATTCCTATTAGTCTTTGGATATTTGTATAATTGACTATTTTGTGTAACTGCATACAAAACAATAACTTCATATTATCTTGTTTATTTACAATAATACCTTTTTTTCAAGACTGGAGGATACTAATTATACCATATGCACAGGAAACGTTTTGAAGAAAGCTATGTCTAATTTAAATATATTTTTTAGGATTTTTGTCTAGTCAGTTTCTGTTATCAGATCAGCACATGTGCTGATTGCTAGTCTATGAAACCTCTATCAACTGCTGTCATTTATTTGACTTTTTAAACTTTAAAATTTTTTGTGAATGTCTGTCAGATGTAACCTTTTGTTAATAACCTCTCTGTGATATGAATACTGAAACAAAAGTCATATTTATAATGGCATAGTTGATATAAAAGACAGCTCTTGGGCTCTTGTAGTCATATACCTCAGTAGAAGATCTGTGCCTAAATTTTCAACTGATAGAAATAGGTTATAGCTGCTTTAATCCATAAAAATAACTACAATGGCGTACATAATAGGAATTCACTAAATAAACTTATGAGAGGAAAAAGTATAAAGTTTACAGCAGCTATATATATTTTGCTACAAAATGTTATTTTATTCATTCTTTCATTCACATATTCAGATGATCTATTGTCTAGAGCAATAAAATAATAATAAAAGTAAAATACTACTTCTATAGCAATAGAAATAATGACTATCATAATTGAATTCCCAGTATTTATTTTCTATGTTACTTTAGGGCTCAAAATTGAAGATGCCGATCAATTTAATAAATATATCTAATAAATGTTCAAAGGAAGGAGAAGTTTACAGGAATAAGCTCTTCTCACAATTATCATTATTATCTTTCACTTAATCCGAGTTGAAAGCAGTGTATAAATATTTGAAAGCTTCTGGGAGTGCAAGCTTCCAGCATTCTTTCATACTCCCTTTTTCTCCCACAGGCACGTTATTGACAAGTGTGTTGAGTGAAATTTCAAATTGAGTTACTTCTTTCCTCTTTTAAGTGGAATTGCCAGCAGGATCCTTTTATGTTCACAGATAGACGTAAGAGAACATAATATGCCTTGTTTTAATCCATTTCTTCTCATAGAAAATGCCATCACTTTTCTCTGCCACATTTTTGATATTTCAAGCTCTCCTTAACACTATAGTGAAGTGAATTGGAAGTAAATCCTCATGAGCACATGTGTTATTATGATGGTCAGCACATGAAAATAATAAGGGCAAAAAACAAAGCCCTTTATGAAAAAAAATATTGTTCTTTATACAAAACTCAACAGACCAAGGTTTAAATCATGGCTCTAAGTCTTATTATTTGTTCTTGTTCGATGCCATTGAGTCAGTTTGACTCACAGCAACCCTCTATACGACAGAAGAAAACACTGCACCGTCCTGCACCCGCTGCACGGTTGCTCTTAGGTTTGAGCCCATTGTTGAAGTCACGGTGTCAGTCCCTCTTGTTGTCGGGCCTTCCTCTTTTTGTGCTGCCCTGTACTCTAACAAGCATGACATCCTGCTCCGGAGATGGGTCTCCGACAGCATGTCCAAAGTACGTGAGACAATGTCTCACCATTCTTGCCTCTAAGGAGCATTCTGGCTGTACTTCTTCCAAGACAGATTTGTTTGTTCCTCTGGCACTCCATGATAGTTTCCATATTCTTCACCAGCACTTTAATTCAATACATGGATGCCTTCATCATTTAACATGTCTGGGACTTATTTTCTTTAGCTGAAGAATAATGATATTTTTGCGTATTTCATAGCATGGTTTTCAGTTGAAAAACGGGATTTTTTTTAAGCCTATGTTCTAAGAGGCCATAAGAAGAGATGAGAGTGAAAGGCCATAGCAATGGTTGTGCGAAGAACCTATTCCTGTAACTCCACTTCCTCTGAGAACAATTGAAAATATATTTGAGAGATTGATCCCAAACCAAACATTCACGGCCTTTGAGTTGATTCTGACTCATAGTGCCCCTGTAGGACAGAAGAGAATTCCTTCTGCGGGTTTCCACGACTGTAAATCCTCACTAGAATAGAAAGCCTCACATTTCTTCTGCAGAGGGGCTGCTGGTTTCGAACTGCCGACTTTACAGTTAACAGCCCAACACAACCCCCCACACCACCAGGACTCTGATAGATTGATGGGTATGTCCAATTTTAAAACTCTACAGTACCAGGTGTTGGTTGATCAGTCTACAAAGTAATGGAAATGCCTGTATAAATAATAGCACTGAATTATTCTAAGGTCAGAGTCCCATTCGTGTACAGACCACCTGGTATAGTCGACAGAGTGGACTGGGGCTTTACAGACCTACATGCCAGCCACATCATTAATTAACATGGTGCATATGGGCAGGCTACTTTAATATCCTGGTGCTCTTAGATTTTGTACCTGTAGAAACTACAGGGGTAGGGTAGATGAATTTCTAAGGTTTGGAAATTGATAATATCACTCATCATCGTTCAGGTCTATTCAGGATACTTTTATTTAACAGAATTTGTCATCCATCTAGAAGGAGAAATAGCCACACTGTTTGTCAGAATCTCAGTCGTTTGTTGGTTGCTGTAGAGATGATTCTGACTCATGGTAACCCCAAGTGTACTGAGTAGGATTTTCAAGACTGACCTGTCAGAAGCTGATCTGCTTTCTAAGTTGCCTCTGAGTGAGTTCAGGCCTCCAACGATTCAGCTAGCTGTTTGGTGCTTAACCATACGTGATATCCTGGAGATTCCATAAGTGCACTGAAGCCATTGGTGCCAAGTCCATTTTAACTCATAGATACCCTATACGATAGAGAAAACCTTCCCTATAGGGTTTCTAGTACTGTAAACTTTACTAAAGTAGACTGTCTCATCTTCCTCCTCCAGGGCAGCAGGTGGATTTGAACCACCAAGCTTTCAGTTATTATGGCCCCATCAAGTGCCTTAGGCAGGCATGAAAGCTTGTGAAAGTGCTGGCTGGAAAGACTGGAGTATGAGAAAATGTCAGTTGCTAAATTTTGAAGCCCAATTCTATTTCAACAAGCAACTATGTTAAGTTTCTTGCTAGCTTACATTATTTGCTATCACTCATGTGTATTATCTGTAAAACAGGAAAAGCTCTTCCTAGGATTATTGTTGAGTTTTCCATATTCTCGGTTTGAAAGCTAGGCCCGGTGAAGTTTTAAAAATCAAACACCCACTACTCTCCAGTCTGTTCTGATTCATTGTGACCTGAGAGGGCAAGGAGAACTTCTTGTGTGGGTTTCTGGGACGATAAAGCTTCATAGTAGGAGGCAGCCTCATCTTCTTCCTGTGGCAGCTGGTGGGTTCTCCCAGCTGACGTGAGGTTAGAATCTCAGCACCTATGTCACAAGCTACCGGGGCTCTTTTCAGACAGAGTAAGTAGTAAGCTTGAGAAAATGCATGGGCAAAGAAGCACCACAGGGGGCATTTCCCTGCCATGTATCAAGCAGGAGAGGAAGGGGTGGGGATTTGCTCAGCCAAGGTGGGTCTTTTCAGATTGTGAGTAGCCTTGAATGAAAAGCTAAGAAGTTCAAGGTGTGTTTTATAAGTAGTGGGGTCGACTCTATGGACTTTTGAGGAAAAGTCAAAAGGTGATGGCTTGAGACATGAACAAACCTAGGTATGGAAAACTCAGCAATAATCTTAGTAAGAATTGTGCCTCTGTTTTATAGGGGACAAATGTGGGTGAAAGTAAATAAAGAAACTAATATGGTCTGGCAAGTATCTCTACATTGACACCAAGGGAAAGATATAAATAAAATGATGCTTCAACATGGCATGTCACTGTTAATGGGAACTGAATGGCGTCATCGAGGGAATTCCTGAGGTATTCCGGTCAGGAGGCAAAGATGGTCAAGACGGGCCTCTGTTCATATAGAATGTCCTGATGCCCTGATGCCAACGGGTGACCCTCGGAAGGTGAATCTATGAGAATACAAATTGAATAGAGTGAAACTAATGTACACACAGATCTTGGAAGCCAGGAAAGGGACAACTGGTTTTTATTCATGTGGCAAACCCGGTAGTAAATTCTTTACATCTATATCTAAACTGTTCAGAGCTAACTTTAGAAGTTATCAGAAGATAACTTAAGGGGTATTTATCAGAAGATACCTTAAGGGGTATTTATCAGAATACATAGATGAAAACACTGAAGTGCAGAGAGGTTAAACATAACCTATCAGGTATATGTGAAGTCCAGATTAAAATATGGATAAGTCTGACTCAGAGACAAAAGTCTTACATATACAATGCCCTATATGCTATAGAAGAGAGTTCCAAAACAGATGCAACTGGCAGCACCCAGCACAAGAAGAAGATCAAACAGAAGAGTGATCTCTGCATAAAACATACATAGAAAAAGATTGGAATATAAAAATGGCAAAGGGTTTTCAAAGCAAATAAAAGAAGATGAACCTTTTTTGATGTGTAATGAAGGAAAGAGATGGTAACTCAAAGATGCATAAGGGTTTAGGAAGGGGTATTCATTAAGTAGTTGGTTCTTTTTTTCTAGTATTGGAAGACTTGAACATATTTGTAAACTCTTAGGAGAAATTGAGAGAGTGCAGAAGATTACATTATCGGTGGGGGATTATGAAAAGAACAAATTGCTACAGGAGATAGACGGACTCAGAGTAAATGCATATTTAAAATGAAGGACAGTTCATCAGCGAGATACATAATAGTCAATGTGCTGAGCAACATTGTTTGGTAGGGGTTCCTTTGCTGATTAAGAGCATTTACAGCAGATATTCTATATCTTCTCAGAGAAGGAAAATGCAATGCCACCTCTGAAAGGCAATGTTCGGTGGTGTCTGGGCCTGCGAAGAGGAAGTGGTTTTAAATTCCTCCACAGAAGACAACATGAGGAAAAGTCAAGCAGAGGTGAACAACAGCATTTCTGAGTCACTCCAAGTGTATGCTATTAATAGCGTCAGAAATTTCTAGTGGGGCCAGTTGGCACGATTTTGTGCTTTTTTCTGG
>NW_022103896.1:60830714-60832021 GCF_000313985.2 Echinops telfairi | reverse complement strand
CCCCACCTTCCCCCTACCCTCATGGTATCGCTATTCTCACTATTGGTCCAGAGGGATTTATCTTTCCTGGATTCTGTGTGTCCAGAACTCTTATCTGTACCAGTGTACATGCTCTGATCTAACCAGTTCTGTAAGATAGAATTGGGGTCATGATAGTGGGGGGCATTAAGGAACTAGAAGAATGTGGTGAGTTTCGTTGGTGCTATACTGCACTCTGGCTTGCTCGCCCCTTCCTTGTGACCATTCTGCAAGGGGGTGTCCAATTGTTTACAGATGGGCTTTGGGTCTCCCTTCTGACCCATTCCCTGGAAGAAAAAAGGATGCTCGACACAGTCAAGTAAATGGAAACCCGTTATCTGCTAACATAGCCCAGTCACAGTATACAATATACAAATAGTGCCTCCTCTTTTCTGTTTCATTCTCTGCTTGAGGAGAAGAGATGATCAAAGACGTCTCAGAGTGAAATGAAGAGGTCCTTGTCTAGAATTAAGACTCAGCTTAAAGGAATGTGCTACTGGGTATTAGCTTAAATTGTATTGTAAATCACAGTGACAATTCCAGAATGCTAGTGTACATGCCCTTGATGATGTATCGGTTTCACCATTTCATCTTCTTCCACAGTTCTTAACTTTTGAAAAGATCCCTTTCTTTTGAGATTACAATACCTTTTCACTCTAAAAGTATAGTTATGTGACCGACATGATTAGGCTAGAGATACAAATACTTTGTTTAATTAAATTAGACTAACAGAAATCTATCTTAGTACTTACCCCTCTTCAGAGAAAGTTATATATTTAAACACAGAAAAAGAAATTAAAGATATTACAGTTGACAGTATTTTCTCATATTTTCCTTGAAAATATAAGCATTCTTCAAAATGTACACGGAGAAAAATCGATTTTCTTTTCATTTTATTTTTCTAAAAAGATTTAAAGCCTCCTTATACGTATCTTTTGAATTAGGAGAAGGCTTCAAAAGCTCATGAAAAAAGTGGAGAAATTTCTCCATGAACTTTTGAAGTGTCCTCAACGTGTTTGTTCATGAAAAAAAAGGAATGAAAAGATATTAGAGTTTTTCCATGAATTGTTTGAAAACCCTGTTATTTAAACATGTGCACTGCCCAAGTGTCTTTTTCAATTTTTTTTTATCATTTTATTAGGGGCTCATACAACTCTTATCACAATCCATACATACATCAATTGTGTAAAGCACATTTGTAAATTCCTTGCCCTCATCATTCTCAAAACATTTGCTCTCCACTTTAGCCCCTGACATCAGCTCCTCATGTTTTCCCCTCCCTCCCTGCT
>NW_022103896.1:60816112-60829367 GCF_000313985.2 Echinops telfairi | reverse complement strand
TCACTCCTTACCAGGCCTCCTACACCCTCCTCACCACCGATTTGGATCATTTGTTGTTCCCTCGTCCCTGGGTTTGTTAACACCACTACCGTTCCCCTCACCTCCTTCTCTCCCATGTCCTCCCACGCCCAAGTGTTTTTGTTGTTGGAGTTTGTTTGAGAAAAATCCCTTTTACTGACTCTTTTATAAATATAGACAACTTCTGTGATTTCCTTTCACAGATTCAGGATAGGGAGGTGAGTAAGAGCCCCTGGATGGGTTCTGCCACCTTTCAGTTAGAAGTCGAGCACTTCACCGCTGTGGCGCCCAAACCTGCTCCCCTCAAGGAGAAGGCACAGGGGAGAACTGCCCCCAGGGCTTTGCAGGCGGCTCTCTGTCTCTATGAAGGCACAGCGCTGTAGCTTTGCAAACCAGGCCACCAACCGGACAGCTCGCAGCTGAGAGCCTTCTCCACTGTGCCACCAAGTTTTTAAATCAGTGCTAGAGAAGGACAACTCATTGTCTAAACAGGTGTCTTTGCCCGGTTTCATCGAGGTTTATTGGGACACAGCCACGCCCATTTGTTCCTTATTGTCTATGGCTGCTTTTACATGACAGCCA
Source organism: Echinops telfairi (assembly GCF_000313985.2). Taxonomy (NCBI): domain Eukaryota; kingdom Metazoa; phylum Chordata; class Mammalia; order Afrosoricida; family Tenrecidae; genus Echinops; species Echinops telfairi. Next base: position 60,828,767 of record NW_022103896.1, on the reverse strand, counting down.
CAGAATTTAGCAATTGGGACAGAGACCTTGAAATATTTAAGGCCTAGCAAATGTGCTATCTGCCCTTTACAGAAAAAGCGTTCCACAAAACTGCTTGTTGTGTGAGCATGTAACCAAAAATATTTCTTCACATTCATGTTATATGCGTGAAATTTAAAAAGTACCTTTGCTATGCTTATTTACCATTCTTTCACCAGCATTATAATTATCTACTACGTTTTCTCTCTTACAGTCCCTGCTATGTGGATATTTGTTAGCAATGACTGATGTGGAGACTACATATGCAGATTTTATTGCTTCAGGAAGAACAGGTAGAAGAAATGCAATACATGATATCCTGGTTTCTTCTGCAAGTGGTAACAGCAATGAATTAGCCTTGAAATTAGCAGGTCTTGATATCAACAAAACAGGTAAGCAGATTAACACACATTTCTCTATATACATGTAATAATTCGAGGTATTTCCAGAGGGGAATTAGGTGTGGAAAGCTACCATTAAAAATGGCCTAATACATCATCAGAACAAAAAATCTTACCATAGTGAATGATGGGGGGAGTGCGGAGTGGAGATCCAAAGCCCATTAGTAGGCCACTGGAGATCCCCTTGCAGAGGGGTCTCGGGGAGGAGATGAGCCAGTCAGGGTGCGATGTAACAATGATGAGAAATACAACTTTCCTCTAGTTCCTAAAGGTTTCTTCCCCGCTCCCACTACCATGACTCGAATTCTATCTTGCAAGACTGGCTAGACCAGAGGAGGTACACTGGTACAGATAGGAACTGAAAATACAGGGAATCCAGGATGGATGAGCCCTATAGGACCAGTGATGTGAGTGGCAAAACAGGGAGGGTAAAGGGAGAATGGGTTGGAGAGAGGGAACCGATTACATGGAACTGTGTGTGACCTCCTCCCTGGGGGACAGACAACCGAAAAGTGGATGAAGGGAGACGTCGGACAGGGCAAGATATGACAAAATACCCATTTATAAACTATCAAGGGCTCATGAGGGAGGGGGGAGCGGGGAGGGAGGGGGAAAATGAGGACCTAATGTCGGGGGTTTAAATGGAGAGAAAATGTTTTGAGAAACGATGTACAAATGTGCTGTACACAATTGATGTGTGTATGGATTGGGATAACAGTTGTATGAGCCCCTAATAAAATGTTAAAAAAGAAAAAAAAAAGGCCTAATAGAAAGAATTATAAAAAAATCGAAGGAAGGTAAAAGCCTGGGACTAATTTATAATTGCACCAGTCTGTTTTTAGTTATTTCTCTTTACAGGATTTCCCCCTATAATGTAGAACACTTAAGCTGACTTTAGTAATGAAAGAAATCAGACACACACATTGTCCTTTTTTTCTACATTCGAATCTCTGTCAGGAGAGAGCAGTCCCTGCAGAAGGACATTGTGCTCAGTGAAGTGGAGGGGCAGCAAAAGAGCGGAAGGCCCTCAGCGAGATAGATTGACAGTGGCTGCAACAGGAGCTCAGCCATAAGCACAGTTGTGAGGATGGCGCAGGATCAAGTGGTGCTTTGTTCTGTTGTGCATGGTCGCTATGGGTTGGAACGGCCTGGAGGGCAGATAACAGCAACAACAGTCTCTGTAAAAGCTTTGAAATTGCTGTGTAGAGTATTTAACTAAGTTGGAGCCCTTGGTTCCGACAAGCTGGGGGTCTCATCTGACATTTAATTAAGAGTTACATATTTAACACGATCCACTGGTTAGTCTGATGGATCACAATTTCAAGATTGATTTCAAATAAAAAGAGTCTCACTTGGGGTGAAAGGAGAGCAGTACACGATAAGAAGGAGGTGAAAAAGAACGAAAAAGAAAGAGAAAGAAAGAAGGTTCTCCAGTGCCAATTTTAACGAGAGTAGAAGTGAAATATTCTCTTATATAAGTGAATATAAAGTAAAAGATTATTTTCCTTTATTAAAACGGATTTGTGAAATTTTTATTTTATCCTTGAATATTTAACTATTAATCAAGGAGTCTCATAGTACTGATATTAAAAATAAGCAAAACACAAAATTTCGAGCCTAAGGATTATTCTGCACACATAGAGGGAGACCATTTTGATCCTACAAAAAGCCAATGGCTCCAAGAAGCTAGCTGAACAAAACCAACAAACGAAGACATTGTCATCCGGTCCATTCGGACCCATAGCTGCCCTGTTGGACAGAAATCGACCTGCCCCATGTGATTTCCAAAGCTGGTAAATCATTGCAGACAGACTGCGCATTTTTCCCCTACAGAGATGCTGGAGAGTTTGACCCACTGTCTTATAAGTTAGCAGCTTAGCAGCCAAATTCTTACTTAAGCTTCACCAAGAATACAACAGTTAGGACAATGGGACTTAAAAAGACAAGACCTAAGGGAACAAAAACCCGATGGAGTACTTTGCAGTCTCAAGTCTTACTCAGAGCACGCCTAAAGGGCAGAGGAGAACCCCCTCTTTGGGTTTCCCAAATTGTAAATCTTTACTAGAACAGACAACTTCAGCTCTCTGCCGTGGGGCTGCTAGTGGGTTCTCGCTGTGGATTATGCATAATCCACTATTGCACTGGGTGCCTTATGAAGAGAAGGAAACAAGAATACCAAACTCACTCCCTCTGAGTCGGTTCTGACTCATAGCAACCCCATAGGACAGGGTGGAACTGCCCTTGTGGGTTTCCGAGACTTTAACTCTCCATGGGAATAGAAACCCTCATCTTTCTCTGTATAAAGAGAAGAGGAGGGTGAAATATAGAACACCAAGCATTGGTGTTTTTTTTATTCAACCCTGCCATTCTTTTTCTTATTTAATAAAATACTGCTTAAAAACACTTTCACATTTTGTGACTTGTATTATCCACTCAATATATTTTCGTTATCATAATTATTATGGCAAAACTACTTGAGTTATTGGAAAACTGAGTTAGAATATATCTACATATATTCTGCTTTTGTATATACACACGCACATGTATATATATACAAAAAGTAGAAAAGTGGATTGAAAAGTTGGAATTTCTCCACAAACATTTTGAAGCCTGTAGATATGCAATAGATATAGCCCCCGACTAAAAATCCATTTACTTACAACTAACTGCACTTACAACCCTCTGTTTTGTTGTGGTGGTGCTGGTACCTCGTACGTGCGTAACAGACATTACATGCACTGCGACAGCACGTAACTTACTGATACTATCAAATCTGTAAGTTTATATCTAAAGTTCCCGACCACCAAAGATAAATAAAGATTAGACATGCAAGGATAGGGATAATATAAGGCAATGTAATGAAAACTAAAAAAATGAGGTATAAGATTTATGTCAGAACAACTTAAAATGAAGTTGTCAGAAGAAAATCCTGTTGAATATCAGAAACTAACTGGCCTACTCTTCATTTATTATCTTGTTATCTAACATTTTACTCTACAATGATAGTAAAAATCAACTATCTGACTATTGTGTGCATTGGCAGCATCCATTTGGCTATAATGAAGGTCAAGGTAAAAATAATTCTGGCTACGGTGATTAAGGATATGTTCCAACTTGGCTGGGCTATGATTCTCATTGGTTTGGCAGTTATGCAAGGATGTTGTCATCCTCTGTTTTGTGATCTGATGAGATTATCCTCAATTTTGCAAAATAATGACCTGATCTTTGGAACCTAATCATGCCCACAGTGAGGAGTGGGTACATTACTATGGGAAGTTACTTATGAAAGAACTCTGAAGTATGTTAGAGGTTATTAATCATGTTCAGCAGCTTAAGTGCATAAACATACTTCTTTCTGTGATGTCCTTGAAATTTGAAAGTTTATTTTTAAAATTTTATGTTTTTCTTCTTTGTACATAAATTTTTGGTTTTAAAGCATCTCCAGAATGCATTAGTTTTAACTACCATTAGTAGTAGTAAATTTTTCCTCATAGTGTAATTTCTTCTTTTTTCATTGAAATTAAAAGTTTTTAACCCTAAGCCTCTGTCTCAGAGCATGTCTGATTAAGTTTTGTCTAGGTGAAATAATTCAAATATTTCTAAATATTTCTGCACATTAATTGCAGACAATTTTCTGGGTTTTTTCCCCTCAAATTATGCAATCAGAATTAGGCAAAGTATAAACAGTACAGACTATTCTTTTAAGTAAAAAGAACTAAACTTAATAACTGTACAATAAGAAAATATTAAAGAACAACAATGTATGGTCGCAAATTAAACATCCCTGAGAACTGTGGGAAGTGTCCATTGTGACTTCTTGCTGTTACATCTCTTGTGGTTTCCTGCTTGACAGCATGACAACCCTGAGTTTTCCTCAGTTTTTAACAACTGTATGTCAGGCACAGCACTCAAAGCCGTGAGAAGAGTCCCTAGTCCCTAGACACCTATCAAATCCCAAAGCCCGTTAGAGTGAAGTTTCTCATCCTGTATTTATGTAGTCACTTTCATCTTGGAATATTCTGCTGTTTGCATTTGACCTAATTTGACCTCATCCTTTGGTTACCAAGAGCATCTCATATATATATCAAGGTCTTGTTAGATGTTTATCTGCCTACTCAGATTCAGGCCATCTGTACATCCTGGGATCCTGTTGCTTATTCCTATAATGAAAAGTATATAGGACAGTGATACATAATACCTGGTCATGTCTTTAGAACCCATTTAGAACATAACATAATTTCTTATGTAAAGGAATTGTTTTTAATTCCCTGAAAGTCTAAATACCACTTGAACATGGGGAGATCTTTGTATCATTCATCAAATGTATACATGTTAAGACAAAAATAGAAAGTTGTCACCTTCAACATTACAATCCAAAGAGTGAGCTAACTTCCCTCCATCCATTTAAATGATAAACTTTTATTAAATGTCTGTATGATTATGTTATTGAAATCCCCAGAATTATTTGTCCACCAGGCCTGCCAAAAGGTGTCTTGGCACCAGAGGTCCACCTCTGCTTTCAGTAGAGGAAGAGTGGATTACAACCATCATCAGCCCCAGGCTGATCCCTATGAGGTGGATGCTGGATATAGGAGGAGGTGGGCTTCAAAGGATTCTTGAAAAATACAATGAAAGATAACGGAAGTCCTCTGATACCTCTACCCTCCAACTCTGTTTACCCATTCTGACACCAGCCATCCTTCATACGGCCCTCTCTATGTTTCTGAAAGTTCAGAAATGTGTTGTCTTGGCAAACACAGAAGCCACAGACAATACTCAGGAATATGAGGTTTCGTAGGGAAGTGACAAGGTACAACGTGCGATCAGGAATGACTCAGGAGCAACAGGATGGCTCAAGATACCGGTCTTGATTAGGGAAAGCAGCTTCATCAGCTTTAGCTGCTCAGCCCTGGTCTGGTCTTCTCCAGCAAGTGTTAAAACTACTAGCTCCATGGGTTGGCGAGCCCATCTGTAGCTGGCATCCAGTGGTGACCTGCTCCCCGGTCTCATTCTATCATCTCTTTCGCTGTTACTGCGCATGGTCTTCCATTATTTTTACCGCTTCCTCCTCTCTCTTTCCAATCCTCCCTGTAAGCCTAGTGGGATGGCAAACGTGACCGATCCCCTTGTTAGGGTTCCATGCACCGTATTTGCATGGTCCCTCCCCCACAAAGGGTGTTTCAACAAGTTGATGTATCTTATTTGCTTTCGTAGCAAGGTGTCCAATCCCCTGGGTGAATCACAAGCACCTTATTTGTATAGCTCCACTCAATTGTTGTGTGGCAGTGACAAGAGAAGTAAAGCCATAGTGACTGCCTAGTAACCAAGTGACACATGAAAACATTTGAATATTAGGGTCAAGGATTACGTAGCTTCCACTCAGATAACGTGACCTAATACTGAGTGAAAACATTGTTTAATTCAGTGTTCACTGTGTCACTGGCTGGGATCACGGCTCAGGGTACAGTCATGATGGTGGTTTTACTAGAACTCAGCACATGTTCTCTACAGGGAATCCAGAGACATTCATAACTATCCCTCCAAGTGACTGACCAGCAGACAAGAAACAATGTCCTTGTATCTTCCACCACTCTTTTATTTGAAGTAATAAAACCTAGGAGTGTACACTGGGCCTTTAAAAAAATAGAAGAAAACATATCCACATCTTTCTTAAAATAAGAAAACCCGAAACCTGACTCCCATCCATTGAGTCAAAGCCGACTCATAGTGACCCCCAAGACTGTGACTGTTTTCAGGAGTAGAAAGTCTACTCTTTCTTCAAAGGGACTGCTGGTGGTTTCGAACTGTGAACCATGCTGATTGCTGCCCAATGCATAACCACGACACCACCAGGGCTCCTAAAATTAGAAAGGCAGATGTAGAAAGGGAAACTCGCTCCCCGTTTATGTTTTGTGACTGAAGACTGAAAATATCTAGAATTGCTATATTTCTTGTGCCATGATCTAGCCATGAGACACCCTAGCTACGTGTGAAAAGCCTAGGTGATGGCTAACTACACCAAAATTTCAGTTATTTCATTTTTGAGTCAGGCTTTCCCTAGTTATCTAGTTCTTGAAATAGTTACACTATTTTCTTGATGGTGATCTGCTTACCAAGAAAATACCCATCCATACCTCTATGGATTTCAGATGCCTTGCATCTTTGTGGAGTTCCCAGTCTGATATATTGAAAGTGAGAAAATAGATGCAGGAGTTTTGATTGTGCTGTTCACATTATTTTTATCATCTCTTACAGAAGGTGAAGAAGATGCACAAAGAAGCTCAGCAGAACAAAGCGGAGAGGGCCAGGGGGAAGCAGCAAAATCCGAAAGCTAACACCCCGCTTTGCCCGTGAACCACCCCTGACGATGTCTCCAATCTCCAGGCCTGGCTGGAGAGCATTTGTTTGGATGAGTGCAAAGGGGGGGAAGGAAATGGCTGTGCTGCATTGCAGGGACCTGCTCTTGACCATGTTCCACATGGGAGCAGAGGCTGTCGCTGCAGACAGACTTTTTTCTACCTCTGTCATTAGCAATGGTTGAGATCATGTGGCTGGTGTTGGGACATCATGTTTGTATGGATCCTTTCACTTGACCGTATGATGAAATGCTTGTAGAGAGTAGCACCGACACTAGATGATGATTCTTCCTGTAGCATCTGGCCCCTCACAATGTCAGAGGATTTAATTGTGTCTAATCGCAAAGGGTTGATTGAACCACCAGAGTTTCAAGATCTCTGGCCCAAGCATTGACCCAGTAAAACTTCATTCAGAAAGCACTGTTTTTAGAATTATATATCCATGTATTATTGCTGTGTGATTGACACTGTTTTGTATCGTATAATATAGAAATGCTCAGCACTGCCCCCTTCTTTGATTGCTTATGGAAAACAAAAATGATGTATGTTACTGTGAATTTTTATACCACTCATTTTCAAAAAGGGCTGTCTTTTTTTCCCCATCCCCCATAGTGTGGTGGTGAACACAGGAGAGAGCACACATTTTCCCCCTAACTTAAAATTTCCCTTTGATCACTATCTGCTGGTGAATTCAATCTAAGAGATTCATCAAGATTTATTATGTTAGCATTGAACAATATCCAATAATGTGAATATTTTCTGAATTCAGTCAGTTTGACCAAAATTCAACCTGTCAGTTTTGTTTTACTCCCAAGAGTTTTTCTCTACTGATAGTCTCCTTTAATTATGTGAATTTGGGGGAATTGGGAAGGTAGAGAAAGAGAATACAAGATAATACTAATAACTAGAAATATATTGTGCTGTTAGAACCAAGTGTCTCACAATGTTGTTCGCTAATATTTAAGTTGGGGGGACATTTTACTTTTCTGAAGCTGAAGAAGAATGAGAAAAGATCTTCTTGCAATCATATGGACACAAATAGCAAAAGTAAAATCCTTGTGCTATGTTTCCCTGGGTTTTTTTTTCCCAGCCCTGTCAGATCAAAATGTTATTATGCACTTTTTAATGTTTGTAAATTTTTAGTAATACTTTGTGTGAATTGCATTCTGATATAATAATAATCATAAGAGTTTAACAAAATTTTCCATAATATTGCTGGAATATGGCCTCTGCTGTGTTTCAACATTATGGTACTTATTGTATGGAAATTTTCTGTGAGCTGTTTGATCCTTCTGGTCAGTATTATGAAATCATTTTTCAGTGGTAATAAATAAGGAACCAGGAATACATCAATGGTTCACGAGTGACTGGATAAATATCAGACCACAGGAAGTCCATTTACAATCAAGAAGCTATGTAGTTGACCTCGTAGATTAAATCTCTGCTGAAGCAGTCAGATAAACTATATGGACATGCCAACAACGGACCCCATCTTGATAGCTGTCCAGAGGATGGATGGCAAGTCTAGTCTGCCCACGTCTCCCTTCACAGTACCTTTTAACTGACGAGCTTAAGGATATGGTTCTCATAGGATCACCACTCAGACGTTGCTAGACCAAAACAAAAATGGTGTGGGCCTTCGAGAGTCTAGAATAAGAAAAGGGTAGGTCTGAGAGTACTTCCTTCTATCCTTCTCTCTACGAGGCAAAATGTCCCAATAAAATTCCCAAACTCTCCTCATTAGTAGACTCACAAATGTGAAAATAGGCCCCTGAGCTTTAAAAAAAAAAAAAAAACCCAAGTACTTCTGATCATCTGTTTAAAACATCCAACTCATTTGTTTTCCATTTCCTCATTTACTATCTTCATAGAAGTCTTGTGAATCTAGGTAAAGTTTCCCCGACTTAAAATTGTGGAAATCTAAATGAATCCCGTGTGACTTTAGGATCAGTGCTGAGAATACGTGGAGTTTTTTTATTCCTATGTGGTATACGATTATCCATGCATGTGGTGTCAGACTTGTCATTGAATTTATAATAGTGCTAAATGGCAAAGTCATATGGAGCTTTTGATTCGGTTTGACCTGTACTGCGACTTTGTTACATCCAAACCCAGAAGCCTCCCCACACTGGGAAAAGGAGAAGCCACTTTCCAGAATGTCTAGATCCTACAGATTTTGCTTCTGCAGGTGTCTCCAGTTATCTTCCACACATTATGGTCATTTCCTTTGTTTGCAAATAATGATACACACGAAACTGAATTGTTAAGAGACAAGGAAAGGGTAGGAGACCGAGCGTGGAATGCATAAACTCTGTTGATAATTTTGTTGCATATGTTTTCCCAATGAACCCTCAAACAGTTGTCTTAGAGAAGTACCACTCAACCCGTTCCATGGATTAGGAAGGTCAGTCCCGGTATGGCATATTTTTCCAAACCTAAAAACTTCATAAGAAGCTGCAATTTCATGCACCATGAAGTTGAGCCCCCTGCAGAGAGCCTTTGTCCTGTTCAATTTCATCTAGCTGGGTAAGGATCCAGATGGAACTGAATCATAGAAAGTGCTGCCTTTTTTAAAAATAAGAAATCCAGTTATACCTAGTTTTGTGTGTTATATTTCAAACAATTTTGACGTGGGTATACTGTAACTCTCACGTGGCTTAGGGTATTTTATGTAGTATGCTACTCCTGTTGTTTAACTAAAAATCTGTGAATTCCAGTTTTTTTTACCCGTTTGCCATAAGTCTAAACTTGTCAAGTTTATCTTCCTCTATTAATTTACATTTTACTTTACACATCCTATGGCAACATGTCACTACTATAAATTTATAAAGTTGTTTTTAATGCATTTGAGACCATGTGTCTTGCAGTGTTTAGGCACTACCCCAGATCTGCACACTGGAACTGCCCACAGCCGGGTCTTACTCGTAGTGGTAAGGCACCATTGCATGTGAACAACGATTTTTCATTTCTCTTTAGAGAAAAGCAATAAAGGGGAAGAAATGAAACCCGGAGGCAGTAAAGCTTCTGTATGAATCCTATAGTAATAAGGAGGAGATGATGCACTAGTAATCAATTGAGTGCAGGCAAAGAGCTGTGATTTATGATGTCTACATCCTGGGCCCTACAACTTGGTCATTTTTAAAAGGGGCAATCCCTGGCGTCGTTGGTGAGCTTGTATGACTTTTGTATTTAGCAATGTTGCATGCTCACATTCTTGATATTAAAAATAACACATTTTCTGAAATGTACATAGTCTATTAAGAGTATTTATTGAGAACGTGGTGTGTTTGGCAGTCAAGAAGGTCACGTTGCAGAGGATGGAGACGAAATCTGAGCATCAGCCATGCTGTGGTGGACCTGTGTAGCCTACCAGTCTTTCCTGGTCACTACTCTGGGAATTTCTACTTCCGTCTACTCTAGTAGTTCACTTGCTGGACTGTATTGTCAACTAAAACGATCTCACTCCTAGGTCTTCATTCTGATATTATAACTGGGGTCCTTACTTGCTCACTGCAGAGTAGTGATTTTCTATCAGGAGAGTGGCGTTGATGGAAATCCCCTGAAATTATTGACAATAACACACACACACACACACACACACACACACACACTGTGTAGGTGTAGGTACATCTACACACAAGCAGCCCCTTCCCTTTGAAAAACTCCCAAAAGAATTTATCTTCTTTCTCTCCTACTTCTACCACACCCCCAACTTGAAAACCAATGATCTTGGGGGTGGGGGGAGGGGGGCTTCCAAAAGAACCACCCTATTTCCTCCATCCCAAACTTTTGCTGTTGACTCAACAACAAAATGTAGTCCTCTAAGATGCACAGTAGGTCCTCGACATTGAGGGATAGAGAGACAAACTCAAAACTCACTGTCATTAAGCTGATCTCAACTCCTAACGGCCTTATGGGACAGAGCAGTATGGCCGCTGAGGGTGTCTGAGGCTGCAAATCTTTATGGCAACAGGAAGCATCGTGCTCCCATGGAATGACTGGTGGCTTCCAACTATTGACCTGTGATGAGCAGCTGATTCACAACTTAACTTGACAGAAGCAAAGAGAGCTTAACTTTTATCACACGGCCAATACAGGCCAACCAGATATTGTGAGCCTTATAAGGAGATATTACGTCACATTCCTACTTAAGTCACACCCTTGCTCGAACTACATCTTTTATCTTACAAGAGTTACAAGGGGGTGTAAAGGAGGAGAGAGATCTCTCTCCCTACCAGGAATAAGAAAATGCATGACTGGAGCACATTCTTCGTACTTGTGGTCCCTGAGCTGAGAAACTCCTAGACTCCAGGGCAGCTAACTGCCAAGACATGTGGAGATCTCCACAGTCCTTCTTCCAGAGCCAACAGTAAAAGGATGTCTAATCTTCTACTCTGTGAGAAAATTAAAGTGTTTGTTAAAATTAAAGTGTACTTGTGATATTTCCGTTATAGCATAAATCGATAAATAAGATTTATCTGAGACAGCTTCTTTGAAATATGTCCTTTTCCAACAATCTTCTCTTAATGTGTGTTATATCCTCAGATCCTATAGTGCTCATTGCGTCTTGGGGATAGTTACCTATTAGAAAAGCATTAACTGAAAGACTGGACATCCAGAATTCAGCAAGATGATCTTCCGATGTTGGAGAGTTCTATATTCTCTTATACTCTGGAATGATGGCCATTGCTATCAGTAGTTTCTCTTAATAACAGTCAAGAACATGCAAAAAGCCATGACTTTATTGCATGTGTATTTAGCACCACTGTGATGCCTGGAGCTGCATCTGACCAAGCAGTGCTATTTTTAGTTATCTCCGATGCATGCGAGATCTGCGTATTGAAGAAGGAAAATCTGTCTTGGAAGAAATACAAGCAGAATGTTTTTTGGAAGCAAAGATGGCAACCCTTTGCATCCTTTACTTTGGACATGTTATCAGGAAGGGACAATCCCTGGAGAAGGACAGCAGGCTTGTTAAATTAGTGGGTCAGTAAATGAGGAAGACTTCAACCAGATACGCTGCCACAGCGGCTGCAGCAATGGTCACAAACAGCAACGATTGTGAGGATGCTGCAGGACTGGGTAGGGTTGCTATGAGTTGGAAGCAATTTGACAGCATCTAACTACAACGTGCTCTTCTCCATTAGGAATGAAGCCATATATCAATTATAGCAGATTATATATGCATGTATCATTTTATTAGCCCATCCTATGGCATGTAACCCTGTTCATATGTATATGTTTAAATGTCTCATTTGGACTCCCTTTTTCTGTGTGTGTGTGTGTGTGTGTGTGTGTGTGGTGTGACTTTCCCAGAAACCCCACTCTCCTTGGCGAGTTTCTCCCTCTCTACTTCCCCGTGATGCTGTGGCTCTTAGGAGTTCCATACTTATTCTCATTCATCTTATGCTACTTTCCGGATGACGTCTTCCACTTCCTTATTGTCTACCACCACCTTTGCCAAGATTAATTCCATATCTGAAGGTACAGCTCAGGGGTCACTCCTGGCCTCTTGAACACTCCAAAATTATTTTCTCCAGAGCATCTTAAATTTCGACATTTTAATTCTAAACCAAATATTTCACCCCGGGCTGAAACCTGTGCTGCGTGCTTTCCCATCGAAGACCTCACAAAGGAACTACTATTCTCCTAGCGATTCAGTATCGTAGTTTTCCTCGGGCTCTAATATGTTTACCACACAATTGATATTCTTTATTATGTCTTAAAACTTGTTTTTTCCTGAATTTTAATCCTTCATATCTCTTATCTATATCACCAAGATCCACCTCTAGTCTGATACCTTTCCCATAAACCTTGCCACCAGATATATCTTCCTAATACATAAGTCTGATTTCATTCCCCTAATTCAAAAACTGATAA
>NW_022103896.1:60813272-60815639 GCF_000313985.2 Echinops telfairi | reverse complement strand
ATATATATATATAAACTGGAAAAAAACTAAAAAAAAAATTAAAAAAAAGATTAAATCTTTTTAAATGGATTTTAATTTAACTGAAAATATTTATGACATAGAATTCATGTGGCATACAACTCAGCGGCTTAACGATATGAAGAATAGCTGTGCAATCCATTTTCGAACATTTCTGCATTCTTATGCCCTTGATTCTTAGCTCCCCATGAGCCCCAGCTTACCTAAACCCAGACCAAACCCACTGCCATTGAGCAATGCTGACTCATAACAACCCTATAGAACGGGGTAGAACTGCCCCTGTGAGTTTCCAATGTTGTCCTTTCCAGGAGTAGAAATCTCTGTCTTTTTCTCGAGGAGCTGCTGCTGGCTTTGAAGTGCTGACCTTCCCTTAGCAGCCAAGCCTTCAAATCCCTTTTCATGCTGGTGGTCGTTGCCAACTGCTTGAAATTTTCTTAATATGTCGTTTGGGGCATGTAATTCACATATCGAGCAGTGTAATCATTCAATCAGCTTAAAAAGCATTGTGAAGTCATCCCCACATATTTCAGAGCATTTTCTTTTCGTACTCATGGTTCTTAGTGCCCTATGGTCGCCAGCCTTCCCTGCCCTGCCCCTAGGCAAGTATTAATCTGGCTACTGCCCCTAGAGCTTCACCTGTTCTGTATTTCATATACAGAAAATCACACACAAAGGGGAACCAAACAACAAAAACCAATAACAGTAACAAAACAGAAAAACCTCAATCAAAAAGGAAGCCAAAAATATTAAAAACTGAAGCAAGTTTAAAGTGGGTCACAGGGGAGGTCAAATGATAAATTGTTACATTTTAAACTAACACTCTCTGCCATAATCGATGTTACAATCCTCTCTGTGTGAGGGTAAGGCTATCCACATCACTAGACTATGGTCAGAGGTGAATCACCAGAAGCTTAATCCTTGTGACTCTGCAAATGAATTTGGGGCTTCCACTCTCGTCCATAGATAACCTTTTGCAAACTGGACACTCAGAATTTAAACTCTGATCTGTTCCCTCCTTCAGAATTGGACTTTGTTATTTATAATCCTTGGGTCACCCAGGCTGATCTTCTTCTTCAATGCGGACATAATTGAAGCCCCACTTAGATGGCTGCTTGTTTGAAGACAAGTCTTTAAGACCCCAAATGCTATGCTTTCTGATAGCTGGGCACCATCTGGATTTTATTTTTTTCTCACCACACTTTGCTATAGCACCCACACCTTCACTGATCTCTTCATCAGGGAGAGTATCAAGCAGGGCCATATCATCAGATCTAATTGTTCTTAGATTGAAGCTAGAATTAAGTTTGAGTCCAAAGTCCCTTCATATGTCTATGGTTAATTTGTGACTCTTGTTCACTTTAGCGAACTCATTATTATTATAAATCACCCCCTGGAGCATAAGGTGATTCTATTGATAGTGTCATTAATTTAGTCAATGGCATAGAATGTAAAACACTGTTGAGAAAAGGAAATCATGCAAGTATAGGCTGGCTTTTCAGACTGCAATGCCTGAATTGTTGACTTTCCAGATTAAAGTCTAAAGTGGCTGGACATTATTTACACAAAAAACAGGGTCTGGGGAAAGGACAGAGTGTTCAATAACGTTCATTCTCAAATGCAGCCCCTTAGCTACCAGACTAATATAGAAACCCAGGAGAACGTTAAACTCATAACTATCTTCCAGTCCCACGCCACCAGTCATTGGGAGCCCTCAAAGCAACAGATTCTAATAAACATCCAGTGACCACCTGCTCTACAGCCTTGGAATAGCAGTCGTCTGCTTCCTACGACACTAGGGTGTTTCAGCCTGAAGGCCCAGGGAGGATGTCTGTTCCTTAAGTCGGCTCCATGTGAATTTGAGGTAAAGCCCGCATCCGTCGCTTAATGGAGCTTCCACTCCGAATGCTTCTGGTTTAACTTATGAAGGATGGTGTGTGTGTGTGTGTGTGTGTGTGTGTGTGTTTCTAAGATTAAATCTTTATGGAAGCTGTCAATCTCTTCTCTCTCTGGCAAAGTAGCTGATGCATTTGAATTGCTGACCTTGCAGTTAACAGTCTAATTGAACTACTAGGGCTATTCATTATCTATTAGACACACAATACATATTTTTAATTAAGTGGTATTTTCCCACCTGAAACTTGCAATACAGTTTAAAGAAAATATTTCCATGCAGATTACATGGGGCAAAATCACCATGCAGAGATAAATTTGATACTTACAAATAGTAAAGGGTAGACAATATTGCTTGGAGCCTGTATTAGTCTAGGTACTTTGGAGAAACAAATCCACAGCAACTCATGTATAAGGGAGAGTTTTATGCAAAGAAAATGTGCATCACGAAAACATCCC
>NW_022103896.1:60801258-60811625 GCF_000313985.2 Echinops telfairi | reverse complement strand
GCAGTTCCCTGCTTCAGCTTGCAAGATTGACTTCCTACAAGACATCCCCAAGAAGAAGCCGCATGGATCTATCCTGATGCAGCCCTGGGTGCTGGAGCAGCCATGTGGAGAACATTTTTAAAAGTTATGAACTAGGCTTTTAATAATATTCTTTTTTTTCCACTAACAACTCGCTGAGGTAGGCTTATTGTCTTCATTCTATTTTTCATTCATTTTATTGGTGGGCTGTTGCAAATCTTATAACAATCCATCATTCAACTGTATTAAGTACACTTGTACATATGGAGCCATCAACATTTCCAAAACAATTTCTCTCTACTTGAGCTCTTGGTACAGCTCCCTTTTTCCCCCTGCCTCTAGTCTGATACCTTTCCCATAAACCTTGCCACCAGATATATCTTCCTAATACATAAGTCTGATTTCATTCCCCTAATTCAAAAACTGATAAGCTTATCCTGACAAAACTTATGTAAGCACCATATTCCATTTTTACACAACTCCTTGCTCTGTGTAAGCTTTTGCCCTCTTTCTAAAGTGTTCTTCTCCAGGCTTTTTGGCAAATTCTCACTGATCCTTTTGGACGGTTCACCATTAGCCACATGTTTATATTGAATCCTCATTCCCAAACACCGTGTAAGATGATTGATGACAAGGACTCCGTTGTATTTATCTTTGGGTCTTCGTGCTTTATTCCAAACCCAAACCTACTGCCACTAAGTTGATTTGGTCTCATAGTGACCCTTTTGGACACAGAACTGTGTCAATATAGCTGTTTGTTTCAGATCTTTTGATACCTGATCCCATCAACACCTTGTGATCACACAGGCTGGTGTGCTTCCTCCATGTGGGCTTATTTGCTTCCCTGCCAAATGGCTGCTTGTTTAACTTTAAGACTGTATGACCCCAGATGCTATATCTTTTGATAGCCAGGCACCATCGGTCTCTTTACTACATTTGCTTATGCACACATTTTGTCTTTAGCAATCATGTCAGGAAGGTGAGTATCAAAGAGTGCCAGGGTATTAGAACAAAGTGTGCTTGTGTTTAGGGAGGCCTTGAGTAAAGGCCCAAAGTCCATCTGCTATCTTAATGCTTAACATAAAAATATATGTGCATTGGCCTCTATCCCTTTCATTATAAATTAATATATTTACATATATACATACATATGTAGCCTATAGGTATACCTCTATAAATAGATTTTGCCTCCTACTTCTTTCTTTTATCATTAAATACTTTAATTTCCTTTCACCCTCCTCTTGTCCCACTATCATGCTCACCCTTCATTTGGGTCTCAGTAATTCCTCTCAGATACATTGCACCTGATCAAATCCCACCAGGCATTATACACCCTCCTCACCATCAACATTAGATCTCTTGTTCATTTATCTCTGAGTTTGTTAGCTCCCCCTCCCCACCCCTTCCTCTCCCATGTCCCTGAGACCACTGGTCCATTGTTTTTTCCTCAGAATTGTTTGTCCTGCCTATCTTATATAGATAGATAGACAAAGACCAACAAAAAAAAAAAAAGATAGTTGAGGTCTGTTAGCTAACCCTTATGAGTATTTTCCAATCAGGTCTGATGAGGTGCCAAGCCCTGTCCCCTGAGTCAGAAATCTATTTTCAGGATTCCTCAGGGAATTTTTCACTTTGCCCCCCTTGCTGCCCTGTTGCACTTCCTTGGTGTCTCGCAGCGCTATGCTTGGGGCAGACTGGCACCCTTTGTGCACCGTGTCTCTAGTGCTGTCCCCCATCGTGCTATGGGTCAGTAAAAGAAGAGACCTAAGTAAATATTGGAATCTCTTTACAATTATTTTATTAGATTCTTAAATGTGACTCCATACAATAGGGTCATATGATACCCTAAAGACCATCAATATACAGTGCTTGCTAGAAGTGACAAGTACTACCATATCCACGTAGGAGCCCCGGTGGAGTCGTAGTCACATATTGTGCTGCTAACCTTACAGTCATCAGCTCAAAACCACCAGCTGCCAGCAGGAAAACGACAAGACTTTCTGCTCCTGTAAATAGTTACAGTCCTGGAAACTTTCAGGGGCAGTTTTATCCTGTCCTATAGGGTCTTTATGAATCAGAATGGATCCAGTGGCAGGGGTCTTAGGGGGGATAGACCATATCTGTAAGAAACATCTGAATAAAATGAACCATAATAGACGAATACCAAATATTCCATTGTCATGCAGTGAAAGAAATGTTATTCATACGTGCATATTGTGGAGAAGGGTGTATTAGAATTGTTTTGGTTGGGTTTTTTTGTTTTGTTTTGTTTTGGACAATTACTTCACAAAAGAAAGAGAGATTAGGCATCCCACATAGGCAAAATGATATAGACAAAGGTATATAAGTACGAAAACATAGAGTCCTCTATGGTTAAGGAGGAATCCAATTTCACTGGAGTATAATAGGCAGGTATTCAAGCTGAGGTAAGACAGGGTGCCAGGTTGGTTGTTGTGACTGTTGTGTGCCACCAAGTTGATTCGGATGCAGGGCCAGGTAGAGAAGATCCTAGGGAGGGCTTATGAGCCGCAGAAGCTATTGAAAGCCACTCAGGACCCCAGCGTGTGCCTGCACTGGATGACACCCTGAGATCATGCAGGGAAAAGTATGTGAACATAAGGGCATGCCCCAAGCACAAAGCCTCAGAGCCACCCACGTGGTCCAAGTCAGGCAGCCGAGCATAGAAGCAGAGAGCTTTCTCAAAGAGTGTTGGGTTAAGTGTCTGAAGGCAAAGTAAGGGCTAGAGATAAAAGTAAAGGACAGATTCTAAGATTAATGTTCTGGGAACTGGACATGCCAAAGGGACGGCAGAAGAAAAGTGAAAAGCAGTGGGTAGGCCTAGAGGAGGCCTAGTCGGGTCAGTCCGGCAAAGCAGCTGCTGCTGCCCTTCATCCAGCCTTTCTTCCCCCGCCCCCTCCACTCTTCCCTTTTTAGAGGCACCATCCTGCTCCGCTGATGACGGGAAGTCCAAGTTGAAGGTGAACACCTGGTTTGTTTTTTTCTTCCTTTTCCCTGGAAAGCACTGTATGAAAGGTGTACAAGAATCCTGTCCCTCCCTTTTTCTTGGGATAGTAATAATGGTTGAACATGTACTGGATTACTTCTATTTCTTACATGTAGAGTTCTGATGGCTTAGTGGTTAGCTGAGCTGCTAACCACAAGGTCAGCAGTTTGAAACCACCAGCCACTTCTAAGAGAAGGACAGGGCTCCCTACTCCTGTAAACAGTTGCAGTCTTGGAACTCATGGGACAGTTCCACCTGATCCTACAGAGTCCCTATGAGTTGGGGGGTTTTGTTTGGTTAATGACTCCTATAGAAATGTAAAGTCTCAGAAACCCAATGGCGCAGCTGTACTCTATCCTAAAGGGTCACTATGAATCAGAATCCACTCGATGAGAGTCCGTTTTGGTTGGGGAGAGATTGTTCTTTACCATAGGAATCCCTGAGTGGTGCAAATGGTTAAGTGTTCAACTATTAGTCCAGAGTTTGGTGGTTTGAACCCACCCAGAGGTACCTCTGAAGACAGGCCTGGCAGTCTCCTCCCAAAAGGTCAAAACCTTAAAGAGCCTATGGGGCAGTGCTACTCAGTTTCCAAGGGGTTATCATGAGTTGAAATAGACTCACAGACAACTAAGAACCTTCCTTAAAATAACTTTTCATTGTAGGTAAACTTAATCTCCTTATAAGTAAGAAACCTAAGATTCAGAAAAGTTGTGAAGCTAGCCTAAAGCCGCACACACTGCTTTTGCATTGTAGTCAAGACTGAAACCAAAGTACATCTTCTCTGAAGACAATTTCTCTTTTCCGCCATAGCAGAACTCTCTAAAAGAACCATAGTACAAGCCAAACATGTAATCTTATAATAGTATATTAGCCACATCCAAAAGAGAGGCACAATTGTCTAATATATTAAAAATGTTCTCATTTAACATCTAACAAATACACAAAATGTTAGTGGTGTATTATACATTCTCTTTTCATATAAATTCTTATCAATCCAGTGTCTGTTCCATATACAGAAGCCCACTGTCATGGAGTTGCTTCCAACTCATAGGGATCCTGTTTTGGGTTTCTGAAACTATAGGAGCAGCTGGTGCGTTTGAACCACTGACCTTGAGTTAGAAGCTTCCTGCTCAGCTCACGGTACCACTATGTAGCAAAGCTAGTTACATTTTCCATTGTTTTGGCTGTACTGCCTTGTACAACACTGTATAGTACTAAAGTCTGCTTTCTAAGGATTCTGCAATTGTATTGGAGGACTGTGTGAAAACCCCTAGCTATAGTTATTTCTCACATATTCTCGACTCTGGTTTTCTGTCAGAATCACCTAGACAGTTTTATAATATAATAATGACGAGCCCCACCCTGACAGATTTTGATTTTATTGTAAGATAAGGTTCAATCACAAGTATTTCTTTTATTTTTTTAAATTTCATATTATGTAGCAAAGTACTTTAAAATGGATAAAATACAGATAAGTGCATATAGTTTTATTTGTTTTCATAAAATGAACATACCCAGGCTTTGAGCATCTAGATGAAGAATCAGAAAATGCCAGCAGCCTAGAAGCCTCTGCCATTGCCCCTCCTAAGCAATATCCTGTGCAATGGGCTACATCCCTTGGAATTGTGTAATGGTGACTTCTTGTCTGTCTTTCCAGAGCAGCCCCTGGAGTTCACCCAACACAGCCAGCCTGCTAATACAGTCATCTCAGTGTAGGCTGCCCCGGTACAGAGTTCTGTTCATGGGTTTCTCGTGGCAATGTGAATCTCAGGAAGTCATGAAACCGTTAATCACATACTAATTCATTTGTGTTCTGAGAGGCTCCACCTGAGAAAGCATAGATCCTCAGGTCCCTCTCTAGGCAAGACCACACTCTAGTCACACCAAGACCACCAAGCTGGCCTCGTTTTAGTTCCATCCTTCTTAGTGACGTGATCACAGAGATTCCGTCCTTTCATGCCCATTCCAGAACTTTTTACTTTTCCCCCGAGTTTTGTCTCTTCTCACCAACACAGCATGTCAGCTGGATGGAAAATATTTTAATTTCCTGTAAACAAACTTTAATTTAAGCACTGAATTTACTTGCTTCTCATTGGTAATTAATTTCCCCAATCTTTGTGCCGGTCCTTCTCATTATCAGACAGATTCTCGCTTCCTAAACAGCTCAATACTCTGAAAACAGAGGTCATGTAATTCCCCAGATTTGGTGATTTAAAAATGCATTGCTTAGAAAATTCAAAATAGGTGTCCTTAGTGTATATGTCTTCGTTGCTTTGATCAGAAAAGAAACAGTTCTTAATTCCATGCAGACCAAGCAAAACCTCATAGTGGAATGAGACGTTGCGCTCCATGCTGCAGTAAATCCCAAGAGCACAATGTCTAAAGAGACAAAATCCCACCGATGGTCAGGCTGCCCATTCCTTGGGTTACAGTTACTTCAGAGCCACTGCCCCCACATACCTCCATGTTCTCAAACCAGGGAATTGTCCTTTGAGTGCATACAAGAACATTTTGAGTGAGTCTGACGTAAAGAGAACATTTGCAGTTGGAAGCAAAGGGAAAACATGGCCATCTGTCTTCTTCTGTTATGGTTCCACCTGACAACATACTAGCACAGCTGTCTTGCTCCTTGACTCCTTCCTCCTCATCCCCTGGCATTGTTCCATCAGGTTCCTGAGGGAGCTTTCCCACTTACATCGTGTCTCCTCCTACGCACACGTCATTGCTTTCCTCCATTTTCATCTCTCCATGATTCTTCTTGTCTTCGAGAGTCCGATGCTGAGTCAGTTGCTCTCCGTCTCTCATCCCTCCACCGCCATCTTCCTGCTTCAATTTTCTTGTCTTGCACTTTTTTGCACTCTCCTTAATCCTGGTGGTGCTGTCAGTAATCGCTGAACAAACCCAAGGTTAGCATTTCAGACCCCCCAGCCACACCTTGGGCTGACGATGAGGCTGCGTGCTCCTGTAAAGATCCACCACCGCACAAACCTTACGTAGGGTCACTGTGAATCAGAGTCTACCAGTGGATTTGCATGATAACTCCATACCTAAGCTTTTAAAATACAGTTCAATCTGAAGTTTATCTTAAGTATGGAACTTACAGCTAACTGAGTTGGACTAAATGCCCTGTTACTGTTGGGTAAGCCTTGTACTTACAATTGCAAGGTCCGAGGCTTCTCCTCTGGAGGGACGAGGCTCTCTGCTCCCATCAAGATTTGCAATCTCAGCAACTACGTAGGTGTCTTAGTAGTAGGGTGCTTTATTTTGTTTTATGTTGGAACAGGAGGACAGAAAAAGACAATGAGAGGGTAAAAATGCATAAATACCCTGATGACACAAGTGAACTGTACAATTTCTATCAAGTATAGGTTCCCTTGGGTAGTCCATTAACTGCGAGCTGACAGAGGATCCTCAATCCTGCCAACTACTCTCCAGTCAAATACTCATTGACTATCTGAGGGCCCTGGGTTTCTCATCTATCCAAATGGTCAGCAACTTTAGGGATCACTAGGAAAACATACATAGGAGTGCCTGACTTATGAGGGTGAGGTCAGAACTCAGACTCCTTACTAATGTGTAACTTCCTTAATCAGTCGGAGTTTGGGTTTCTCAACTCTAAAAGGGAGCAAATACGAGTATCTCTTAGGAACATAGAATTATAATACTTCAGGATATGTTAGAAGAGTAAGATTAATTAGTACCTGTAAAGCACAGAGACTAGTACCTTGTATATAGTATAAACATTAGCTATTGACCTTGTTGTTATTTTTATATGAGATGTAGATTATAGACATAAAGGACTCTGAGCTAATCAACTTGCTGTTACTTTCCTATAAATAGTATCATCTAACTATTCATAAGCTTATTAATGCATTTTATACATATGAATACATTCTTTCTATAGGACAGGCACTTTGAGGGTGCTGAGTATACAGTGATTTACCTACAAACATGATCGCTGACCAGAAAAAACCTAGTCTAATAAAACTCGTTTTAGTGGGATCTCAGCAAACCAAATATTTAATCTGATTACTACTTCAAGTCAACCACAGAGGAGGCCGGATTTAAAAGCGGAGAAGAGATATACCTATTTTAATGAAGAGCGTGAAGACAAAAAGCGATGTCAGAACTGTCTTAGGGTCAATGCAAGTTCACCCCAACTTCTTCTGACAATTGTTACCTTTGTGGTGCTTCACGGTGCAAGGGAGAGCATACACTCAAAAACCCACTGCCAGTGA
Source organism: Echinops telfairi (assembly GCF_000313985.2). Taxonomy (NCBI): domain Eukaryota; kingdom Metazoa; phylum Chordata; class Mammalia; order Afrosoricida; family Tenrecidae; genus Echinops; species Echinops telfairi. Next base: position 60,804,365 of record NW_022103896.1, on the reverse strand, counting down.
GTAGAAGCTCCTCACAGGGACCCTCTAGGACAGAGCGGAACTGCCCTGTGGGTTTCTGAGACTGCAAATCTTTTCAGGAGTAGAAAGGCTGATCTTTCTCTTGTGGAGATGCTGGTGGTTTTGAACTACTGACCTTGTGGTTAGCAACCCACTCTGCCTCCAGGGCTCCTAGATCTATAAGGGAATATAACTTTTCTTAATGAAGCCAAACTAACGGTGCCTCAGGTAGGGGCCTTTCTTTTTTAACTTGAGTGGAAAGATACACAACAGAGTATTCACTGTTTCAACCATGTCGACACATATAAGCCAGTGAGGGTGCTTTCTTTGAAGCTTTCTGAGTGAGCCGCAGATAAAAGAAACCTATTCTCTAGGGTTCCTTTAGTAAAACGGGGACCTGGAAAAACATTTTCTAAACACTAAGGAAACTGGAAAAAAAAAGCAAAATAGAGACTGGATGGACTGGCTTACCAACAGGAGGCTTTCCGCTTTATGCTAGTTAACTTCAACTAGTTTATGCCAGGACAGCCAGCTCTTTCTATCTGAGATCCTCCAAGAGATGAGACACTAGCCAGAAATCTCTCCTGTTTCACTCTCAGCTCTTCCAGCTCAAATTTCTGGATGAAGAGACTCTTCTTCCATTAGTTTAATATATTATGAAAATAATATTTAAATAGGAAGTCACGCTCTACCCATAACATCAATTATATGATTCGTACAACACAGATAAGCTATCCATACACACTGAAGAAATGCAAATGTTTTCTTGTCACTTAAAACAAACATACAAACAAAAAAGTAAACACAATTGTGCCTCAATCACTAGCATCGTAGCCAGCCTGGACAGGGGTTAGGATGGGTATTGATCTATTGACTCAGTCAGAAAGCTAATATTTTTATTTTGTTTGTAACATTGTAAATAAAAAACCTTTCCTTGCTAATCAAAACCATTGCTGCGGAGTAGCTTTGGACTCTCAGTGACCTTCTAGGAGAGAACAGAGCTGCCCAGTACTCTGTCCAAGGCTGTAGTCTTTGCAAAAGCCGCCTCACATTCTCTTCCACGGAGTCCCTGGTGGGTTCCAAGTGCCGCCTCCTTGGTTAAGCTGAGCTTTCAGCCATTGTGCCAGCAGGGGTTTTAACCTTCACACAAACTCTGCACACTTTTGTAAGGGCCCTGGAATAAATATTTACATATGAAGTGAGGCACTTTCTCAATCAGATGGGGAACCAAGTGAATTACCAATGAAAGACTCTGTTTCTAGAATTGTTGGTAAGTAAGAAGTAATGTATATCTTTCTCCTGGTGGCTATAGGCAGCCTTAAGTGAAAGGAGGGGAAATCCCCCAAGTTTCTTAAAACACATCAAAGTTTTAGCAAACTGTTCACTCAGCAAAGTAATAGTAGATCGGCTTGGTACCCAAAAGGGAAAAAGTCAACAGTGGCAGCCAACATGACTGCCTTCCAAGGACATTCAGGAAAGCCAGAAGCTGTCTTTTCATTCCACTAATGTGCAAGTCATAAATATATGCACAGAAGGCCCAAAGAGTCCTCAGGACAACCAGTTTGAAGGATCTAAAACATATAAGCCTTTAATTCTAAAATGTTTCGTTCCAAATATCATCTCAACCCCAAGTGTTAATACTACAGAACCGTTTCTTTCATTACCTTTAGCCAGGAGTCTACAGCCAAACAGAATACTCTGAAGAGACATTCTTAAATATAAATATAAACAGCAAAGTATTTTACATGTCATTTAACTAATATTTAACTTAGTGTATAGGAGTTATGATACAGAATAAATTTTTAATTAAGAGAACATGTGGATAAGAAAAGCAACAAATATTATTTTATAAAAATCTGTACTTTAAAAATTAATAGATGAATTAAACTAAGATGAATTGAGCACAAAAATAACTTTTGATCAAAATATGAAAATTTATTTGGGGAATTGATAAAGAAAATGCTTATGTTTTATTCCAAATGTTTCATAATGTTCTTTTGATTAGTTCTGGTGTGTTAAGGGAAGACCATTGAATGGAGATCATTTTAACGTACGTAACAAACATAAACAAATGAAGTGAGACCAAGACATTAGTCATACTGGTACGCACATTTTATTAAACTTTATTCAAAATGGGTTCTTTTCTTTCTTTTTTTTATTGCTGTTTTGAGAACACAAAAGGGTTATATTATCATGGAATTTTCCCTTTAAACAATTGTAGAAAAAGGATAGCACAGATGATATATTTTATTACCATCAAGTAGTATTCGTTTACTCAAATCACTCTCTAATGTGTTTTAATTTTAAAATTATTAATAGAAATCTTAAATGCTATATCAAGTAATGGCAATATGGTGAATTTCCCAATAGTCATTCTAGAGCTTCAACCTTATCTCTCATGGAAAATTTTATCTCATTTACATTACTTGACTACTTAATGATCCCTAATGGATTACTTTGATGCAATCTCCAGATAAAACATAATTTTAATGTTAGTATGTACATATAAATGATGAGCACCATTTATATAAAATCACTCTAGCATGATCATTTCTAAAGATACTCTAAAGAAAATAATATATTTTTAAGTCTTCCATAAGTGTTTCAGTTTGCAATTGTCTCACAAAAACCTTTTATAGTTAGTTTGAAAATGAGCCCATAATCATTCGATACACTATAATTGATCATGTGATTTATACATTGATTTTCAAAAGTCCAATCACTTTGGCATACTTGTAATAATTCCCACGTGATTATACTACATAGTTCTTTTTATATAGTTCTGCATTCCGTTTGCAATTTTTTGTTGAGAATATTTACATCTGTTAATGAAAGATATTGGATGGTAGTTTTAATTTCTTATAATGTTTCTATCTGATATTGATATCAAGGTAGTATTGCTCTTGTAGATGAACACACAAACCATCCAATTGCCATCAAGTGGGATTTCCGCATGCAGTGACTCCATAGAGAAGCGCAGAAGAGACCACAGGGTTTCCAAAGCTTTAAATCTTTATGGGAACAGCCTGCTGTGTCTTTCACTCATGGAGTAGGTGGTGGGTCTAAACCTAGAACCTTTCAATCACTTAAGGACTGCACCAACAAGGCTC
>NW_022103896.1:60791542-60800371 GCF_000313985.2 Echinops telfairi | reverse complement strand
AGGTGAGCATCATGGAATGCCAGTTTAATAGAACAAAATATTCTTGCATTGAGGGAGTACTTCAGTAGAGGTCCAATGTCCATTTGCTACCTTAATACTAAACCTATAAATATATGCACATAGATCTATTTCCCCATCCTCATATATAAATATATTTGCACATGTATGTGCCTGTATTTAGACCTCTATAAATGCAGGGCTCCTTTCTTATTGAGGAGTTAGGAAATGTTTCCTCTTTCACTTTTATGGAAGAGATAGTAGAGAGTTAGTATCAATCCTTCCTTAAATGTTTTATAGAATTCACTGGTGAAACCATCTGAGTCATTTGCTTTGCTTTGGGGGCGTGGCAGAGGGGAATATTAATTAATTATTGTTTTAATTTCTTTAATTCACATGTAAGAGGGCTTCAGAAAGTTTGTAGAAAAATGAAACTAAAAGGTAATGAAATTTTTACATGAACCTTTTGAAGTCTCATGGACAAATTCAGATGATCTCTTCTTGTATGACTTTTGGTAGTTTACGTCTTTGAAGATATTGATCCATTTCAACTAAGTCAGCAGTTCTCAACCTGTGGGTTGTGACCCCTTTGAGGGTCGAACGATCCTTTGACGGGGGTCGCCTAAGACCATCAGAAAACACATATTTCCCATAGTCTTAGGAATGGAGACACCACTCCCCTATTCGTCTCCAGGTGGGTCTACCCACATGCAGATATGTCCACATATGAGTACCTGCCGTGGAGATTGTTACCCAGCTACACCATGCTTCAAGACAGAATTTAATTTATTTGTAATTAGAAATAAACATTTCACAATATATAATTACATATTGTTTTTTTGATTAATCACTATGCTTTAATTATGTTCAATTTGTAACAATGAAAATACATCCTGCGTATCATATATCTACATTAAAATTCATAACAGTAGCAAAATTACAGTTATGAAGTAGCAATAAAAATTATTTTATGGTTGGGGGTCACTACAACATGAGGAACTGTATGAAAGGGTCATGGCATTAGGAAGGTTGAGAACCACTGATCTAAGCTATCAAACTTTTAGACATAGATTTTGTTCATTATATTCCTTTATTACCCTATTTTTCTTCCCATTCTGATAATTTTTAATTTAATATAGAATATTTAAATTACTGATTATGCCACAATAATGTGATTCTCCTTGCAAATATCTTGTGGTTTTGGTGATGGGAAAAAGTTTTTTTTAAGTATGTAAGTAGAGATAGTTTTTACATAAACATGTTACTTACCATTTTTGAAAAAGGTATTTAACCGTATTACTTTTTAATTGTAGTGAATTTAAAATAATATTTTCCATCTCAATAGTCTTCACATGTACATTTTAAGAATATTAATTTTGTTTATGTTGTACAACCATCACCATTATCCACCTCCAAAATTTTCCATTTATAAGAGAAGCTCTGTGGATCTAAGACCTAAATGTAACATCTATGACCATAGAATTATTTGAAGAAAATATAAGGGTTTAGGGACTAGTTTTCAGTAATAGATTCTTTGATATAATATTGAAGGATTGAACAACAGAAACAAAATAGACAAATAAGACATCATTAAAAATTAAAAACTTTTGTTCATCAAAAGAATTTCTCAACACACTTAAGTAATAACCTACAGATTAGGAGGAAAAAGTGGAAGAATTATATATCTGACAAATACTAAGTGTCCGGAATATATATATAGTGCCTACAACTTAACACACAAACAGAAAAAAAGACAAACAATCCAATTAACAAATGAGCAAAGGACTCAAAGAAATACTTCAATGAGAAGAGTGATACAAATGTCCAAAAATATGTAAGAGATATTCATTAGTCATTAGGAAACATAAATCAAAAGTACAATGAGCTATCATTCCATCTCCACAAAGGTGGCTATTATTTACAAAATGAAAAATACGTGGAGAAATAGGAGCTCTCATCAATTTCTGTGGGATTGTAAAAAGGTACAATGCTATAGAAAAGAGTCTGACAATCCCTCAGAATATTACCATAGAAGTTACATATAATCCAGTAATACTACAAAATATCGGTTAAGTTTTCAAGAAATTCAAATTCATCTACTAATCTCGACTTTACAAGTTAACTGAGAAACATATTGAGACTGGTCCTCTAGAGACAGGTCCTCTAGAGAAGCCAAACCAGGATAAATACATAAATAAACACAAGAGGGAAGAAAGAGTTATGTCCAAGGACATAGCTAGCACAGTTGTAGAGGTCGGCAAGTTCCAAATCTGTGGGCCAAATGTCATGCTAGGGGCTGTTGCTGATCCACTTAGCTGCAGGGGTTGGTGAACCCAACATTAGTAAGTCAGCTAGCAGGAATCTGGCTGCAGGGGTTGGTAAATAAGAGGACAGGTGGTAGATGATACCCAGAAACAGCAGGCAGTAAGGCAGACCACTGGTTCAAGTCCAAAGAATCAGAGATCAGATGACAAGCCAGATGTAGGATCCAAACCCAACAAAAAGCAAGCAATCTCTCCCAAAGCATTTGCTTATCTTGTAAGTAGACCACACCACCGAAGAGATCTTATTATAGGGAATGATTACATTTTAACTGCCAAAAATCACTGAAAATCTTGGCTCAACAAGATAACACAAAACTTTAACTATCACAGCCTTCTTTTTTAAAATCTCTAATATAACTCAATTGAGAAGCAAAAAATTTCCCCACCTAATTCTGAAGAGTTAAATGTTCAGAAACTGCTGCCAGGGGCTTTGTTTTTGCAAGACTAAAATCGCTGCTTCAAGTTCTAACAAAAAACTGACACCACATCTCATAAAATATAAAGAATAATAAATTATGATACAATGGTTTATAAAGGGCATGTTAAAGATAAGCTATATTACATCATTAGTTTCATGTCTTCCTTAAAATAGTTGTTCTTTGTGACCTGAAAGCTTTTGGCTGTATTGAAGTTAAATATTCAAAATGAGACACACGGACCATGTTATCTAAATTCCCATTGTAAAATGGCTTCCTAGAGTTCTGACTACCCTTTCTACTCCCAACAGTACAGATGTATCAGTATAAGAAATCACTCACATTAAAAATACTTCTGCATTTTAAAATTTAGTTTATTTATTGTTAACCTTTCACCAACCTATCACATCCATTTCAAGAGTCCACTCACATTTTGTGCAACCACCTCCCCTGTGCATTCCAGGGCATTTCTTCTTTCTGGTACTTATTGCTGCCAGCTCTCCATTCCCACCACCTCCCCAGCCAGGCCCCTTTGAAACCACTAATGCAATTATAGTCTCCTGTAGGTTTACCTATGCTAGCTTCATATACAGGAAAACATACAAAATCAAACCAAAACACAAACAGCCCAACAATGACAGTATGAAACAGAGAGAAGCCTCACTCAAAAACAAAGCAGAAAATATCAAATGCGGTAGCAATTATACTTTCGGATCAAGAAGGAGATAAGGTGTCACAATGTTGACCTAACTACCCCTGCAGTAATCCACGCTACAATGGGTCTGGTTAACAAGGCCTTTGCCATCCCTGGTCCATAGTCAGAGGGGATTCACCGGAGGCTTAATCCACGCAGGGGACCCTGTGAATGAGTTTTGAACTTTCACTGTCTTCCATACCCTTCTGCAAACTGGGTTTTCAGGATTGAAGCTCTAATACACTTCCCTCCTCTGCGAGTTTAAAAAAGTTATTATTATTTACAATCCTTGGGTCGCACAGGCTGGGGTGCTTCTTCCTAAAATCATAAGGTAGAAACATCAAAACATTAGAAACTCTTATAATAAGCCTATAAAATAATTGTTCATGAAGTTAATATAAGGTCAGAAATAATGTGTCATTTCAAAACACATCATGTGTGCTTTTCTGCCTAGAAAATCCAACCTGAGAAATATGTGAGGCCCTTAATATGTGAATTTAAAACAGAAGCAGGTAACAAAGCTGTAAGAAATACAAATTGGAGTAGAATCATAGATTAATGGACCCCTCTATCACCAACATCTCCCTGACCCCAGGGCTAAAACCTCCTCTCTGACCAAGAGGATTTGGATGACACAGAGGATGTGATTACCCTTCCTCTCACCCTAATACAGTGGACTGGCACTTTTCAGCGTTCTTATGTTTGAGCCCATGTTGCAGCCACGGTGTCAAGCCATCTCCTTGAGGGTCCCTCTCTCTTTCACTACCTTTGTCATTTACCAAGAATGCCATCCTTCTTCAGGGACTGGTCTCTCCTTATAATATGTCCAAAGTACATGAAACAAAGTCTAGTCATAATTGCTTCTTTTTTTAAAAAAAGACTTTTATTGGGGGCTCTTACATCTCCTATCACAATCCATACATTCCTCCAGTGTGTCCAGCACATTTGCACATATGCCGCCATCATCATTTTCAAAGCATTCTCTTCCCACTTGAGCCCCTGATATCAGTTCTCCATTTCTTCCCTCTTCCTCCCTCACCCACCCTCCCTCACAAAGCCTTGATAAGTTATAGATTATTTTTTCCGTAGTTGCTTCTAAAGATCAATGTGGCTGTTTCAGTATTGGTAGACTGGTGCTTTCACCATTCTTCACTAGCACCCAAATTCAAACGCACCCACTCCTCTCTGGTCTTCCTTATGTTAGGGAGTTTTCTCGGCAATCTTTTTGGAAATAGGTCACCAGGACTTGCTATTCTGGAGCTGCTGATTGCCCCTGAACTGGACCTTTCTGTTAGTAGTAGAGTGCAGACAATGTGCGCGGCCCAAGAACCTTTTAAAGATCTATAGATGATGGTACCTATAGGCATATCACTCCTCTTCACTTAGTACACTACACACAAGCCATCTGGCAGACATAATGCGATCAGCACAACTCACTCCTCCGAATATTCTTACAGCCCTTCTGCTGAAATGAAAATGAACACTGGGGAACTATTGAAACGCTGCCTCTCAAGTGCCAGGGTAACGTCTGACTGATTTTGATAAACGGTTCTGAATTTCCAAGCACTGCACATGTCAGCATTTCAGTAAAGAGAAAGAGAAGGGAGTGGTTTCCATACACACACACACACACACACACACACACACACACACCATGCCACAGGCTTGAACTGACCTGTGTTTTAGGCTTAACGAAGCCACAAGCGATGATGTATTGCTGAGTACAAAAATCCTTCCTGCTATTCTTAACAGAATTGAAGTTTGTTTCCTGACTGTACTGCAGTTGTCTGTGTCTGTTATAAAAAGCAAGGCACCAAATGGTCCCATTATGTCCTAGGTTGCCTATCCGAACGAGCTCTTTGTTTTTGGGACAGAAGGCAACTTAAGTTTACGAAGACCAAAAGTATTACTCTTTCTTAACTTTGTTTAAGAATGACCATGTACATATCATGAGACACCAAAAACAACAACAACAAAAAAACACCTATTATTGAAAATAATACATAGTTTAGTAAGGGAGCATCTATTTCAAATGCTACAAAGATCATTACCCCTGGGAAATAAACTAATAACTAGATTCCCAAAGTAAAATGATTTCAAAAAGCTTACTGCCCTGATGAAGACATAATATGAAAAGTCTGAGGAAGTTATTTTAATTTTTGATTTGTGGTTGAAGGTAACTTGTCACTTTACTCTGGAATAGTTATAGATTCAATATTTTGCAAATTTCATGAATTACAAACATGGACTATCAGAAGAGCCATCCACTAAGTGTTATACAGATTAAATTAGATTTAATTGAAATATTGAGGGAAACTTTAGAATATGGTTTTTACGAATAGAGAATTGTGTTAACTAAGGAAAAGGGAAGGGCTAACATGAGTGGAAGGTCTGTGCACTGAGTACTCTCTGATCCGGGTCATCAGCATTGAATGATGAGGGCTCTCATCTTTTCTTTTAAAGAGAAAAGTAAGATTTAAGGCAATTTGCTCATTTACAATCTCTCCCCGCCAATAGTTATCAACTATGAATAAGGTGCCCTACTGTTGCTGTGAAAACAGGCATAGGGCTGCTTACTGCAAGATCAGCAGTTCAAATTCATTATCTGTTCTGCAGGACAGAGAACGTGCCCATAACGATGGACAGTCCGGGAAACCCTATCCAGGTGTCCCTGACTCCGAACAGATGCAAAGGCAGACGCAGAGGATCCACAACAAGTGGTCCGTGGCGGACAATTGAACACACTGCAATTTAGGCGATAAGAAACCGAGTTTGTAATCTATTTCTCATTCATTAAGGATTCTGATTTTCATAATAGCCATGTATGGCTTTGACAATCTAAATCATATTAGGAAAATTAAACCCCCCAAATACCCTCCTTTCCTTCCTCCTTTCCCAGTGTCAGCCCGCTCATTCCCTTGTGCATTTGTGTATAGCTTCATCTTCTAAAGTGTAAGTTCCCTTGAGAATCTAATTTTTGTTTTCCTTCTGCTGGAAAAACCATGTCTTTGCAAGCTACTTGATGTATGTCAAACATGTTTATTAGTTATCGTTCTGAATTATATGACATGAATGAAATGGAACTCTTTTGAAAAGCTTATAGAGTTTATTTCAGTTTCTCCTTTTTCAAAAGTCTTGAGATTCATTTCTACATTTACTTGGCTGACTCTAAGGTATAGGCTGAAACAAGGAAAGTACTAATTTCTATTTCCTGTCTTGCCTCTCAGGAGGCATAAAATCTTACCCTCTCAGATCATCTTTAAGCCTTGCTGGAGGAAGGAGGCTATTTTTCTCCACTTTGGTGTAAATAGGAGTGCCCTTTTCAATCTGCGCATGTAGGATTCCTTCTGTACAGTCCCCCAAAATGATGATGTTTCAAAGGCAGGGTTGTGTTCCACACAGAAAAAGATCAAAATGTAGGCATTCGGTGATTTCAGTTTAAAGTACTCAAGAAAAGACACAGTTGGGAAACATTAGACTCGGCATGGTGCCCAATACATTTAACATGAACTGTAAAAGGAATACAGTGCATCTTTTCCTCCATCTTCTAAGCTTTGAATCTGTAGCACAATCCATGGAACATAATAGTGGGAGAGATGTTAGGAAGTAATATCGCTTCACTGTTGGTATGGCAAAGGAGGGAGCAGCAGGAGCAATTATGCAAAAGAACGAAGCTGGACCCTTACAGTATTCCCCCACCTCACGCTTCCTCAAAAAGAACTTGTTGAAAGTTCCCTGGTTTCCAAGGCTGTGCGTATGTGGAGAAGCCGTCTGCCTCATTTTGCTCCTGCGGAGCCGCTGGTGAGTTCAAACTTTGGACGTTTCGGTTAACTACTCAGCACTTAACCCACTGTGCCACCCAGGTACCAAAGATCTATCTTAGTACCCAATTGAAAGAAATCCCAAAAGGACATTCACTGTCATGAACGGGGGAGGCAGGGGGAGGCAGAACGAGCATTCAGTATCTATTTTGCAGCAAGGCAGGCGGCAGCACACCATGAATTGCGAGAGTGGCGCTACCAGAGTCCTTCCCCAGTAATTACTCCAGCATGTTGACATCAAGCTCCAGGGTTTGAACTGTGGTTGTGAACACTATCGGTGCTTTTGTTGTTAGGTGCCATAGAGTTACTTTCAATTCTTCGTAACCATATGTACATCAGAACAAAACACTGCCCGGCTCTACCCTGTCCTCTCTGGGAACACCGTATGTTCGTGTTATTTTAGGTTTTAGTGTTATTTGACATGATTTGCTAGATAGGTCTTTGGGTCTGGGATCAATCATTTTTTTCTCTTATATAAATTAGTGGTAATTGCTTCTTAGCTAGATGCTTAGCTTTTTGGCTTAGGGAAGGTTTCGTAGGAAAAGTCTACTTTCACATAGTGGGAAGCCTGGTTTCCTAGGTCTACAATGTGAAAGTACTGGGTGATTTTAATCAACAGACATATGAGGGAGGTACCCCCAAAAAACCTGGAATTGCGTTGAGCTCAGCAGAGCTTTCCTAGTATGCATCTTTCTTTCTAGGCAAGCACCAAGCAACTTACTCTGAGTTAGTGCACCCAGTGGCATTGCTTGGAAAGGTTCTTTCTTGTCACAGCAATATTTTTCATGAAAGCAAACCTTGGTTTTTGCAATGGCTGAATTAGGAGAACAGCGTGTGGGTGTGAAATTTTGTTTCCTGCTTGGAAATAGTGTCACAGAAAGTGTTGTGATGTTGACCACAGCTTACAAGGACAGCGCTATGGGAAAAACCTTAAGTGTACAAGTGGTTTTCTCATTTCAAAAAAGGTGAAATGTCAATTGATGACAAACTTCATTTTGGGCATCTGTCAACTTCCTGAATGGACAAAAATGTCAACACATAGTGTGTTTGGAGTTCAGTCCACCAGGTCAGACTGTTAATCAAGCTTTTTATTTAGAGGTTCTGAAAAGATTGCGTAACAGTGTGAAACAAAAAAGGCTTTATTTGTGGCAAATGTCTTTTTGCCACCATGACAATGTACCTGCTCACACAGCCATGTCAGTGTGCCAAAGTGTGGCAAAATACAGCATGCCTCTTTTGCCCTATGCACCTTACTCACCTGACCTCACTCTGTGCAAGTTCTTTTGTTTCCTAGAATAACAGGGACATTAAAGGACATGTAGAAGAGGTGAAGAAAAAACTAGGGATGTGGTGAAGAAAGCTGATGGTGCCTGGCTATCAAAACATACAGCACTTGGGGTCTTAAAGGCTTGAAGATAAACAAGCAGCCATTTAGCTGGAAAGCAACAGGGCCCACATGGGGTAGATGCACCAGCCTGTGTGGTTGTGGGGTGTCGATAAGATCAGGTGTCAGGCATCAAAGACTCAGGACAAAAAGGGGAGTCAGGGCCCATCTGCGGACAGTAGGACATCCCTTT
>NW_022103896.1:60789191-60790700 GCF_000313985.2 Echinops telfairi | reverse complement strand
TGCTCACTTAGACTACTCCTGGCCCCGATCTACCTTGGACTGGATTTGACTGGACTTTTGCCGGGTCTGTCAGACTGTATGACTTGGCAGGTCCAACAGAAACCACTTTACACAGGAAGTTCCAGATTCATGGATACTAGTGCCTTTTTGTCAAGTGCTGTGTCTCTAAGAATAGTTAATACCGCTCCACAAGCTGTGTCTCCAAAGTTCTCTACTGTGGGTGACACAATCTTCCTACAAAATCCGAGAGGCCTGCACTGTCATTCCGACTGGAGCTGGCCATCACATCCATTCCACAGCATCTTCCGCCGCTGACACCCCCAACCCAGCGCAATTTCAGGCCCACCTAGCAGAGCTACTGGCACGGCAAGCCGGCTCCTCCCATTTCAGGCTGACAATATTTCTGCTGTGAAATGTGTGGTTTTCAGAGCCAAAAAAACAGCCTCTTAGGTGCTGAAATTCTCATCTACTCTTGGTGGAGAGGAACAGATGAACATGCCAACCGTTTGTGCTACCAGGACCTTCACATGGGGGATCATGAAAAGATAATTGCACTTGTTTCTTTTTCTAGTGTTCTCTCTTATTCTCAATAACTTTGACTGTCCATGGGGGGGCAGACTTTATTATTACAACTGCTACTGTGCAGTGCTAGTTGCAGTGTTTCCTAGTAATTTGACTTGGGTTGGCTTTGTTAGAAACTTAAATGATCTCTGATGACCGTTCCGTAGACAACATCAGTTATATCTCTTTTCTGAATCAAATGGCCTTCTTGTTATATAAAAAAAAATCCAGTTTATGTCAAATGGGACTTTAAAAACATTTAATCAAAACCTTTCTCAGATTCTAAAAATAATTTTCAAAATAAGCTTACCACAAGGAGGAAAAGAATAGATTCAAGTTGATTGTGGTAGTGTGTTGAAGAATGGTACTAATCACAGGAAGTGAAGATGCTTAGAAGGGGAAAAGCCTTTGTGGGACTCTGATGCATTCAGTTTTGAATGTATTTCATTAAACATCACAGGAGAAAATGCCTTACAAGATCACTCAGAATTGAGAGAAACTAGAGTTCTGTTAACTAGGCATCTGTGTTGGTTTGTGATTATTCTTTTGACAACCCTAAGAAACAGACAGATGCCAAGGTGGTAGTACATTGACTTACAGAACACGACGCTGGCATCAATGGGTTGTGCTGCTAACAGCAGGATTGCACTTTGAAAACACTTGCTACTGAGATGGAGGAAAGGGAGGCTTCCTGCTCATGAGGATTTAGTCTCAGAAAGCCATAAGACCACGTTACTGTGCTGTGGGTGCTCTATAAGTCAAAATCAGCCAGGTAACAGTGACTTTTGCCCTTTAATACTTCATGTCTTCTGTACTACCATACCAAGAAGAAAGTACAAAAAACTACTTCTAAGGTCTTATTCTTCTCAACTAAATTTCACTTTTCTTGCTCAAAGGTAAGCAATGATGAATAAAACAGTGTTCTCAAAGACAGGTCCATGGAGCTGC
>NW_022103896.1:60786163-60787665 GCF_000313985.2 Echinops telfairi | reverse complement strand
GAATTGCTCACTCTATCAGAAGTAAAAAATTCACCTTTCATCAGATTATATGTTCTATGGATTTTACCAGGACTTTAAAAATAAAAGATATAGATTGAAAATAATGAGTCAGGAGCATTTTTTTGCATTTAAAAAATTATATGCTCACATAAAGATAATAAAGAAAACAAATAATAGGTTACTTCTGAGAAAAGTAATCAAGCGACTGACATACAGTTAAATTTTTATTCTTTATTCTTTTTTTCCCTGCAGCATATCCTTAGAAACTCAAATAAATAAATATGTATATGTAGTTTGTAAATTACATATAATATATATACAAATTAACATGAACAGATTTTAATTGCCTTTAATGTTAAAGAAATAATTTTAATTCACAAATAAAGGTTTAAAGTTAAATAAAAAATTAAAGAAAACAAAACAGTGCATTAATCCAGTTAATGTCTCTATAGATTGATCTAAACTGTATTTCATATACAGACAAACATTAAAAACAATGCAATAACAAAGTAAAACAGGTAAGGACTTCCATTGAAAACAGAAAATACTAAAACCTAGAACCAATTTACATGGATCATGGGGGAGATACAATGATAGGGTGCTACATGTTGACCTAGTTGCATTTACAACAATCCACTTTCCAAAGCTTTCTGCATGAAAGCCTATAGATAGCCTCTTCTGCCGGGCTGCAAGTGGGTTTGCAACACCTTCAGGGTGGTGAGCCGCCCAACGTTTACCGGACAGCGCCACCTAGGCTCGCAAGATCAGATTCTCTCTCACTGCCATCGACGGAGTCACCTCTAGTCCTACAGCCCCTTCTTACAAAGCAAATAGAACTGTCCCTGTGCGCAGTTAGTTACTCTGCATGTCATTTGTTTCTTCCTTACATGTCATTTCATACTGTTTTACATACCATGCCCTTCTCTCTTCACTTTTAAAGTCTTCTCACAAGTTCTTGAATTATTTTAGCACAAGGGTTTGGGATATTTACTTTCATCAAACACATATTGATGCAATTGTCACCTGAAATGCAAGTATTTTACTCTGGAACTTCCCAGTCAAGTTAGTCCCTGCAAGTCATAGGACGAAAGAAACGTTTTTATTTAGAGAGTACACCTGCAAGGAGACCACTGCAGTACACAGGATGGTCTAATGGTGTCCCGTTTGCAATCAGACTACTTAGAGTATATAGACCTTTGGCTAGATGTTTGGCATTATTGCAGGTTTCCCAGTAAACACAGGAAACAATGGTTGATCGTGAGCAAGCAAACAGAACATTAAGGGCAAGTCTCAGGCTAGTCCCAGGATGTCTTTGTTGACTAGCTAACCACATAGCAGGGCCTAGCTTTGCAGCACCAACAGTCAGGCAAATAAGAGAAGACAGACAAGTACCAACTGCCTGTTTTTGAACAGTAGTGAGGTATACAATTCCAGAGAGACTGAGCTACATAAAGTACCTTAGGCTAACTTCATTTTGTAATGGGGGATTTTTCCTAACTACA
>NW_022103896.1:60783245-60785456 GCF_000313985.2 Echinops telfairi | reverse complement strand
GGGAGGTTTATGATTCATCTGCATTTTCAAAGATTGACTTAGTCTCTTGTGTATTCAAATTCTTTATAAACTATATTCCTCAAACTATAAATACCTTTAGTTTCTATGAATGTTAACACTACCTTATCCTGACTTTTTCTTTCTTTTAAGAACATACACTTTCTAATGTGTGTGTGTTTGGGGGATTTTTTTGGTGTGGGAGGAGGTGGGGGTGGGTAAGGAGGAAGAAAGGCCAGCAGGGATTCTGATTTCTGTTTTGGTGATTATTACCTAGCTGCTACCAAACATAAATGGACACAGACTTAAGAGGTTCTGTGTTAGAAGCGGCAAGCAAACAATGGTTGGGCTCATGAGATCATATTAGACAGACAACATAGCAAATGTACTTTTGGTACACGTTATAGGTCAGAAGTAAATAGAATGGCATAATCTCTAAGTGGAAAAAGCAAACAAGCAACCATTCTATTTGAATAAATTTGGTATATATGGGCTTTGTGTATAATCTACTGATAGATTACGTAATGAAAAATTTGCTTTTCATTTTTACCTGTTTGTGCTTTGGGCAAATCAAAACATTCAATTATGTTAGTAATTCGTACATGTATTTATGGAGTGGGGAGTGGTTATCAAGGAGTTCAAGAAGGAAAGGAATGTTTAGAAACTGATTGTGGTAGCAATTGTACAATACTGCTTGGTGTGCTTGAATGGTGGGATTTCTGTAGTACCTCCAACAACATGACTTTGAAGGGGAGGGATGGGTCAGAAGAGGCAGTTGCAGATGCTATATTACCTGGTAAGTGTTTAGGAAACAGAGCCCCAAGGGTGTTAATGCCATGAAGACATGCCAAGAGATTCATTTAGATGATTTTTAATAAGACAATTTTCCTTCTTGGCTCTTAGTATAAAATCCTGACATTATCATCATATAATATTCATTGGCAATAAGTGACAGTGTTTATAAGGAAGCACTTTTAAAGAACCCAGAAATCTGTTATCATTAATAATAAAGGAGGAAAGAACTCTTGTTTTCCTCTGCCTTTTTTCCTTCCAATCTTACTGCAACTGAGAAAAGGGCATTGGAAATCACTTGGTAATAGGTGAAGCAGGGTAAAACCGAAGTTCACAACTTCAAAGAATATTGTTTCTGTGCTTTTTGTACTGTTAAAAATAATGAAAAGTCACTTAAATAGGAACGTAAGTCTTATTCTGAGAATTGACTTGATATTCATCAAAGGTAGCCATTTTAATTCCCCAAACAGCAAATGGCTCAATGAAACCTGAAAAGAGAAAAAGAGGGCGAAACATAGAAGATCAACCTCTGGCCGATCTTCAAGTGACTCCGACTGACTCAAGCTTGCCTCTGTTAAGAGTCGCTCCTATCAGATTATTTTTGGTCTAGCTAATAATTTTGCCCTCCACATGCCTGCATCCTGAGACTTGAAGAAGTAATAGTTTGACAATTATCCTTTTTTAGTGGGGTGTCTTACTGTGCTGGCCTGTGTGTTGGTGTGATGCTGGAAGCTATGTCACTGCTATTTCAAATACCAGCAAGCTCACCCAAAGTGAACAGATTTCAGCAGAACTTTCAGTCTAAGACAGACAAGGAAGAAGGACATGGCTCTGACTTCGGAGGAAGAAACCATTGAAAACCTTATGCATAGCTTCAAAGCAGCGTCAAATATTGAAAGCCTAAAAAAAGGAAGCAAAACATTGTCGAGATACTGCCTGACGCTGGGCCCTGCAAGTCCCAGGGCACTTAGAATGTGACTGAAGAGGAGCTGATGCCTTGGATGGGAGTCGATCTTGGTGACATAAGTCAGGTACAACACAAAAGACAGCCTTCAGTATGGATCACAACTCAATGTAAGGAAGACCAAACCCCTCACAAGTGGACCTACAGTATGATAAATGGAGAGAGGGTTGAAGTTGTAGAGGATTTTGTCTTGCTTGGATCCACAGTCAATGCTCATGGAAGCAGCAGTCAGGAGATTGAAAGACAGTAGGCGTTAGGCAAGTCCGCTGCACAAGACCTCTTTAAAGTATTGAAGAGCAAGGATAGTTCTTTGAGGTCTAAGGTGTGCCAGATCCAAGACATAGTGTTCTCCATACGCCTGTGAAAGTTGGACATTGACTAATCAAGATGGTAGAAGAATCAATACATTTGAGTTGTGGTGCTGGAGAAAAATATTAAAAGTACTGTGGTTTGGTAAA
>NW_022103896.1:60778432-60782336 GCF_000313985.2 Echinops telfairi | reverse complement strand
GGGCAGTCATTTTTGATCGTCATAATTTGAGGTTCACTGATTCCCTTGTGGTCTTCACCGTCCTGGGTTCGCTGCTATTTCTGACCACATTCATTTCTGTTTGTGCAGAAGTTTTACAGGGTCAGACTTGCAGCAGAACTTTATATGTTTAGCTGAGAGACAAACTTGGAGGAACTTTGGATTTTAGCAGATGCTATTAAGCCTTACATTCCAGACTGTTTTGTGTATATATAGGATGAAAACCAATGTTTTCCACGGCGACTTCAAGCTTGAAGGGGTGAGGAAGTTATCCGAGGATTTAAAGGATTAAGTGTTGCCCTGGGACGGAGCATGGCCCTGAGTCTGCAAAAGAATCTATTGCCCCGGAGTTCATTGGCTGAAGTTTGGACTATCAGGAGCCCTGGTGGGTAGTGGTTAGAGTTGGGCTGCTAACCACAGAGTCGGCACTTCAAAACCACTAGCTACTCCTGGGGAAAGAGAGGAGGCTCTTTACTCCTGGAAACCTTAACAAGCTATGGGGTCACTAGGAGTCATACTGAAATGAAACTCAGTGACAGTGAGCTTGATGTGTATGGTGTAAAAGAGAATGATAGGAATTAGAGGCTCAAAGAAGAAACTACTCCATGGGACCTATAATTCATGGGAAGCGCAACCTCTTCCATAGCCTTCCAAATGTAACGCCCCCTTTGCAGAAAAGAAAAAATCACTCAGCACCCCATTGGCAATGACAATTGGTACTGTAGAGGCCATTGTACAGGACAAAGCATAGGTATTGCCTTCCGTTTGGGAAACACTGTAAGACCAGAAGAACTACTTGGGTCTGGTACTATTAATATTATTAATTCCTCTAACCCTGCTTCCCTCCTTCCCCACCTCATCATTCGGATAAAATAGAAGGTACCAGATAGAATGGAAGATAAATGTAGAACAAAAGGAGATACTTAAACAAAGATACCTGGACCAATGGAGACTAGATGAACCCTTGAAATAGTTACCTCATGTGTTCGTCTGGTCACATTCGAGAAACAAATCCACAGAAACCCATATGTATAAGAGAGAGTTTTATATAAAGGGTAAGTGCACATCAAGAAAACATCCCAACCCAGTGCTGCCCAAGCCCACATGTCCAACATTAGCTCATATGTCCAACACCAATCCACAAAGTCCTCTTCCATTGCACAAAACACACACTATGATGCCAACTGCAGGAGGAAAGCCAAGTCAGTGAGCATATAAGCATGCATCTCAGCGCTGGCAGGGGTCTCCACACGGGTGCTCCAGCACCCAGGGCTGCATCGAGGTAGGTCCATGTGGCTTCTCCTCAGGGATGTCTTGTAGGAAGTGAGCCTTGCCAGCTGAAGCAGGGAACTGGCTAAGGCAGCTGCACCCTGGTCCAACCATCAGAAAGCAAGAGACCCATAAACTAGAAAGGTGAAGCTCACCAAGCCATTTATCCCTCCGCCTTTCAATTAACCCCACATGTGTTTATTGGCCAGGTTGGCTCAGTAAACTTTAACTGTCTCTCCTTATGATAGCCTTTGAATGTGGAATTAGAGCTAGTCCCCAAGTCCCATTTCAGTCAAATAATCAATTGGCTAATAAAATAAATAGTAGCACCAATGATTAATTTGCTTCCTCAAATGTGGGGGACCAGTTTCTACAATCAAATGAGTCTTAAGGAGCAGTTGTGTAATTGAAGGGTAAGTTAAAGAAATTTCAGACAAGGCATGCAAGAGCACACCTCTTGCACGGAGACCGGAATCAGAGAGAGGAGGAGGAGCTAATGTGTTCTCTGAAATGTTTATATAATCTCAGGGTATGTAAACCATAGTAAACATACACATAACAGGAAGGGGAGGTACTAGGGGCATATATGTGATGGGAAGGCACATACATAATTAAATGGATGGTTCCTAGAGTTAAGGTAGCAGCTTAACCTTGGTCATCGCTGAGCTGGCTCTTCTCCAGGTAGCAATCTAGGATCCTCATCAAAAGGAAGAGTGAGGTTCTTAGTGTGAGGTGGTCGGGTCAATCGTGATGGCAGACAATGGTCATGCAGATAACCTGCAAGCATATAGGAGCAACCGTGTGCTTGCAAACAGCATCTTAAAGTTGGCATTAGTACGGGGGACATTGTGGGGAATGATTTTTATTTATGAGAAGGTGACTGGGATTCATACCCAACTCATGAATGTGAAGGCCATCCTCCACTAGAGTCTGCCGCCCAGACTCCTTAAATAGGAGGGTAGAGAGATTGTCTGCATACACTCTCTTCCCGGTTTCCAGTCTCCCACACTTAAACAAGCAACCATATGAGACCCAATGGTCAACAGTTACCTAAAAGCCAAGGGGAAATGGCAACAAAGGAAGGGAAACTAGATCAAAGGAAATAAAACAAACAGAATAGAAAATACCAGGATGCTGGCACAATGTAAGAATTGTAACCAATAGCTCAGCTCAGAGTAATTTAACGAAGGTTTTTAAAAAGAAACTGATTTTGTTGAGCAAAATTTCACTTAAAACACACATAAAGATTTGGCTGGGCTGTAAATAGCAGAGTAATTCTCCTACCTCTTTTCCCATTTCTGAAAGAAAGAAAATAAAGGCTTAAAAAATGATATCTGTCTTCTTTATAAGTGTGGAAGTTGGTGGCAGTGGGGTAAAAAATCCAGGTTTCCTTTGTCTTTTAACTCCACTGTGAGAGATTTCCATTTTAAAGGTCACCTTGTAGTCGAAGACGACTATTTCAGCTCCTGCTTTCATTCCTAAATGTCAGCTAACCGAAGAGAAGAAAAGTAAAACGATACGCCTTTTCTTCATAAAGACAGAAAATGTCACCCACCACTACTAAAGAGCCCTGGTGGCATGGTGGGTTAGCGTTAAACCACTATTTGCAAGGTCAGTAGTTTGAAACCACCAATCACTCCATGGGAAACAAATGACGCTTTCTATTGCCCCAAACCCACCAAGGGCATCTCCAGTCTGTCCTGTAGGTTCAATATGAGTCAGAGTGAACTCGATGGCTGTGAGTTTGGTTTTGATTTTCCATGTCATCCTGTTGTCTTTGGGCTCACCAAGCTACAATGAAGTCTCCATTCTACAGGCTAAACTGCCGGTGATTGTATCAGAGAAAAAGGTGGGATAAAACTAATGATAGAACAAGTCCCAGTTTCTGCCAACCATCACTGTTCCCTTTTGTTCAGGCTTTCAATGGACTTCTGCTCCGGTTATGCAAATCAACCCATTCTCTCATCTCCAAACCACCTATCTCCCTGCTCCCATCTTGAGGCTAATCAAAAGCCCCATTTCAGCTGTACTTATCAGTTATACTACAGATGCTAATACTTATTTTACTTGTACATCTCTCCTGTCTACATGTAATTTCTCTCATTAGCAATGGTATAAGAAAAAATAATTCATTATAAAGAGAAAAAGTTGGAGTCTCAATGCATATCACATACAGAGGGAACAACCAGATGGCAGGGTAGTTGAGAGGGCTAAAACTATCATGCTGATAGAAAAATAGGTCCAAAAAATTACCTCAGAATCTAGAGGTGGGGAAAAAAAGCCTCCCTTAATGAAAATTCTGATATTCAATTTATAAGGAAAACATATTGTTAGATTTGACACACTTGAAATTAAGCATTTGAAAAGTATCATAACCAAGGTATGATATGTTTTCTGAACTAGAAAAAGAACATAAAACAATCAAAGTAAGCAAGGAGTTAGCATGCTGAACATACAAAGAATTTATAAATCCATAGGAAAAGATAACAATTCCAATGGGTAGAAATAGGCAATTTATTGAAAGTCAAACCTGAATCCACAAGTATATGAAAAGATGCCCATGCCTTGACCCCCGGCAGACTGGCAAAATTACAGTTAAGTCAGCTATTATTGCAAT
>NW_022103896.1:60776589-60777570 GCF_000313985.2 Echinops telfairi | reverse complement strand
AATACCACAGAAACAAAACAAATTATGGGTAACATTGTGAAGGATGGAAATTCTACAACACTTAATGATGCTCATGCACAACAGGCAATAGAATGAAAGCAAGTTGTACAGCCAAATGAGGGGCTACTGCTTGGATTAAAATCAGAAAAGATATGCATCCGAATTTCTTTCACCATACTGATTCCATCTGTATGTTGAGCAAATAATTTGGGAAACTACTATAGGAAGAAGAATGGGACATCAAGATTAGAGGAAAACTCAATAACAGCCAGCAATATGCAGATGACACTTGCTTGCCTGTGAAGGTAAAGATGATGTGAAGCAATTACTGATGAAAAACAAAGACTTGAATTACACTTCAACATAAAACAAAACTCCCCGCACCGGGGACAAGAAGTAACATCACGCTAAATGGGAGAAAGCTTGATGTTATTAAGGATTTTATTTGACCTAGACTCACAATCACCAACCATGAATAGCAGCAGGAAAGAAATGAAATAACATATTGCCTCAGGTAAATCAGCTGGGGAAAAAAATCTCTTCAAAGTGTGAAAAACTATCAAAGATGGGAACATGAGTGGATGTATGCTCTCCTATGTTCATAGCAACACAGTTCACAATAGCAAGAAGCGGGAAACAGTCAAATGCCCACCAGTGGAAGAATGGATAAATAAACTATGGTACATACACAATGGAATACTATGCATCCCTGAAAAACAGTGAATGATGAAAGTATGAAACACTGTGTAGTACCTGGCAACCATTATGCTGAGTGAAGTCAGTCAATCACAAAAGGACAAATAGTGTATGAGTGCACTCCTATAAGGAGAAACACCAATTAAATAAATCTTAGGAACCAATTACTAAACAAAAGGGGAGAAGGCTACCTACCAGCCATGATCCATACTTCACCTCCCTTATGCGCACTTCACAAGAGCCCACTTGAAGGAGGAGCCCTCACATGGTCTGGGGTCACTCCTT
>NW_022103896.1:60773535-60775319 GCF_000313985.2 Echinops telfairi | reverse complement strand
GACTTAAATGAGGAGCTGATACCAAGGGCTCAAGTAGAAAGAAAATGTTTTGAGAACGATGATGGTAACAAATGTACAAATGTGCTTGACACAATGGATGGATGGATGGGTTTTGGAGAGCTGTACGAGCCCCCAATAAAATTATATGTACACACACACACACACACACACACACATGAGAGAGAGAGAGAAAGAAAGAGAGAGAGAGACCCTGCTGAATGAACTGAGCCCTGCTTTGAAGCTGCCTGTACCCTTGGGCTAAGGCCTGTGATACTCAAATGGCAGAGAAGGCAGAGAGTGGCCGCCCCATGGTTGTAGAAGTGGCAGTCATTGGACCTTGGTGTCCAATGGAAAGGGACCCAGAATCACCATATATTTAGTACCTGCAGTGAGATGGCAGGTTTTCATCTGTTTTGAGGCAGGGATCTGTACTTCTAAAAACTGATCCAGGAAGTTGCCCCTTGGTTCTAATCCCCATGCTTAGGGTCAATAGAGCTCAATTGAATGGGAGATCTAGCTGTGAACGGCAACTACTCATAGGTGGTGGCTCACAGTGGAACTGTACTCGCCTAAACTCCTCATACCGACAGTGTCTGGAGTGCTTTGTCCTTGGAAAAAATGTAGATGTTATCAGTGCACTAGTCTTATACTCCAGGGGATGATTGACAATGTTTTCCTTTTTGTTTCTATGGTCTTTTGTTTTCCTGCCTTTAGCTTGTTTTTTGTTTGTTGGTTTTTCTTTCATTTGCTTGTTTGCTGGTTGGTTTGTTGCTGTTGTTGGTGTAGTTGTTCTCCTGGGGTTTTGATTTTGTCATAGTATGGCTGCGAAAGTAAACAAACTTGTTTCATGAATATCCCATGGGCAAGCAGATGGATTCTTGGCTACCACTTAACTCTAGCACCAATTTAAGGGCATTTTGTATGATAACATGTCCCTGCTTGATAGCTTCATGAACTGATAAGGGTGATACAGCCAAATGTGATGAAGAAAATAGATGGTGCCCGGCTATCAATTGGAATGGTGTCTGGGATGTTAAAAGGTTTATATTCAAATAAGCAACCATCTAAATGAGGAGTCGACTAAGTCCACATGGAGGAAGCACACCAGCTTGTGTGATCCCAAGATTACAATAACAAAATCCAAGTATGAGGAAGGAAAAGTATCAGAACTTACATTGTGAGCACCCAATTTATAGAAGACTGTGGAGGACAGTGGGAACCCTAGCCCACCTGCAGAGTATCTGGTCAGATTAAGCCACTGGAGATCCCCTATAGCCATAGGCAGGGGTCTTGAACTTCACTCTTAATATCCTCAAATTGACATGAGGTTATGTAACTAACACACTCATTATTTGCATTTTTATCTTTATCTTATTATTATTTTATCCTTACCATCCATACAAAAAAAGAATTCTTCTGAGAAAAAAAACACAAAGCAATGATATCCTTTTGAGGATTACTATGCACCGGATGCAAACAGAAATATTTTCCATCACCTCATATATATCAGAATCATTTCATGAGGTAGCATATGGCCATGTGTGTCAGTCTGGGCAAACTAGGGAAACAAATCCACCAAAACCCATATGTATAAGAGAGAGTTTTATATAAAGGGTAAGTGCACATTAAGAAAATATCCCAACCCAGTGCTGCCCAAGCCGATAAATCCAACATTAGCCCCTATGTCCAACACCAATCTACAAAGTCCTCCTCCACCTCCCACAACACATGCAATGACACTGACTGCAGGAGGAAAGCTGGATCAGTGAGTGTGTAAGCATCTC
>NW_022103896.1:60768185-60772985 GCF_000313985.2 Echinops telfairi | reverse complement strand
GAAGCAATGGTCAATGTACACAGGGTATCTATGAGTCAGAACTCGACGACACCCAGCAACAACAACAACAATTGATGAAATAGCAATTAAATTATTTCAGCAACCTGATGAAACAAAGGAAACACTCACCTGCCTTCACCAACAAATTCAGATAAACTCTTACCTGGACAAGCAACTTAGAGAGTTTTAGTTTTGTGGCTATTCCAAGCAAAGGTGACCCGACAGAGGGTGGAAATGAACAAAGAATAGCCTAATACCTCATACAAGTAAAATTTTACTGAAGACAATTCAACAACAGTTGCAGTAATACATCAACAGGGAGCTTTGAGAAATTCAAGCTGGATTCAGAGGAGGATGGGGATATCAATGCTGGCATCAGCTGAATCTTGGCTCAAAGCAGGAATACGACAGAAATGTTTACCTGTGTTTTATTGACTATGCAAACGCATTTAACTGCGTGGATCATAAGAACTATGAGCAATATTGAAAAGAATGTGGATTTTAGAACAATTAATTGTGCTCATGTGGAACTTGTACATGGACCAAGAGGCAATTGTGACCGAATGAAGAAAGACTGTGTGGTTTAACATCAGGAAAAGTGCTTGTCAAGTTTATATCCTTTTGTCTCACTTATTCAGTCTGTATGTGGAGCAAATTATCTGACAAACTGGACTATATGAAGAAGAACATGGCACGAGGTTTGGAGGAAGGCTTATTAACGATCTCCAATATGCCGATGGCAAGATCTTGCCGGCTGAAAGAAAAGGGAACTTGAAGCACTTGCTAATGAAGATCAAGGGTTGCAGCTTTCAGTATGGATAGCAACTCAAATGTAACAAAAACCAACATCCTCCCCAGTGGACATAATGGTACAAAATGATAAATAAATAACAGGTTGAAGTTGTGAAGGATTTCATTTTGCTTGGAAACACAGTCAATGCTCAAGGATGCAGCAGTCAGGAAATCAAAGTTTTGCATTGCATTGGGAAAATCTACAGCACAGATCTCTTTAAAATGTTGAAAAGCAAAGAAGGCACTTTGAGGACTCAGGTGTGCCTCATCCAAGCCATGGTATTTTTAATCACCTTCTATGCATGTGTAAGTTGGACAATGAAAGAGGAGCACCACCAAAGAATTGATGCATTAGGATCTAGTCAAAGAATATTAAATGTTCTATGGACGTTCAAAAGAACAAACAAATCTGTCGTGGAAGAAGTACAGCCAGAATGCTCCTCAGATACAAGGATGCTCAGAGTCACAGCCACGTATTTGGGACATGTTAATATGCAAAACCAATTCTTGGAAAAGAAATCATAGTTGGTAAAGTACGGGAGCAGTGACAAAGAAGAAGATGTCAAATGAGATGGATTAACATACTGGCTGCAAGAAGGGGCTCACACATATTCATAATTATGATGAGGGTACAGGGCATGGCAATGTGTCAGTGTGTACATAATTTTGCTATGAGAGAGCCAAATCTGCAGCACCTAACACCCACAATTAATCCCTGTTACGTCTCGCTGTATAGTCCTCCATGGTAGATTTTCACATTCTAGAGCGCAAAGACTACTTTGAAACATCTTATGGTGTCCAGAACAGAGCTGGGCGGATAGGAGGATCTCAGTAAACACTGAATTAATAGACTTGTAGTTGAGATTTGCACTGTGGTGGGCCATACATTGAAAAATATTCCCCTTAGACAGTGGGGATTTGATTTTTAGAACTAGACCAGAGTAGAGGTTTCCTGTGGAACTGGAGTCACTCCTGGAGTGGGACGGTGGTATGCACGTAGAGTAACTGCCATCGCACTGTGGATGTAGTCGTCCTCCGTCAGTGAAGATACAGTTTGCTTTGGGGTCTTCTCTTTTCAAGATGCACTTTCCTCTCTGTGTGTGCATGGATGTGTGTGTTTTCTTAAGTAGGAAA
Source organism: Echinops telfairi (assembly GCF_000313985.2). NCBI lineage: Eukaryota > Metazoa > Chordata > Mammalia > Afrosoricida > Tenrecidae > Echinops > Echinops telfairi. The sequence continues at coordinate 60,771,059 of NW_022103896.1, read as the reverse complement.
CAAATATTTCAACAAAGTTCTAGTTCAGGCAATTGAGCTATCTTTGCTTTCTGATTATTCCAGGCATATTTCCTGTTTCTTGAATGCTTAATTTTTTAACTTCAATCTAAGAAAATAAAATTTCAAACTGATTTCAAATCTCAGACCTGCTCAACACCCCCATCTCCCTGCTTTTAAAGCATATAGGTTCCACTGGTTTTTTTTAAAACAATCTTATTGACATATACATCGTGTACCATAGTATCCAATGATTTAAATATCATTTTAAAAGTTGTGCAATCATCACCCAATCATATTTAGGGCTTTTTCTTCATTCTGGTACTCATTATTATTTGCTTCCCACTACCCTGCCATAACCCTAAGGAACTGTTAATCTAGTACTGACTCTATTGATTTATGAACCCTGAGTTGCATATACAGAAAATCATAGAAAGCCCAAAGAACAATAGATAATTAAAACGGAGAAAACTTCAACCCAAGAGAAAGCAGATAATAGAAGCCAAAACAAATTAAAAATGGGTCAAAAGGAAAAACAGATGACCTAGCTCTATCTGCAGTAATCCATTTCCAATGCACCGTGTTTGAGGGCAAAACTATTCATATCCCTGGTCAGTGGTGCAAGGAAATTCAATGGAGGCTTAATTCACTTGGGAACTCTGCAAATGGATTTTGGGCTTTCACTGTCATCCTTAGCCTTCTATGACCCAGGTGCTCAGAAAGTGTGGTGAAGAAATCAGATGGTATCTGGCTATCAGAAAGAATAGTGTCTGGCGTCTTAATGGCTTGCCTTAAAATAAGCAGCCCTGTAATTGAGGTGTCAACTAAGTCCACAAAGAAGTAATATGCCAGCTTGTGTGATCCAAGGATTATAAATAATAAGATCCAAGATCAGTGGAGGGCATTGTATTTGAGCTTAAATTCTAGTTTTATTGGTTTTTGATGAAAACTATCACTTCAGTATGGTTACCAAATTGTGAATTTGTTTTGATATAATAAATTATGATATTCCATTCCTCAGAAAGTTGCATAGGAAATAAATAAAACGAGGTGGTTTCTAACTAGGATTCAGATACGTTTGGTGTGTTTTACAAATGATCTTAAAAGGAAAATTTCTCTCAGAGAAAGGACTTGAACTTTGAGTTCTGACAAGAGGTAGAAGCTTTGAAAGAAGATCCATGTATCCCTCTCAGTCTTCGGAAGGTGCAGAGGAAATGCTGCTCAGCTCCAGGAAATGATGTCTTAAGGACACATAATGCAGATTTCAGGTGGGATGCATTATGCAGAAGCCTGGGGAAGATGTTATGCGAGAGAACTCACTGCCAGCGATTCAATTCTGACTCATAGTGACCCTGTAGAACTGGGAATAACTGCCTCTGTGAGTTTCTGACACTTTTTACAGGAGTAGAAATGCAGATTGTACTCTTTGCAGGAGTAGAAATCTTCATCTTTCTTCTGAGGGGCACCTGGTGGTTTCAAACTGCTGACCTTGCAGGTAGCAGCCCAATGTGTGACCACTGCATCACTAGGTCTCCTGTTATAAGACAAGGGTTCAATAACTGTTAGTTATTTACTAGTTTTAGGATCTAGAGAAGCTTGGTAAGCATCTAGAACCTTTCTTTCTTACTTCTATGGAAAGGAGGTAGGAAGATATCTAATAAAGTCCATATTGAGGATTACTATCAGCCTACAAGAGCATGATGCATATTAAAAAACAAAACAAAAATTTCAGATAAGCAGTTAGGAGCATAAGGGAAGAAAGCTGAGCTTCATTCACCTTAGTAACTGGCTGGAGATGAAATAGGAGCCTTGGTGGTGTAGTGGGTTGCGTGCTGGGCTACTAACCACAAGGTTAGCAGCTAGAAACCACCAGCTGCTCTTGAGGACAAAGATGAGGCTTTCTGCTCCTGTGGAGTTACAGTCTCAGAAACCCGTTACGAATGGGAATCAACTGGATGGCAGTGAGTGAAATAGATCAAGAAATATTTCCTTAATGAATGTATCAGAAAATAGAATCAATTATGGAGTAACTAGAGTCTAAAGTGGTCACCAAGACCAAAAAGTCTTTCAGGCCAGGCATGTAGAAAGCAGAGGAAGGAAATCCAAAGGTCAGATAGAAAGATATACTCTTTACTGAGGAGCCAGGCCCCTGAAGAGTTAAAGAAGCTCAGTTAGCTGTAGCGTAAGAGTGCTGAGAGCCCAATAGGTACAGAGAAGAGAATCCAGCAGGTTTTAGAAAATCAACATTCACAATATTAATGTCTACCCAAATATACCTTCAACAGCATACCTAAGTATCTGAATTTACAACCACAACACCTAGAATGTCAAGCAAGAGTGACAATAGAAGAGTCCACGAAATTTTCACGGGCTTTAGAATCAGACGGGTCACACCTTAAATCCTAGCTGTACCATTTGATGGTGGTAAATGTTTTTTCAAAAAAATTAAATTCCATTCAGAAAACAAAATGCTTTCATGCTAAAAAGACTGGAGATAATACAACCCACTTGGCAGAATTGTTTTGAAAACTGAATATGTGAAAAGAACTTAAAACACGCTACACACACTTTATATTTTATTACTATTGTTATCATTATCAGCGTTGTTGTTACTGTACTTTTATGTGCAATGAGGTATGTACCAGGGTTCTTGGAAAGAGTAAATGGTTAAATAAAAACTGGGCAGTTTAAATATATACAGAGGCACCTCAAAGACAACCCTGGCAATCTAATTCTAAAAGGTCACAGCCTTTAAGACACTATGCAACAATTGGATCCTTCCCTTGCTGCAGTCTCCATGAGCTTGAATCAACACAAGGGGAACAACCATGCAGGGACTAGCCAGCCTAATCTTTCACTTGACTTCAGTTCAAGAAC
>NW_022103896.1:60766710-60767948 GCF_000313985.2 Echinops telfairi | reverse complement strand
CAACATTCAGCCCAAGGTAACCAAGTGGCAGGCTTGATGGCAATCTGACAAAGAGGCTCAAGATACCAGAGGAACAGAACGAGATGGTGGAACCAGGAAAGGAGTGGAAGTCCAGCCTGGTTCAAGTTTTCCTTTACACAACTCCGTAAAACGGATGGCCCAGCCCACATTTAAAAGCATTGAGAGCTCTTTCCCATGACTAAGAGATGATGGCCCACTTAAGTGTTTGTTTGTTTGATTTTAATACCTTTCCTGAGGTGACAGCAGAAATAATCTTCCTAAAGCCTATTGGTGTGTAAGATGTACACTCTTCACAGTAGACAACATTCCATCTGTTCACATATTTTCAGTTGGGCAAATTCTGAGAAAATTAAATTAATATTTGTTGTGGAAAACCCATAATATTTCCAAACAAAAACAAGTTCACTACCATGAAGTCTTTTCCAATTCACAGTGACTTGCCAATAAGTAAACTTGTCCTATTGCGTGTTGTTCTGTTTATCAGTGATAAATCAAACTTTCAAGGAAATTTTGTTCGGTAGAATGTTAAACTGTTAAGAAAATCCATTAAAACGGTTTTAAGGACTGGCACTAACTATAACCTCAAGGGTAAGTTTAGGCTCTGAGAGAAACTCTCCACAACAACATAGTTTTCCTGTGACCTCACTAGTTATTAGGCCAGTGGACTATTTTTGTCCAAGAATGATAAAGTTTAGGCCCAGGGTAGACCATGTGCAGCTGAGCTGGCTGGGGCACTGGGTTTCACTTCCAAATTTTTTGGCCTAAGCATTCAAGTTGAGGAAGTTGTTTTTCAAACGCTCAGAGCAATCGTAATTCCACAATCTTAGATAAAAAAGGTTTGTGTGAGACGATAAAGCCCAGATGGGCTACACTCAGCTGAAGCGCTAGGTGACCCAATAGTGCAAAATGGAGTGTGCGGTCTTACAAGTGTCTAGGCTGTTTCTCAGGAGGGTATGTTTGCTACAGGAGGTTTGACTGAGATGAATAGGTGAGAAGACAGAATTGCATTGATTCCGGTGAGAGACTGATGATGGAGACGCCAGGAGGTACTGAGATGCCCTAAACAAGAAAAATACAGTCTGAGGGAAACGAGGCTGGAGTGGAACAAAGGTGCTGTTGGGTTGTAGAATGCAGTTCTAAACCTCAAAAGCTTAGCAGGAGCGTGAGGGTGCTGGAGAGCCAGAGCCAGAGCCAGAAGGTTGCTGGCAGCTACTGCC
>NW_022103896.1:60759140-60764636 GCF_000313985.2 Echinops telfairi | reverse complement strand
AGCTGGTGGAAAAATCTCATATACATTTGGGAATATCTATCTGGAGTTTTCATTTCAGTGGTTATTAATATATAAATGGCATCAAATGGATTAAACCACCCCCAGAGAATTTTATGTAAGAAAATGAGACTTTACGGTAAACGAAATAGAGGGAGAAATTTTTAAAATAAGTTTAAAGGTATGTAAGAAAGAAAAGTGAGGGAGAAACTATTGTTTATGGAGTAGTGAATATGTGATAAACAAAAAAACCTTGTAGAGGGACATCCTATAACTGAGTTTTTACAAGAGCAGACAGCCTCAAATTTCTCCCATGGAGCGTCAGGTGGGTTTGAACCACTGGCTGTGTGCTTAGCAGCCTGACACCTAACTCACATGCCATCAGGGCATCTTGAATATCTTCCAGGAAAAGGGAAGAAGAAGAAAAAAGCTTACAGTACCTGGCATCCCCATTAGGTTTAAAAATACTTTATGAAGTCTGAAAAACTTCAAGTTATAGTCTAGGACAGGGGTTGGCAAGTTGTGGCTCTCAAACCATATTCAGCTCTTTAAGTATGTGCTTGTGGCTCTGACGTAAAGTTGAAAAATTTTAAAGGGCATTATTCAGATCATGGTGATTTTATTTGTTTATGAGAATACATTTATGGCTCTGGAATAATTTTCAAATTGTTACGAGGGCCAGGATTGGCTGTTCCGTCTCACAAGTTTGCTGACCCCTGTCTAGGAGATAGAAGTAGCATTGAAGCCAAGGGGGAAAAACTTTAAAATTAGATGGGATTAATCAGCAGTGCTTCATGTTAAAAAACCATACTCATTGCCATTGGGCAATTCTGACACACAGCTACTTTGTAGGGCAGAACTGCCCCTGTGGGATTCCGTTACAGGATAAAAAGCCTCTTCTCCAGCAGAGTGGCTGGCTGGTAGTTTTTATTGGCTAACAGGGTTAGCAGGCCAATGTGTAACCCACCTTGGCACCAGGATGTGATCATATTCTTCTTTTGTTTTGTTATGACATATCAGTGGTGGGTGGGTTCCAAACCTAAGTAACCGTACATTATCAAACAGAGCACAATAGACACAGACACCCGAGAGGGAAACAAATGCATCACAAGTCCAGGAATGCCAAGGCTTGCTGACAGCTACAAAAGCTGAAATAGATAAAGAAGGACCTCCCTCTAGCACCGTGCCCTACATTCAAGCTTCTCATCTCCTGAATTATCAAAATAAATTCCTGTTCGCTAACATCACCCACTTATTTTGGTTACTGCAGCACTAGGTAACTAAGACAGGAGCCAAGACACTGTGTACCTCCCTAACTTACAACCTTATGATTCTTCTCTCCCCTTAACTCTGCTTTATTTTTCTACATAGCACATATCATCACTTGACATTTTTTATGTATTTAATTATCTTTCCTTTTTTAAAAAAGTGTAAGCCCCATGAAGTTGAGTAGTAGTAGTTTATTTCATTGCTATATATCTCCTACAACAGTTTCTATCATGTTAGACGCTTGATTAATAATTGTTGAATAATTAAACAGACCCGTTTTAGTATAATAGCTAGGTCTAATAAAATCTTGCAGGTCTTACAGTAAGTGAATGAGTGGAAGGGGAGGAGTAAGCAATCAATGTGAATATTTTTAAAAATATGCTAATGAAGACACTATCCTAAATAGGGATAGAAAAGATTTTTGATTGTCTTAGTTGAATAGTGCTGCTGTAACAGAACTCCCGCGAGTGGATGGCTTCAGTCAGCAGTTTTCTTCTGTCACAGTTACAAGAATTAGCAGACTAGGGGTCCACATTCAGGGCACAGCACTAAGGGGGACTTTTCCATCCTTGGTGGTAATCAGCTTCCTGGGATCTCTTACTCACTTGTTCAGTCTCCTTCCTATTTAAGAAGACAGTGAATCCATATACCACTTATCCTATAAATTTTACCCTATTTCATTAACAGAACTCACTAATTTTTCCTTATTAACATCAGAGAGGTAAGGGCTTAAAATAGATATCATTATACCAGATCACAAAGAAAGGGATAATTATGTAATAAAATCATGTTAGCCCCTGCTTGGAGGGGACATGATTCAATCCATAACACTGATGAAATAAATTTTGGGGGGGAATAAGCATAGTAAATCTCTTCATTAACATTTGGGAATTAATTTAATTTTCTAGAGAGAGGTAGCAGTCTGTGGTAAGAGAAGGAGCTGGACTACATGCAGAGCGCTTCCAAGATGGTTTCACTACACGTGGCTAATGTAGAGTGGAGGTGGGGGCTGTGTGGTGAGTAGGTTAAGTATGAATGTTGAGCTGTTGCAGTCTCCTAGATGAGTTGAAAAGGAAAATGAGATATTGTAGATTGTTGCAAGTGGTTAGATTTGGAAAGAAAGTGGTTTGACAGATGGCATGTGATGTAAAAGAGGTCTTTCTTGAATCTGAAAACGTGGATTTTGACAGAGTGACAGACTTCCTGGTCTACAGATGGGGAAGCTGAGTGCCTTCAGGCAGTAGGCTCATTTTACAGAGTGGGCTGCCTCCATGTACTGAATCGGGAGAGCTAAGTCCCACCTACAGAATACAGCTGAAGCTTGTGGTGGAATGGAATACCCTTTGAACTTTTATTGGTAGCAGTAAAGAAGCTTTTTAACATTGTGCAAGCATGGCATAGACAAGTAGCCTTTTGGCTAAGGGTTGAGAACCAGAAAGAAGCTTGCCTACAGACATGCTGACAAGAAATGCTCTTTATGGAAGAACTGTATCCTCAGCATTTTTGATCCTGAATTATAACCTGTTAACTTGTCAAATAAGTCCCTTCACTTTGAGTATGGTCTGTGAATTCTGTGTGTCCAGTGCAACAGATTATTGAACCCAGGGAGCATTAAGCTACTGGTGTCAGAATGGGTAAAGATGATTGGAGGCATGTCTGGCCATGACTGATTTTGAGTTTGATTTTCCTTCTCCTTTGTGAAGAAATCAAGAATGTGTGTAGGATAACTTTTTATAAGGAGAGACTAGCTTTTTGAGAGTCCTAGAGTGCTACAGTATTTTATTTATGGGAGCCCTGCAGACATAGCGGGTTGCTCTTTGAGCTAGGCAGTAAAAGATCAGCTGTTGGAAACCACTAGCTGCCTTTCCACTTCTGTAAATGGTTACAGTCTCTGGAATCCTGGTCAGTTCTTACCTGTCCTGTAGGGTTTCTATGCGCTTGAATAGGCTCAATGCCAGTAAATTTGGTTTGGTTTTGGGTCCATCATTTTGAGTGTTCGCTCAGCAATATTTGTTCTCTGCTGTATTAATCACTACTCTGAATATTATCTCTCTTCTTTATTTTTAAAAGGTGAAACATTTGCTAGTCTTTGCCATTTAGCAGAAGCTAGTGGAGATTAGTGGGTTTTTGTTCTTGTCTTTGTAATCCAGGACTGTGCTGTGTTGCTTTCTGTTGTGCCTCAGGTCACTGTGGGTCAGAGCCGATGCGACACCCCCTAACAACAACAACATTTATATAGGTGATGAAGCATTTGTTGTATAACATTTCAGTAGCTTTTCTCAACTTTTAGGTGATTGAGCAGATATTACTGTCATTTAACAGATGTTAATCAGAAACTATTGGTATGATGAGTATATGGATATCATTTCCAGTGAAGATTCTTGCAACAAGATGTCATGCTCTCTGTTGTAGGTCCTGGCAGATTCTCAATCTGTATGTATTTGTGTATGTGTTATTTTTTAAATTATGGCTTTAAATGATTTTTCTCTCTGTTGAGACGTTTGTTGATAATTTCTGTCCCTGCAATGTTGTTTTTTATTGTATCATACTGACAATTTTTTTTCTAAGCATTAAGTGTTTTAAAGATGTTTGGAAACATTTTGGGAATTAGTTTTAAGACTTGCCTTTTAATCTATGGTATTATTCATCTCACATACTTTGAACATGTTGTCAGGAGAAACGAGTCCCTCTTGGTAAAGTAGAGGGGCAGCACAAAAGCAGAACATCTTCGACGGGGAAGCTTGACACAGTGACTGCCTAGATGGGTTCAAACCTAAGAACGAATGTGGGGGTAGTGCAGATGCAGGTATTCTTTGTGTCTGTTGTACGTAGGGTCCCAAGGAATCAGAACCAACTTGATAGCACCTAACAATGAGTATTCTGGTATGAGTAGGTTAAGTTTGGGGTCTGTGCCAAAAAGTGGTTCATTCTTAGGTATGTTGAATAAATAAATCATGTAGAATGTTAGCTTTATTAGAGCAGTGCTTACGTTAGTCCTGTTCCCCTGTGTCTCCATTACCTGAAAATGCTTGTCAAGTGGGTGCTCAAGGAGGCCATTATAATACTCGTTTGTTGAATTGAATGAGTGCATTGTATTTTTGCGTATGTTGAATTGATCTTTCTTAATTGTTAATTTTATATTATGCATTTAACAGGTAATACTGAAATATGTTTTTATACAGATAAAATTTGTGATGATTTAAAATTTTAAAAAATTTTATTTTATTTACTATAATGATTAAAACCTTATTGGAATAAAGTGACCCTGAGGCCATTACATGTGACTCGAGTGTTCCTAAAGCCAAAACTTTTTACTAGTATATTACCTAGTTAAAAAAATTATGTGAATTTTCTCTGAATTCATGGGGTTTGTATTCAAAGATTAACAGTATCTGTAACACTCTATTCAGTGGCTGTAGTAATGGTTTCATAAAGGTCTATCCATGGAACAGAGTAGAGTGAAAAATAAATAAAAAACCGACCTACGCTTCATGAAAATTTTTGTATGTGCATGTGTTAGAAATTCTAATATGGTGAGGTAGCATTTAAAAATCAATGGTTGAGGGGCAAGGAATGAGCGTTTTAGGACATTGCATTGAGATAATTAGCTATTTTATGAAGTTGGTTTTTATTTAGTATAGTGACACATATATATTTATCTTACATATAAAATATTCTATATTACATATAGATATTTTATATATATCTTTATATTAAAGTACATATATATGTAATTTTTCCTTTCAACATTTTTTTTCATGTGTAATCCAGTAGTTTGGTACATCCCTGCAATCATATTCTGCAATCATACCCACTCTTTGTTTCCAGCATTTTCACACCCTCAATAGAAACTCAGTGCCTAAAGATGGTGACTGACAGTGACTGTTCATTTGAGGAAATACAATAGATATATACCTATTAAAACATTTTGATTCATTGTTGGTAACTTAAAGACATAAAACATATAAATAAGTTTAATAGATTACACAGTATGCTGTGTCACTTTGATACTCATTATTATGTGTTCTTAATTAACCTAATAGATTTCCTTCAACAACTGTTTCAACTTTCTGGATTGTTAATGGTATTAGATGAGCCAGGTAAATGAGATTGCTCTTCTGGAATAACCTACCTCCTGATACTGACAGACCGCAAATCTTACCTTGCTTTTGTAGTGCTTACTGCTTAACTGCCACCAAAAAGAATCGCCTCCAAATGGTAACAAATGGA
>NW_022103896.1:60750366-60758021 GCF_000313985.2 Echinops telfairi | reverse complement strand
GCTTGTTTGTCTTCAAGCCTTTAAGACCCCAGATGCTATATCTTTTAGTAGCGGGGCACCATCAGCATTCTTCTCCCCATTTGCTTATGTTCACATTTTTCTTCAGCAGTCGTGTCAGGAAGGTGTGCATCATGAAATGCTAATTTAATAGAACAATGTGTTCATGCATTGAGTAAGTGCTTGAGTGGAGGCCCAATGTCCATCTGCTGCCCTAATACTAAACCTATAAATATATGCACGTAGTTCTGTTTCCCCACACTCTTATATAAATATATTTACATATATTATTGTACTTTAACACACACTTCCTTTCCCTCACCTCCCCCTCCCCCATGTCCCCTGGAACCATCGGTCCCATTATTTTCACCTCCAGATTGTTTATCCCACTTATCTAGATAGATATGGGAACAACAGTGATCTAAAATCGATGGTGAGGAGGGCATAGGATTGGTGAGGACGGTGTAAGAAGCCTGGTAGGGCTTGATCAAGGGCAATGTAACAGAGAGGAATTACTGAAACCCAAATGAAGGCAGAACACAATAGTGGGACAAGAGAAAAGTAAAAGGAAGTAGAGGAAAGCACTAGGAGGCAAATGAGCATTTATAGAGGTCTAAATATAGGCATGTACTTATGTAAAAATATATATATATGGATCGGTAAATAGATCTATGTACATATATTTATATGTTAGTATTAAGGTAGCAGACAGACACTGGGCCTCTGCTCAAGTACTCCCTCAAAGCAAGAACACTTTGTTCTAATAATCTTGCATTCCGTGAAGCTCATCTTCCCTGACATGATCACTGAAGACAAAATGGGTGCATAAGCAAATGTGACAAAAGCTGATGGTGCCCGGCTATCAAACGATATAGCATCTGGGGTCTTATACGCTTGAAGATAAATAAGTGGCCATCTAGCTGAGAAGCAACAAAGCCCACATGGAAGAAGCATACCAGCCTATGTGATCATTAGGTGTCGATGGGATCAAGTATTAGGCATCACAGACCCAGAACAAAAATTATCTCGATGCGAATGATGGGGAATGTGGAGCAGAGACCCATAGCCCATCTGTAGACAATTGGACATCCTCTTACAGAAGGGTCACAAGACACCAACCAATGTGGGTGCAGCATAGCACCTATGAAACATACAACTTTCCTCTAGTTCTTTCCTACCCCCCTCTATCATGACCCCAATTCTGCCTTAGAAATCCAGCTAAACCAGAGCATGTACACCAGTACAGATAAGAGCTGGAAACACAGGGAATCCAGGACAGATAAATCCCTCAGGACCAATAACGAGAGTAGCAATACCGGGAGGAGAAGGGGAACGGGGTAGGGATAAAGAGAACTGATCGCAATGATCTATGTATCGCCTCGTCCCAGGAGGACGGACAACAGAAAAGTGGATGAAGGGAGACATTGGTCAGTGTAAGACATGAAACATTAATAATAATTTCTAAATTATCAAGGGTTCACGAGGGAGGGAAAAAAATGAGGCGCCAATACCAAGAGCTCCAGTAGGAAAAAAAATGGCTTGAAAATGATAATGGCAGTATATGTACAAATGTGCTTGACACAATGGGTGTATGTATGGATTGTGATAAGAACTGTATGAGACCCCAATAAAATTATTTAAAAAGTAATAGAATACTTTTAGCAAATAACCATCAATATACAGCAGGATGTATGGGGATATGATAGGTTCAGGTATCATTTTAGAAGATGAAAGATATGGAAATACATTTGTTAATTGGCAAGAAAATCAAATCAAAGAGTTGATATAATTATGTAACATCTCAATGAACTTTAAAAAATCATTTTAGTAATAAAATTCAGCTGTATCCAAGTATGTGTTTATATATGTTTAATCAAGTCAAAGTTGTACCTTTGTATTCTGACATAACACATTGTACTTATGAGGCTCCACTACTTGATGACAGCATGTCTTATTTTGGTGGCTTGCAAAATATTGAATTACTAGAAGCTATGCCACTAGTATTTTAAATATCTGCAGGGCCACCCATGGTTTCAATGGAGCTACCTGTTTAATGTAAAGTAGGAAAAAGGACAGACTATTTCTGAGAGATCAGTTATTGAAAACCTCATGATTAACAACATTGTCAGATATTGTGCCAGAACAAAAGTCTCTCAAGTTGGAAGGGATTCGAAATATAAGTAAGAAAGAGCTGCCTCCTCAAAATAGAGTTGACTTCTATGATGTAGATGGGCCCGAGCTTTTGGGACCTTCATTTACGAATGGGACAAGCTCACAATGAAATGAAGCAGCTGCAAACACTTACTAGTAATGAATGGGAATGAGGATTGTGTGAAGTATAATTTTAGGAAAACTCAGTGTCACAAAAAATGAAATTGGGTACATGAAGAGCACTATCCTAGGCATTAGTGCATTGAAATGGATTGGGATTGGCTATTTTGAATCTGAAAATCATGGCTTATCAAGGTGCAAAATGACAAATTGAAGAGGAATGGTGTCACATTCATGGTTAGAAAGTACATCCCAAGATCTACATTGAAGTCCAATGCTGTCTGTGATAGAAGAGTATCTGTAGGCCTACAAGGAAATTCAGCTAATACAGTTACTCAAATCCACACACAAACCACTGAAGCCAGTAGTGAAGAGATAAGAATTTTACTAACTTCATCCATTTGAAATTAATTAAGCATACAATCAAGATGTATTGATAATTACTGGTGGTTGCAATATGAAATTTAGAAGCAAAGAGGAAGTGTTAGTAGTTGGAAAACACAGTCATGATGATAGAAATGAAACTAGAGATCACAGGATAGAATTTGAAAGACACTAACTTAATTGCAAATACCTTTTAGAACAGCAGACATTATAAATCTGTATGTGGACCTTGTCAGCGGAATATGCTGTCACTAAGTCAACTGCATCTCTGAAAAGAAGTCGTGGAAGCTCCATAATATCATCAGCCAAAACAAAGCTGATTGCAACAAACCAGGCAAGTTTAGATGGAAGCTAGAAAACAAAAACCAAAACTAAAATGAGCCCCCAAGAACCAAAATATGCCCTTGAGTATATCCCACCTCAAATTTGAGACCATCTCAGAAACAGATTTGACCATTGACACGTATAATCGAAGACTAGACAAGCGGTGGGATGACCTTAAGAACTTCATACTTGAAGGAAGCAAAAAGCTAATTAGATAGGAAAGAAAGATGTTGTGAGAGAGTCTGAAACTTGGCTGTTGATATACAAAAGCTAAAGTGAAGGAAAGTAATGATGAAGTAAAATAGCTGAACAAAAACATTTTAAGGGCAGCTTGAAAAGATAAAAGTCAAATATTGTAATGAAATAGGCAACGACCTGGAGTTAAAAAACCAACATGGAAGAACAAACTTGGCATTTGTTAAGCAGAAAGATCTGAAGGGAAAAAAATAGTCTAGTCCTGAGTTGTACTACTATGGACAAAATATTAAACTGGAAGAAGCATCCAAAGAAGATGCAAGGAATGCACATACCCTGTTTCCCCCCAAATAGGACAGTGTCTTATATTAATTTTTGCTCCCAAAGATGCGCTAGGTCTTATTTTCAGGGGATGCCTTAATTTTCCATGAAGAAGAATACAGTACACATGTATTGTTGAACAACAAAAAAGGGAAATGTATTACCTGTATATAGTACAGTAGTAGTTGTCATCACAAACCAGCGTAACCAGACAAACTGAATCCTACAGTATCAAGAATTTCTTGTTACTACCATTATTTCCATGTACATCAACCTATGGTATATCTACTCATAATCTATGGGACATTTACTTGCACTTCCTGTCTGCTCCGGCTGTGCTGCAGCCAACAGTGAGCTGCGCAGCAGCGCCTGTTGCTGTGGTCCAGAGTCCAGAGTTAAGGTAACTTTGGGGGGCCCTTATGTTTAGGTAGGTCTTATTTTGGGGGGATGCCTTATATTTCAGCGAGAGGCAAAACTGTAGGTAGGCCTTATTTTTGGGGAAACACAGTAGTCACTGTACCAAAAAGAATTGGTCCATGTTCAGTCATTTCAAGAGTTAGCATATGAATAGGAACCTATGGTATTGAAAGAAGTCTATGGTGTTGAAGACATTAGTCAAATCAGGGCTATAGGAATTGACAATACCATCTGAAATGTCCTAGCAAACTGATGCCATGCTGGAAGCACTCACTTGTCTAGACCAAGAAATTTGGAAGACAGCTTCCTAACCAACTGACTGGAAGGGATCCATATTTGTGGCCACTCTAAAAAAGAGACCGCACAGAATGCATAAATTATTGAGCCATATCATTATTATCACATTCAAGTAAAATTATGCTGGGGGGTGGGAAGGCAGTTGCAGCAATACATAGACTGAGAACTGCCAGAAATAAGACAGATTCAGAAGAAGATAGGGGATCAGGGATCATTGCTGACTAGATGGCTTTTGACTGAAAGCTGAGACTACAAGAGAGATGTTACTTGTGTTTTATTGACTATGCAAAGGCATTTGTTTGGTTCCTAACAAACTAGGAATAACATTGAAGAGTAAGTCTTCCAGAACACTTAATTGTGCTCACAGGGATCCTCTTCCTACACTAATAGGCAGTTGTACAAACAGAACGAGAAATAATGTGTGCTTTAAATCAGGATGGTGTATGTCAGGGTTGTATCTTTCCACCATGCTTACTCAATCTATATGCTGAGCAAATGATCTTGAGTAGCTGGTCTATATGCAAGATAATTCAGTATCAGGAAGACTCATTAACAACCTGTGGTATTCAAATGACAGATAACCTTGCTTGCAGTAAGTTAAGGGAACTTGAAGCACTTAATAAGGTCAAAGACTCTGGCCTTGTATGGATTACACCTCAATAGCAACAACAAGACGAAGCAGCAGCAGCAGCATCAGAAATGGAGAACATTTTTGAAATTGTCGAAGATTTCATTTTTCTTTGATGTACCATGGATGAAGAAGTAAAGCAAAGACATACTGTATTTGGCAAATCCACTGCAGAAGAACTCTTTAAAGTGTTACAGAGCACAGCTGTCACTTTGAGGAGGACTAAAGTTTGCCTTGCCCTGGACATGGTATTTTCATTCGGTTCATATGCATGTGAAAGTTGGATAATGAGGATGGCGAACTGATGCATTTGGACTATGATGTTGACAAAAAATATTGGAAATACCAGGGACTGCCAGAAAAACAAACATCTGTCCTGGAAGACAGAATGCTATTTAGAAATGAGGATGGTAAAACTTTGTCTCATGTACTTTGGACATGTTAGGGGCCAGTCCCTGGAAAAATCATAGAATGCTTGGTGAAGTTGAGGGTTGACAAAAAAGAGGAAGACCATCAAGGAGCTGGATGGACACAAAAACTGCAACAATGGAGAAGGTAAAACGCAACAGTGGAGAGGACAGCATTGGACCTGCTGACAGTTGACTTCTTTTTCTCTTTCAAATCATTTTATTAGGAGCTGATCCAGAAACTATACCTTTCCCTAGTTCAATCATATCAAGCAATTTTGTACAATCACTACCACAATCCATTTCAAAACATTTTCCTTCTTGTACTCCTTGATATCAACTCCCCCTTTTAACAACCCCCCCCAAACCTCCCCTGCAGTATCCCTCCAGGAACCCTATGCTAGTTATTGTCTTGCTAGTCACCCATCCTGGGTTTCATATACTGAAAACCATAGAACAATACCTAGCAGAGTCAAGAAGGCTACCAACCATGGCAAACTGCAACAGATAAACTTCAATATGAAAACAACAAAAATCCCCAAATATTCTAAATTAGATCAAGTACAAAGTCTTCAAAAGGAACATCAAATGTCAAGGTTTCAGCCATTCATGTCAGTTTTATCCTTTTAATCTATAGTCATCGCTACTATACTCTAATAACCAGGTTATTGGTATCCTTCAGTTATGGCTATGCAGATATTACTGAAGGTTTATTCCCTGGGTAGATTTTGCAAATGTGTTGTGGGCTTCCTCTGTCATCCATAGCCTCTGCACAGCAGAGTCCCACATTGAACCTCATGCTATTCTCTCCTTCGGATGTGGATGATGTAATTTACAATCCTTGGATCACAGATATTGGCGTGGTTCTTCCCTGTGAGCAGGCTTTTTTTGTTCGTTTGTTTTACAAAGTCAATGTAACCTAACAACGATAACCTTTGAGGGTCAGAATATCAGAACTTGCTGGCCCGATTACTAATTTAAGTTTTACCATGTAAGTTTTCTTGACCTAGATCTGCTTGAGATGCTAGTTGTTTTCATGATGCTTTGGAGATTGAGGAAACATTCTACTTATCTTTAAAACATCTGGATTTTAAAGTTCATTAATGTACAGATAGCCTAGTGGTAGTGGTGGGTAAAAGGGAGACGATGTCAAGGAGTCCGTGTAGAAAAAGAGTGTTTGGAAACAGATTGTTGTAGCATTTATATGAGCACAATATTACTTGATGTGATTGAACTATGGAATGATACAATATATGTATTAAATCCAAATTAATAATGAAAATTATATAAAAAATTGATTTCATTCACATAACTAAGAGACTACCAGAGAGTTTCAACAATATCCGTTTGGTTATCCTTGAATCATGAATCTTCCTTATTTAGCACAGCCTTTTGACTACTAATAAAACTTTAAAGTCTTAGGCCCATTTTAATTCATAATTGTGCCTATTAAAAATAAAACAGTATTTTTGACAACTCGTACTTAAATGTGTCTAGCAAACAAAGAAGACAAAATTTGAAATTTTACAATTTGAAGCATAGAAACTAGATTCTTTTCTGTTTTAGAAAATGGAAGTGCCCAAGTTGGAGATTTGTTACCCTGCAAGATTTGTGGAAGAACATTCTTTCTAGCAGCACTAGTGAGTAAACAAATTCTGTACCTTTTTGCTGTTGGATTTGAATTGATCAATAAATGCTTAATATTTCAGGACCACATGTATGGGAAGCCCTATCTGGAATATGAAGAGCTCCTGGGTTTTATTCATCTTCGCTCTAGAATATTAGTTCCCTGCACTGTCTTTATTCCAGATTTTTTTCTTCTCTTTAGAGTTTGATTGATCTTTAAAATTCCTCTATTCAAATATTTAAAGTACTTCAGGAAAAATCGAAGATAGGTTAAGTAGACCAAGATTTCTGAAATACTGATCAATGTTGAAGCAGGGCAATGAGTAAATGGAATTTCCTTTTCTGTTCATTTTAACATTTGAAAGTGAAGCTAGAACATATTATGCATTGTTTAGCTGGATACTTAAATAAGTGCAATAGAAGCACTTTTACTTCAGCTTTATTTTTAAAAGAAAGCTAAACATCAGCTTATTAACAATTTGATTTTGTATAACGACTATTGTTTTGACTATGAATCTGATGATTAGGTATCTGCCACAATCCATTTTGTATCTTGTTACTACTTCCCCTTTGTTTCTTTAAAGCAAAGAAAGGAACTGTTATAATCCCTGAGCATTCTTATCATTTCAGATTCTGTTCAAATCATGACAGCTTTAAAAATTTATTTTATTTTTTATAAATCATTTTATTGGGGCCTCTTCGAATTCTTGTAACAATCCATACATCAATTGTATCAAGCACATTTGTACATATGTCGATATTATATTTTCAAAACATTTTCTTTTTTT
>NW_022103896.1:60743405-60749232 GCF_000313985.2 Echinops telfairi | reverse complement strand
ATAGAACAAAGTGTTCGTGCATTGAGTAAGTACTTGAGTGGAGGTCCATTTTCCATCAGCTGCCTTAATACTAAGCCTATAAATATATGCACGTAGATCTATTTCCCCACCATCCTATATAAATATATTTACATATGTATATGACTGTATTTAGACCTCTATAAATACCCTTTGCCTCCTAGTTCTTTCCTCTATTTCCTTTTACTTTCCTCTTGTCCCACAGAACATTTTCTTTCTACTTGAGCCCTGGATATAAGCTCCTCTTTTTTCCCTCCCTGCTCCCCCCACCCTCGTGAACCCTTGATAAATTATAAATTATTTTTATTTTCATATCTTACACGGTCCGCTGTCTCTCTTCATTCTCACTTCTTTTGTTCGTCCCCCTCGGGGGGTGGGGGTGGGGGGGGTAAGGGGTTGGGAGGGATGGTTATACATCAATCATTGTGATCAGTTTCCCCTTCTTCCCCCCACTTCCCCTACTGACCCCTCATGGATCTCTGCTCCCATTACTGTTCCTGAGGGATTTATCTGTCCTGGATTCCCTGTGTTGAGAGCTCTTATCTGTACTAGTGTACATGCTCTGGTCTAGCCAGATTAGTAAGGTAGAACTGGGGTCATGAGAGTTGGTGGGGGTTGGGGGGTGCGGAGGGAGCAATAAAGAACTAGAGGAGTGTTGTGTTTTTGTCGCTGCTATACCACACCTTTGCTGACTCGTCCCTAGGCCCTACCTTGTGACCCTTCTATGAGGGGATGTCCAGTTGTCTACAGATGGACTTTGGGTCTCCATTTCAACTACACTTGTTTGCATGGAAATGGTTGGTTGTTTTAGGTCTTCTGATGCCTGATACCTGATCTGGTCTGCACCTCATGATCACACAGGCTGGTGTGTGTCTTGCATGTGGCTTTGTTGCTTCCCTGCTTGATAGCTGCTTGTTTAACTTCAAGCCTTTAAGACCCCAGAGACTCTATCTTGTAATAGCCAGGCACCATCAGCTTTCTTCACCAGATTAGCTTATGCAGCCATTTTTTCTTCAGCAATCATGTCAGGAAAGTGAGCATCACAGAATGCGAGGTTATTAGAACAGTGTTCTTGCTTTGAGGGAGGACTTGAGTAGGGGCCAAATATCCATCTGCTACCTTAATACTTAACATATAGATATATGTACATAGACCTATATCCCTATTGTTATATATTAATAGATTTACATATGTACATGCCCATGTTTATACCTCTATAAATATCTTTTGCCTACTAGTTCTTTCCTCTATTTCTTTTTTACTTTCCTCATCCCACCATTATGTGTGACCTTCATTCAGCACTCAGTAATTCCTCTCAGCTGCACTGCACTTGGTCGAACCCCACTAGGCATTCTATGCCCACCTCGCCATCGATTTTAGATTCTTGTTCCCTTGTCCCTGTGTTTTTTGGCTCCTCTCTCCCTTTCTTCATCTCTTCCTCTCCCATGACCCCCTAGAACTGCCAGTCCCGTTGTTTTCTTCTCGGGATTGTTTATCCTGCCTATCTTATGTGGATAGACATGGGAAAAAAAAAAAAGAAAAGTGAAAAAAAAGAAAAAAGCAAAGCAAAAAGCTTATAAATACTTCCAGGTTTGTCTGCTGACTCTCATGAATATTTTCCAATTGAATCTTATGAGATGCCAAGCCCTGCCCCTCAGGTCAGATGTCTTTTTTCAGGATTCCGCGGGGGCTTAGTTTCTTTGCTCCCCTTGCTGCTCTGTTACGCTCCCTTCATGCTTCACCCAGTGCGTGGGCATCAGGCTGGGCACACTTTCCGCACCGTGTCTCCAGTGCTACCCGCAGAGCACTGTGGGTCAGTAAGGGGAAGTTGTGTCTCATGGTGAGGCCTGCCCTAAGGTCCTCTCTGTGCGTTGGCTGCTCTGAGGGGGAATGCCGTCCTTGAGGCTTGGTGGGCCAGGATGCAGAATGACAGCTTTTTGTCGTCATTTTAAGAATGTCTGTGTATAGTTTTGTGATATTTTTTTCTTTCAATTAATCATTTTTAAAACACTTTCAAGGTTTTAGCTAACTTTTCACTGGAAAAGAAACCAGGTTGTCCATATTTATTTAATATTTAATTACAGGATATAATCATGGCAACAGCCACTTTTATAATCAGGCTTGGAACAAATAGCACTGACTCATGACACAAACAGCTCAACTTATGAGAATATATATACATGAGTGTACTAGAAAGTAGCCTATTAGCCCCACCTCTTTTTCTTTTAATAGTTAAGGGATTTTTTTTTACTAGCTCTAGATACATCTTTGTTAAAATGAAAACTGTAAACAAGCATACACAATATATGATTACTAATTATATATTTATGGCTGTACGAGTTCTGTGACGCCAAAAGTTAACCAGCTCAGTATTTCCTTTCTTTTTCCTCACAAGATAAAGTTTAACAGCGCCACCTTCTTCAGTGTTTATTATAATACCAAAATAAACAGTGCATTTTTTTACCCAGTTAGTATACTGATTTTATCAGTTATAATATTTGCTATAGAGTGTGGATAATGTTGTCCAGAAAGTCAAGTTGAGATCAGGTTAGAGGGCTTCCGTTGTAATGCCTTTAAATAAATGAGTAAATGGCGGCATTAATGATAGCTATACATAAACACTATATAGAAGTGGATAGTGTAAGGGCCTATACCAGATTAATAGCATACACTGGCTAGCTTTAGGAAAATTCTAGATTAAGAGAATGAGGAAAAGAGAAGAAAGGATAATTGTGGGGGAAGAGTACAAATCTGACCATTTTGCTTAATAATTTGTATGTTAACCTTATTTATTTACATTTAATTTTTTAACCATTAACTTAGACATGACTGACTATTATGTTGTTCATAATTTCTTTCTGTAGTATCTATATCCTTGTAATTAGTGATGAAGGTTTTAATTTTTTAATCAAATAGCCTTGAAGTGATTATATTATTTTCTTTGTTTATTGAAGTGAGAAAACAAAAATGATAGTTAATAACTCAATAAAAAGTTATAAGTAGTTACTGTTCCTTATGAGAGACATACCATAACATGCATTATATATAAATGTGAACTAGAGAAATATATCTGCTAGATAAACATGACTTGCGTCCCTGTCTATCCCGGCCACAGTATAACTTCTGAAGAGTTTCATTCTAGGCTCAGAAGGTGCTCTTTAGAGAAGAAAACAGTGCACTTCAAGACAGCAACAGCAATAGCAATGAAGTCTGCAGAGGAAATGTGCTTTTGTATTTGAACTGTGGCCCATAAGAATAAAGCCACAGAGAGAATAGTGAAAGACTGGAAAGGAATTTCAATAGCCCAGCGTTATTTTGTGGGAATAATTTATTTTAAGTTATAGTGAAGTTTGATTAAAGCTTTTTTTTCCTCCTAAAGTCATAGAGTAAAAAAAAAAAGGAGAAACGTTGTATAGATCAGTTAAATAATATGACTTTTATGTGTATAGTAGCTATTTTTACTTAATAATTCCCTTGTTTTCAGTAGTCCTTCAGAACATATTTTCTGGATAAGTTGTGTTTTATTTATTTTTTGTTAAGTAGAATATTGCTGTCTTGTACTATTTATTTTTTAATTGTTATGTAAGGTTTTTGAACCGATTTCAGATGACAATATAAATGAAAGTTTATAGTATTCCTTTCAATAGATGAGAAAATTATACATTTCATTTTATCTTAACAGAAAAAGCATGGACCCATTTGCCAGAAAACTGCATCTAAAAAAAGGAAGACTTTTGACTCAAGCAGACAAAGAGCTGAAGGAACGGATATTCCAACAGTAAAACCTCTTAAACCTAGGGTAATTACATACCTTTTAAAACAGTGTGGACCTTGTTTGCCTTGTATTTAGTGTTGTACTAAGTTTGAAGAGTAAACCAAATTATTCTATTTCATATTTTGAGTTTAGAAATTGTTGGAAGCAAGAATTTATTTTAAATTCTTGCAAAAGGGAAGCTAAACTTTTGTCACAAATTCTAGAAATGATAGTGAGATTTTTATAGTATTAGAGAATCAGTTGCTTATCTCTAAGCAGGAATTAATTAAATCACAATGTCTTCATACATTCCTTGTAAGTTACTAATCATGTCAGATATAACAAATACTTTATATTATTGCCTCTTAGCATCTGTTAGTGCTTTTGGTCATTCACTCTTTTTTCATAAATCTAATAATCCTGTGCCTAAATTAATTATCAGAATTTCAGCAGTTGCATATTTTATCCCTTTCTTTGATCATCAGTCATATATATACGCATATTTATATGTAGATATGTATGCGTATGTATATATGACACAGATTTACTTGAAGCAGAAGATTGGGTATCTTTATTAGTATGAAGGATATTTCTAAACTTTTTCTAATGCACTAATATATACCTTTTAAAGCTCAACTTATGGTATGGTTATGATAAACCTTAATTTCTAAATGTTCTGTAGGATTTGATATAATTCATTTTCTTTTAAAAAGATGTGACAAAAAAATAAAATGAAAAGATGTGACAATTGTTTATTGGAAAGTTAATTTATGGTTGAATTAAAACATTATGTTTGGGGAGAAATTTTACATAGCAAATTTTCTTCTCGTTTAAGAGTTTCTATACATTTTATTCAGTGACATTGTTTACACTTCTCACAATGTGTCAGAATTCCCTTTTATTCCATTCTGATAGTTCTTTTTCCATTAATTTCACTTCCTTGCCCCCCTTAACCTTCTCATTATTGGTCTAGGACAAATGCTGACCTTTATGTATCATTTATGTGACTGTTTAGAGCAGCACAATCCTCACTAGTGATATTATTTTGTGAGTTATCGCAGTTATTAGCTGCTAGTCGGTCATTGGTATTGATTCAGTTTGCAAGCTGAAAGGGTCTTCCAGGGAAATAGTCTTGCCATTATTCTAGTCTCTACCGGTCTGATAAGTTTGCTCTTTTTTAGTAACTTGAGTGATGTTCTACATTGTGCTCCCATTCAATGTGGGATCTTCTATTATGTTCCTGGTTGAACAGTCGCTAGTGGGTTTGTAGTGGTAGCTGCGCACCATCTAGGTCTGGTGTCAGATAGGTGAGACCCTTGTTCCTAAAGTGCGTTAGTCTTGTAGATTATTTTCTTCTTTGATTGCCTGGCTTTCTTCTTTCTCTTTTGAGGCAGTTGTATAATGACCAGTAATTGTATATTAGATGACCCCTCCCCAAGCTTTATACAGAAGACGCTATTTAACAAATTGGATATAGAACATCTTCCTGAGCTGTAAGAGTTGCACCCAAGACTATATATAATCCTGAGCACTTAAACTACTCAGTAACCTAATCCCATAACGTGTTGGTTTTTGATTATGTCTAAGAAGTATCTATTAACTGTTCACCATGTGCTATATTTTACATATGAATGTATACGCAGCACAAACATGCATATAAACTTCCCTACAGAAACACTTGTACGTGTATCTGTATATACTCATATGTGCCTGCTTATACATATATAAACTCAGATGTCTCTTCATGTAACCACTCATGTATTTTTTAGTTGTCAGTATGTTGTTGCACAATTGTGAATGTTGTAGTTTTTACTAGAATCTTCCTTTATTTTGTACTTAGTGCAACAACGTAGTATTTATAAGTTAACCTTGGTCAGGTTGTACTGGCTTGCCCTGGCTCAGTATTGCCTTAGACATCAACAAAACTAACAACTGCCGACGGTTTAGAAAGTAAGGCCCTCTTTCTTTCCCTTCCATCACTGTTGAACACCCAAGAATGTTGCTTTCTGAATGTATACCTAGTCTTGTCTTTTTATCCGAGGTGGGCTATACAGT
>NW_022103896.1:60679605-60737331 GCF_000313985.2 Echinops telfairi | reverse complement strand
CTGGGGCCCACTTCACAAACTTGTTCCTTATGGTTGTGGTAAAGGGTATGTGACAATATCTCTCGTGAGATTATCATGGTTGTTATTTAAGATTATTCATATAAACCATTAAAGCAGCATGTGGTGGCACCTGAGAATCTCAAAAAGTGTTATATAACCTCTTTTTTAGAAAGGTGAATTGTATACATAAATTAATCTCCAAAAAAGTTACAGTAAAAAATATTTCCTTTACATTAAGTGTCTTGGTTTCCTGTTAGCCAATGTACTCCACAAAGTATGTTAACATCAGTAACTTTTGGAGAATTTTGTCGATATGAAGAATCTCAGGTCCCACCTACACCAACTAAGTTTGAATCAGCATTTTAGCAAGATATTGTCTGTTGGTGGTTCTTACACACATTAAAGTTTGAGAAGCATCGTCTTAGGGTCTTTGAACATTGCTCACAATCTCCTTATTTGTTTCAGTGAAATCTTATACCATCATAAGCAGAATGAGGGGAAAGCAAGTATGAACTTTTAGATGATAATGGCATGCCTCATCTATTCGCCGTATGTGTAAAGTCTGCCCAAAGCAATTGGGATCTGGGGGAAGCTATGGAAGAGAACTGTGGAAAGTTAATGGGTTTAAGGTGACAAACTCCCAGAATGCTGAAAAAGGAACTCTTTAAACTTTTATCCCTCTAAGTATAAAAGTTATATGAGGATTAATTAAAGTCTTAATCTTGGGGCTCCAGCTCATACATGCCCAGGTATATTAAACATGTCTTTGCAAGGAGTTGATGGGTGTAGATCAGTTCTCAGTAATTTACTTGTCTGAGTCTCATTAGGGTAACTTGGGGTGGGGGTGGGGGGGAAGGTCCTCTCAAAACAATGGCTTCTGTGGGGATCTGAAGAGCTAGTTGAATTCAAGACAGAGAGCTCAGCGCCGAAGGTTTGGTGCATTGTTTTCTGGGATTCCGAAGTGGTAATCTTGATAATACTTTCTTAAAGAACACAAGATGGTCATGGGGCTTTTAGGAGGAAATGTTAAGGAAATTGAAAACTGCATTGGTGAGAAAAAGGCTAGGAAAGTTGGGCCAAGGAATTTCCCCCCATGGTGATTATTTATGTGCTCCTTCTTTGAGGGCTGTCCTAGGAGAGCTCACTGGGAAGCCTTATGTTGTCCTCCTTACGGTCCTGATCGTGTCCCTGCAGACGTCTTTATTCACAAACCCAAAGAGTATTTCAAGGGAACAGCATTTGTGTCCCTGGGAGATGCCAAAACTAACTTTTTTGAGCCAGTATAAATCAAAGAGCACAGAATTCTTCAGGGAAAGGTTGAGAGTTGGAAACATTGCCTTCAGAAATGTCCATCCCTAGAAAGAGGATATGTTGAGAGAACCATTAGCTTCGATTTTGATAATTTGTTAGTAAGGGTTTCTATAAATTTTCAGCAATACTTTCTGACTTTTTACCACAGCCAGTCCAGGAACTGGAGTGAGCCAGCAACTGAGATCAACTAAACTGAATAATGAAGACAACCCAGGTGGGAGGAGTTAGGAAATGAGACCACGTTCTTTTTTTTATACACAGCATATTCTTGAAATGAATGTATCTTCATTCTTGAAATGAAGATCTTAGATACTTACAGCAAAAGACTAAGGAATAATAATAACAGTAATAATAAAAACATATCATGACCTTATATCTCCCAACATATTTGGTCTTTCATTTTAGTAAAATATGAAATCTTTTCTTGGAAATACTACTTAAGTACTTTGTATCAACCTCTATCAATTTTTATTGTACATTTTCCTCTATATTAGAACCATAACAATATTTTCCCTCTCTAAATTAGATTTATAACAGTATCAGGGATAGTGGAAATGCTATCCAAACAAGGAAGTTATATAGCTAACATTTTTTATTTGCAAAGAGGTTCTGTGCCACTTACTATTACCAAAAAAACCTTCCTATCTTCTAATTCTCTTCTTTATAAGTTTTCAAGCCCACTTTCCAGTTAAAAACCCCTTTTTAAAAAGTTAGTTGCTATAATTTTTTTGGTCAATTATTGTGGGAATGTTTTAGTTTGCTTCTGTTTCTACTGATGCTACTTATGTCAATCAGCTCAATGAAATGGCTTTAGTAAAATAACTCATCATAAAAATGGAAATAGAGCCAGTATACAATAACATCACCTGATATAAAGTACCTAATGATAAACCTTTAAAGGCATACATGAGACGTCTACAGAGTACTACTGTGGCAAATAAGCTGCTGAAGAACACCAATGAACACGTCTTCAAGTGGAAATATGTAACATTTTCTAGCTATGTAGACTCAGCATCATTAATATTTTAATTTCTAAAAAAAAAAGAAACCAACTGTGTTTAAACTAAAATTTTCTTTGAACTATATAGGTGGATTCTGAAGATCATAAGGAAGATTAAACAAGAATAATCAGAAATAGTCTGAAAAAGTAGCATAATAAAGTAAGGCTTCATTAAAGATCAAGGATTGTAGCCTTCAGTGTGGATTACAATTCATTGTAAAGACCAGAGTCCTCACTGCTGGACCCATAGATAACATCATGATAAATGGGGAAAAGATTGAAGTCAAGGATTTCTTCTTGCTTGGATTCACAACCAGTGCTTTTGGAATGAGCAGTCAAGAGATCAAAAGACATGTTGCATTTGGTAAATCTGCTGCCCCAGGTCTCTTAGAGTATTGAAGGACAAGGGTATTACATTGAGGACTAAGGTGTGTCTGGCTTAAGCCATGATATCTCAGTTGCCTCCTATGCATGTGAAAGTTGGACATTCAATAAGGAAGGCTCTAGGAGAATCAATGCATCTGAATTGGGCTCAGGAAGAATACTGAAAGAACCATAGTCTGCTAAAGACAAGTACAGTAATAGCGCTCCTTAGAGGCAAGGATGGCAGGTCTTCGTTTTAAATACTTTGGACATGTTGTCAAGAGAGATCAGTCCCTGGAGAAGGACATCATATTTGGTAGAGCGGAGGGGCAGCAAAAAGGCAGAAGGCCTCTGTGTATATAGCCTCAGTGAAATGCATTGACACTGTGGCTGCAATAATGGGCTTGGACACAAGTAGAATTGCAAATATGGCACAGGACCTGGCGGTACTTAGTTCTGTTTTACATAGGTCACTATGGGTCAGAACTGACTTGATACTAATAACAGTATCCCTAAAATATTAAAATGTGTTTTAAAGCACAGATATTTAAAAGATTGGTTTTAATGCAAAGAATAATCTGAATGCTAAAAAGAAGAAATTTTTCAGATGTACACTCAGATATAAAAGGATCTTTAGTATATCATAAAGGCACTGTACCAAATCTGTGGGATAAAAAATTAGTGGGACAACTGCATGGTTATATTAAAAAACAAAAAGTATACCTGTATTCATATGTCATACCATACACCTAATTAAAATTACATGATACAAGATTCAAGATCTGAACCTGAAAACATAGAAGGTCTAGGAGGAAACATGGGAAAAGCCCACCAACTTGGGGTAAAGCAGTTGCCAGGAGCCCTGAAGTCCTCTGACTCACGGTAACTCCGTGCACGACAGAGTGAAGTTCTGCTGCTTCTGTACTTCTTGGTTGTGAAGTTTGAGCCCGTGGCTGACGTTGCTGTTGCAGTCCACTTCACAGAGGGCCATCTTTCCCTGTGATCCTCAGGGAGTGTCTACACAGACACTTGAAATTACAACTAAGTGTGATAATGACAATTACAGCATAATTCACAAATGTCTCCGCAGTTAAAAGTACAGTGTGTCTGCTGAAGAAGATTTTTGTTTTTCTCTTACAAATGTTGGTAAATACCATTGAGTTTGTTCTGAATTACAGCGGCTCTGTGTACAACAGAACAGTGCCCTGTCCTGCACGACCTCTGTCTGCAAGGGCTGCTGTGCTCGAGCCCAGCGTTGCAACTAGTGTTATCAGTCCATGTCATTGACGCCCTAACGCTTTTCCATTCACTAAGCAAGGGACTGATCTCTCTGTGTGAGACAAAGTCTCTCAGCCTTGCTTTTAGGGAGCACTCAAGCTGTCCTTGTTTGATTTCTTGACTGCTGCTTCCATGAGCATTGATTGTGGATTTATGCAAAATGAAAGTCTTAGCAACTGCAGTCTTTTCTCTGTTTATCATGAAGTTGTCTATTGACTCTGTTTTGAGGATTTGGGTCATATTACGTGTGTTTTAATCCATACCAAAAGTTGCAGTCTTTGATTTTCATCAAGTACAAGTCCTCACTTTTAGCAAACAAGGTCATTTGATCTGTGTATCAAAGCGTGTTAATAAGCCTCCCTGAAATCCTGATGCTGCATTCTGCTTCATACAGTCAGCTTCTCGGAGTACTTACGCAACATGCAGATTGAATAAGTACAGTGGAAGAATGCACACACCCTTCCTGATTTTAAACCATGCAGTATTTCCTTGTTCCTTTCCAACAACTGCCTCTCGGTCTATGTCCAATCTGCATATGCACAATGAAGTGTTTTGTAATTCCTATTCCTTTCATTGTTATCCATAGGGTGTTAGGATCCACATAATCAAAATTTAGTTGTGTAGTCAATAAACTACAAGTAAGCATCTTTTATTCTCTGCTTTTAGCTAAAATTCAACCAACAAAAAAGATCCCTCCGAGGTCAGCAAAGATATCCCTTGTGCCATGTCCTATTCTGCATCTATGTTGAATTTCTGGAAGGTCCTTGTTGATCTACTGCAGCAAGTTTTCTCGAACTATCTTCAGCAAATTTTACTTGTTTGTGGTATTAATGATGTTCAGTAATTCCCATATTCTGTTGGATCCCCTTTGGAATAGTACAAATATGGATCTCTTCCAGCTAGTTGGCACGGTAACTGCCTTCCATATTTCTTTGCACAAATGAGCCAATGCTTCTAGCCCTTCATTAGCTTATTGAGACATTTTCAATTAGTATTCTTTCCATTCTTGCAGCTGTTTTCACTGATAGTTTAATTATATCTTGAACATCTTCCTTCAATACCATTTCTTCTCAATCATAGCCTTCTAAAATGATGGAATGTTAACCCTTTTGGCGGACAGTGACTGTTCATTTCATCTTCTTTTGATGTTTCTTATGTTACTCAATAGCTAATCCATAGGATTCTCCAATATTGCAACTCAAATCTTGTACCCTGGGTTCTAACTCCCAAGGTTTTGCACTTCAAAAATAATACTTTGCCTCCTCAGCTGCCTAGAAGCATAGCGACACGTGTGGCTCCTGAGACTAAATCCGTATGAGTCCAGAAAGCTGCACTTTTCCCTGTAGAGTAGCTCCTAGGTGTGAACCAACGGCCTCTCAGTGAGCAACCTGAAGCTTATCCCAAAGCCCCACCAGAGTTCCTTCACAAGATTATCCATGGTTTGTTTCCATTAATCTAGTTTTCTTGTCCCTTTACATATTCTTGTTTCAAAATAACTTGCTTATTGTTTAGTCTCACATGGGTAATTTTATTAAAGTAGCACAATATGTACATGTGATACTAATTATTTTGTGAGCCAATTTGTTGGTTAGCTAAGAGGTGACCTTGAGCTGGTTTTGAAAGTGTCTCAGGGCAGTGGTCTTGCGGAGCCATTCAGACTCATTCAGTCTCAACAAGGTCAGGGGGTCTGGGTTTCTTTGTCGTTAGTTAGGTTGGTTGTTTTTTTGTTTTTTTTTAGGAATTTGACATTCTTTCTCACCATTTTTCTCTCATTCTATCAGGGTTAATCTGTAGTACATACCTTTTTAAATAGTTGAAAGTATTCTCTCTTGTTAATTTAAATCCCATTCACTCTTTTATTCATTGAAAAGCAGTGATCAGATTGCTTTATTGTATCTATGATACAATTTCTTTACTTCCAGTTACTTCATTCAGCAACTAGTGAACTTCAATCTACTTTCCCCAGGTGATGTGTTGCATTTAGTATGGACATGAACTCTGTCTTCACTTAGGACAAATACAGAATATGACTTTCTTCAGTGCACATTGTTTCTTCCTATGTTCCCCATGATTAAGTGGGAAAATGATAGAATAATCCTATTTCATTACTTTGCCATACTCAGGAAAGTGAGTAGTACCAAGTAGTGATGGAAACATTCAGTTGAGAAAAAACACATAGCCTATAATCTACTTACTGACTTTAAAGATTACCTTATAAGAAGCGTTAGAAGCTCATTTTTATAGTGTTGGCTTTTGGAGGCAGTGTCTATTCGTAAAAGTATATTCATAATTCATATGTAATATTTTGTATGGTTTTATTACACTTATGTATATTGGCATAAGGTGTGAAATGAACGTGCAAAGGGCAAGATTTGAAATTTAGTTTTCATATGTCCGTATTCAGACAACGAAAGCAGCCTAGTGCTATCAAGTGGATTGTGCTCATGATGACTCTGTTGGACAGAGTAGAACTCTCCTGGATTTCCGTTACTGTAAATCTAGATGTGAGCAGACGGTTGCATCTTCCCCACTCATGGCTCACTTGGCGGCCTTCTGCTGAACTTATGCCACCTCGTCTCCTTCTTCCTGAACTGTTTGAGGGAAATAAAGGGTGAGGAGAAGAAGGTTTCCTATTAGCTTTATAAAATGTACATATTAAAATATGTTCCTGTGGAAAGCCTGGAGATAACTATAGAGTACTTATCTGTGAATAGAAAACAATAGAGAAAAAGCTTCCATATAACTTTGACTAGGCTCAGATGCTAACTCAAAGTGCAGTGATTTGAACCCACCAACTACTCCTTGGTAGAAAGATGAGGCAGTTTACTTTGTCAAACTTCACCCTTGGGACTCCTGTAGCCCAGTTATCAGTCCTGGCTAGCTGTTATGAATTGGAGTCAACTCCACAGTAGCCGGTTTATATATTCAACAAAAGAGATAAGGGGAAAATCTTGAACAGTTTGACTTGAAGAATAGTTAATAACAACAGTATATTATAGGCTTTATATTTATGCTGGGGTTTTGCATGTTTCTTTTATTAGTTCTAAATACAGGAAGGGGGATCACTTAAGGACTCCTGATAAATGAATAATTAAAATAATTTGCCTTAGCAGAAGTTTTATTTCAACTTACTAAAAAAACTTTTGATATTTTATCTGTCTTTAGCCAGAACCACCAAAGAAGCCATCTAATTGGAGAAGAAAACATGAAGAATTTATTGCCACCATAAGGGCAGCTAAAGGACTGGATCAAGCACTTAAAGAGGGTGGTAAACTTCCACCTCCTCCTCCACCTTCCTATGATCCTGGTATATAAAATGTTGGCTGACAGAAATGTCCATGTCGAGAGAAAATCCCGATAGAATTATGAGATAAAGTTATTTTATAGTAATGGAGCTCGATGAAGCATATTTTTAAAATGTTTTGATACAAAACTGTTTACCATGGTGGGCGATGCTGTGCCTGGGTGTTTCTGAAACTACCCAGGGGCACTGCAAAAGCAGACTTTTACAGTATGCTCTGGGTTGTGGATATTTACCACGCGGGCGGGGCTAGTAAATTTTTTTTTTCTGAAAATGGAAGAATAGGCTAAAGAAGTTGAGGACCTTATGCTATACATTAAAGACAATAATCCCAACCTCTAGGTTTATAAAGCCACCTTAGCGTAGAAAATAGAAATACAAATTGTATTTTTATCAAAATGGCTTTATTTAAACTATTTAGCAGTAGAATGTTATCTTAAAATTATTTTAGTGACTATTAAATTTTACTATTCCCAAAAATATTTCAGTCATGTTCACTGTAGAGTGAAATGTCGATTTAGAAGGATTAATTTTCCTAGCCCTTTGGTAACTTCTCATCTGGGAAGGAAAAATGTATGCTCTAATTTGTTTCTAAAGTGTTAAATTCAATGTGTAAAAATTACCATAGACCCAAACCGCACCTTAATTTAGGGTTTATTCCGTTTCTTTCACTGGGTAGAGAAATGTGACTTGGTCCACTGTTACCAAAAGCAAAGCAAGACTTGGGCAGCCTCAAAGGAGACATTGAGATCCCACAAACACTGGAAGTAGCACATTTGAGACTGTGACATTGGTTATTGGATGGTCTAACTTGGTAGTTAAATGTTAACCACATTAAAATGTGTGAGGATTCTAGATTAGAGCTTATTTTCTAGTAAAGAGAAAATTCTTTAGAGAGGCTTCCATTTGATCACTTTGAGAATTTTATTCTAGAGCAGAGATTTGCCATAAATATTTTCATCTCTACAGGCCATAACAAGTCTCTCTGAGACAACTACTCAACTTTGCCACTGTTGCATACAATCAACTGTAGACAGAATATAAAGAATTGGACTAGCTGTAGCATAGTAAAGCTTTGATTACAAAACTGCTAGATTTGTTTCTTTGTAGTTTGTTTGCTTATTACTTAGTGTTGTAGAGTGTGAATAACTTCAGTAATTTTGCTTCTATCAGTATTTCTGGATAGAGTCTTCTAGTTCGGCCTTAATTTCCGGCCTAAAGCTAAGTCCCATGTCTGCTTTGAAAGTGTTGCTGCCGTTCTCGTGTCTGCACACCGCCGTGGAGTACCCAGTGTTCAGGATGCCTTGGTCTCACAAAACAGCTTTTGGGAGTGGGTTTTAGTCTTACTCCCTAGTAGGCTAGGGAAACATCTGAGCTTTGAATAAATGTAAACTGTAAAAGACCTCTCTCTCTCTCTCTCAAAAAGCTGCTAAATATTTATTTTGTGTCTATTCTTGCTCTCTGGTGTTTCCAGTAGCTTATTTGGTTCAGATTTTTAAACTGACACAAAATTTGAATCAGGTAATTTGAGGTTTTACTCTTTAAAATATATTTTAAAAATTTTTGAAAAAGGTATACTTTGCAAATAATGCCTTTTAGTATACTTTATCATAGAATCATCTTGTTTATTTAATTTGAACTAGCAGTGCTGATCATAAAAAAAAGTTCTTCTGACATCTGCTTGGACTTCCTCAGAGAAGGAAACTGTAAAGTCGATGAAACAATCCCTTGACCGTTTTTCTGTAGTGAAAATACAAGATTTTAATAGACTTGCTTTTCTTTTAAAATATATTCTTAACATAATATGTTTATTTTTAATCATACATTTCCCCTCTAAATAGCTTCAAAAAGCTCCTGGAAAAATTCATTTGTCTTTTTAATTCTGTTTTTCCAAAAACTTTCCAAAGCTCCTTTATACGTGATGAAGAATATGGTGCTAAAGAGGAAATTTGAAAATTTTTCATTCTGTGGGATCACGATGACTTGGAACAAGTTGATGGCAATTAGTTATTAGTTTTGTTTTGTTTATTCATTCTATTGCGCTGAAGGTTTGTCTTTTATCTGCCCTTTTTATTTTTCTCTTAGTCTTGTACTAGCAAACTTTTGTCCTTAAAAATCTTCTGGCAAAGTGCTTATGAGTAAAAAGGATGTTTAACCTATAACATTATATTGCTTACGTTCTTTATCTTGAATTACTGTAAATACAAATTTGTAATTTTCACTCTTATTTTAAATAGGATGTTATTAATCTGTTTCTGTGTTTCAGATTATATACAGTGTCCATATTGTCAGAGGCGATTCAATGAAAATGCAGCCGATAGACATATCAATTTCTGTAAAGAACAGGCAGCACGTATTAGTAATAAAGGAAAATATTCTGCTGATACCAAAGGGAAGCCAACCCCTCGGGCACAGGTGAAATGCTCAATTTCAAACATTTTTGTATGCAATTGAGAAAAGGGCTCTTTAAAATTAGAATGACCGTTTGAGAGTTAAATGATCCCAAGTAAGTAATTTGAAATAGCTTTGAGTTAACAGTGACTAGAAGGTACACTGCTTTAAGGAGAAGAGTAAAAGAAACATACATTCAACATTGGTGCCTCAAGTTCAGAGGAGATTAGCAGATGGATTAGAAGATGTCAAAAAAATGGCCCTCGTAATCCATATTTGAAAAGTTAGGGAAATTTTTAAAGTTCCAATGTTATAGATTAGTAATATTAAGGGGTGGAAGTGCTTGAGTCAAATATGAAAGCCATTTTTTAATATTTGGCAAATTGCATTTCATATTTATAAGCCATTATAAGCTAACATCTGTGCAGTAGTTAGCTCTATGATTCTTATTAGAGAATTAAATGAAATAATGTATATCAAAGTGCTTAGTAAACCATATCCTATTTAAGGTTTTGTTACATTAATGTTTATAACACTTTCTCTTTCCATTAAGCATATTACACAAAAATACTGATAATGTCAAGATTTTAGACAAATTTTAGCTTTCACAATTTTTTCCTTTATAGGAGCAACTTCTTCAAGTACTATAAATGTCGCAGACAGTAAAGTATAATTTACTTTTGTTATGTAAGAATAAAAGGTTAGATTAAAGACCGCCATACAATTAGGGGAAGCCCTGATGGCTTAGTGGGTTACTTCTTGGGCTACTAACCATGAAGTTAGCAGGTTAAAGCCATCCGTGGCTCTGAGGGAGAGAGAGGAGGCTTCCTGAGCCTGTACAGACTCTGCAGCCTCGTAAACCCACAGGCAGCTCTACTCTGCCCTGGAGGGTTGCTGTGCGTCAGAATAGACTCAGTGGCAGTGCATTTATTTAATTTTGGTTTTGGTTTATACAATTGGAGCCTCTTTGAAAGAATATTATTATTGACCGTAATGTTGGAAATAGAGCTTATCATCATCTTTGTACAGAAAGGGCAAGGAAGAAAACTCAGTTTAAAAAATTTCTAAAACATAACAAAATAATGATGCATTCCTTTAATTTAAATAGAGTGCAAATACTCAATATTTTTTAATGAATAAAACTCAATAGTGAGGAAGAAGTAGAGAAGAATTTACATATTCCAACAACTTTGTGACAACTGATTGGTAAATGTAAAACTGAGGTAGTGAATAGTTCTCAAGATAATAGTGATGGTTCTTTCTGATCCCAAAGCCCTTAATAATAAGGGTATGTACCTGCAGCCGTGTCCTTCCCTCCCTGCTCCTCTCCCCTCCACTTCCACCTCCTTCTCCATCTCTCTTCTTCCACCCCTCTCCTAACCCCTCCTCCCCAACCTCCTTCCGCAATCAGCTGCTTCCTGGACCCTTCAACCCCGTGTTCATGATTATTAATCACTGTTTGCTGTTCATTGCCTTGAAAAAACAACTACTCCTGAAAAGTTATTCATGTGAATTAAATTTTTCCAGAGAAAGTTTATGCTCATTTATTCCAGGGATCTAAAAGTACCATCCATCTGAAAACATTTTAACTTAAATATGAGTATTGTTTAACCAGTCTGATGATGCAAATTTATGCAGCAAATTCATGCAGTGCCACCTCATCGTTTCTGTTTCCTGGATTTGTTCTGAGAATTAATTCCTATTCCTTGCATATGAAAACTGAGGATTTTTAGTGTTTAATATAAAGGTCAGCCCAAATAGTCTAATTTGCCATTTTATTAGGAATGGATGTCTTTCATGATTTTTCTGCTTTTCCAATTAGCCATAAAAAGTCTTAGTAAGTATTTTTTCCCTAAGGAAATTTGTTGAATTCATGATCCTATATGCATAGATGCTAAATAGTAGGTAGTTAATAAATACTTATTTAATAAATGAAAAACATCGAATATAACTATATGAAAATGAAGTGATTTTGTTCTTTTGATCATTAAATTAATACAAAATTGCTGATGTTCAGATTCATCCTGAAAGTCTTTATGATAAAAGTAGACTTTCAGATGGATATTGTAGAATAGATAGACTATAGCCCACTATGGGAAGAGTCAGATTAACCAAGTCAGGGGAACAGAGAAGCAGGCAAGTAAGTTCTAAACGAGGCTTTCAGAGTAGGGTATGTATTCACTAATGGAACTAAGCTGACCAGTTCTTTTTGAAAGTAGTCAGAAATAGTATAGAATATAGAGAATGTTAGCCTTACTCTGGACATCTCAGAATACTTCAAAAAGTATTTTGTGTAAAACAATGGGATACCTAGTATAGGACTTAATTATTGGAGAGGTGAACGTTTCCTTTATCTTATATCTACAAATGCCTTTTAAATAGAGAAAAGGCAACAAAAATATCTGGAAAATTGTGTCTGCTTCTTTCTAAACGTCTGTAGTAGCTCAGTGGTCAATAACAATTTCAAATATGTACATGAAAATCTTTAGTCCTCATTGCTTACTTCTATCGGAGCCCTTCCTGTCTTTCCTTACAGAAGACTTGACCTCTCACCATAAAATACACCACACTAGCCTGTCTTGTTTATGCCAATAGTTTGGCTGAGTTTTAGTAGATGGAACAACATGTATGGGTCACCTGCGCTGTTGTTTCCAATTTTATTGGCTGTGTTTGTTTTTAGTCAATAGGCCTCTGATGTTTTGACAAATTGTTTGTTCTCATTTTCCATATCATTGAGAGTTAAAATTTCTTTTTTCCCTTCATTTTTTCCTACAGTATTTTAGTGGGAGAGGCTGGTACTAACTAAATACTACTTTAATCCATTAAAAAATTCCCTAGGTTTTTCAAGATAAAGTATCTTTAAAGATGCTTCAAGAATCAGCATCTCCCAAGGTCTCCTAGTCATTTGTCAATCGGACAGGGGATTACTGAAGGCCTTTTATTTGCCAGGTGCTTTGGAGATAGCCAGTTCTGAAATAATAATGTCAACTGTGCATGAGACAGCCAATGTAGAATTGACCAGATTGATATATGTCATCTTAGGAATTTTTATCAGGCCAGTGGCTGGATTATTTATATGAAGTAGAAAGCCACAGTAGGAACATGCAAAAATCTTGCCCTTTAAAGCTACATCACCAAATGAGCCTGATTAGTTGCTGGTAAATATTTGTTTGGTGTTTAAAATCTTAACATTGAGGAGATTTTGTCTGTTAGACATAGGCTTTAAGAAACTTAGGAAATGTTGCTTTTTAAAAAAATTTCAAAAATGGAATACCTGTATTGGTATTGTTTGGTAAACCAAACAACATATTTGGTGTAAACCACAGAACATAGTTTAGTAAATCCTTCTCTGAGGTGATATAATTTCTGATTTTAGGGAATTTACTGTCAAATAAAAAATGGCTAGTTTAAAGGAATTGGCCTTTTAGAAATAATAGTTTATATTCTATAATGAAAACATCATGTTGATAAAATGTTTGTTTTTTTCTTATTTTAGTATAAGCCACCTGCACTTAAAAAATCAAATTCCCCTGGAGCCACATCATCAGGATCTTCACGATTACCGCAACCCAGTAGCACTAACAAAACTGTTGTAGGTAATGAGATTCATAGAATAACTTGATTTTTTTAAAAATACAGGGGTTGTAAAGAAGGAAATGAAGGTAGTGGCGTCTTTGCGTTTACTTAATAAATATATTCAAATATATTTAAAATGATGGAAGAGTTATGGAGAGTGAATTTTTGAATCAAAGCAAAGTAATTTTCAGTAGCTTCTACTTTAGATATTTAAGTTTTGTTTATCTGAAATGGCTCTTTTTGATGTACCACCATATATACTCTAGTATAAGCCGACCCGAATATCAGCTGAGGCACCTAATTTTACCACAAAAACTGCATTAAAAATGTGCTGAACCACTTTGCTTGTCCACGACTGTGTATGGTACCTTGTTCACAGCCATCACAGTTGTTTTGGTTTGTTTTTTATACTTTGACCACTGTATCTTGTGTTCTGTTTGTCCTTGTCCCTCCTTCAGCCTTCTCAGTTCCTCACAACCACACAGCAGACAACTGCGGTTTGGTCCGTATATTCACAAAAATTGTCTTTATTTGTAAGTGTATTTATAAGAAGGAAGCAGAAAATGAGATAAAGCATGTCGTAAAGCATTCCCTGGGAATTTTTTATTTTTAAAATTTTCTTAGCTTAAGCTTATTTTCATTAATTGCCACATGGATTGTTAATAAGGTATTGGTTTTCTTTTCAGAGCTCTGTTTTATATGATTTTCATTTTCTAGAGGATTTTTAAAACAAATCCCTTTTTTTGTGTTTTAAGGCGTGGCTCCTGGTAAAATGTCTTTAGTTAGCAGCTCTTTGGGAAACAAACTTCAGACTTTATCTCCCTCCCATAAAGGGATAGCAGCCCCTTATGTAGGGTAAGTCTGTATTTAATTTATTTATTATTGATTTAGTTTTAGATGATGTTATGGTTTCATTTTGCTAAGGTAGTTGGTATTTTCATTAAATTGTTTCATATCTAATTTATTAACCTTTTAACATATTGTTGGCTAAATGTACACTCATTGACGTGATGATTAAATTAGTATAATATTGGAACATAAGCTGATGGATTTAGCAAGAGACTTAAAAACATTCATACTTTTGATTTTACTGATAGCTTTGATAATTTTACCTGTGGTATTGTAATCTAATGAAAATATTTGAAGTAGCACAGAAGAAAACTATAAGACTCAAAACTGCCTGTATTTTTTGCTAGAAATTTCATAAAAACATGTAGGAGGAAAAAGACAAATTAAACATAGCCAAAATTTAACTGTGGAATTTAGAGTGATTGTTTTTTTGTTAATTACTTTTTTTACTTTTTGTTTTCTAAAGTGTTGTATACATGCTTTGTGATAAAATAGCAAAATTGAATTTTTACCAGTTTTATGAAGTGAGAAAATTGTTGAGAACACTAGAGATTCTAATAGAAGGGCACCTATTCCAGTCGAGGCTTGTTTCCTCTTTCGTTTTGGTAAGTCAGAAAATTAGGGAGTAGATACACGACCATTAGAAAAAGCTTATGCCCAGATCTTCTCAGGTCATTGAAGTTGATGAAGGAAATGTAAGCAAACATAAAAGCAACCCCCCTACCACCAAGTCACTTCTGATTCATAGTGACCCTCTATAGGGCTTCTGAGGCTCACCATTTTCTTAGGGACAGGTGGTCTCCTCTTTTCCCCTTGGAATGGCTGGTGGGTTTGTACCACCAACCTTGCCCTTAGCCGTCCACCACTCACTGGCAGCACCACCAACATAGTAAGCATTTTCAAGTACACGATATCTATGGCTCATGGTCAACTTTGGATCTTATCTAGGAACTGTCAGCAAGGGTATCAAGCAGGAGGAGCTACTTTTGTTTCCCAATTTGAACTACAACATCACAGTGCAGGAATTTGAAGGAGCTTAATGTAGTTATCTTTGTGAAAAAGAAAAGAATCAGTTAACAAGATCTAGTGAGTGAAATGGTTTCTTGCTTGTTTGTTTTTCTGATCACTGTTTCCAAAAAGTAACTGATAGCCTATCATTAAGAAACAAAAGGGTTATCTGTACTAGTGGTGCTTGCAAAGTAAGTAGTTCTCATCTTCCAGTGGTAAAACACTGATCCCCCCCCTCCCCATTGAATTATCTCATCCAGTGTTTAACTGAAGTATAAACATAACAGTATGTTTTCATTTAAAAAATGATTTTCCATATCACAGAAACAGTGTCTTTGGTGTCAAGTCCCAGGGTTGATTTGTAGTTTTGTTGGCAGTAGCTGGGCAGGAAGAGGCCACTGTTAGCTCTCTCTGCTACTACATGATGGTTTCTTAGTTGGCAGCCTTACTTGAACTGACAGGCTGTATTCTCAGATAGGGCCTGTACACCTTTCGGAGATTGGGAAGAGGGGCATTAATTAACCTTGGATTTAGAAAAATAGGCCTCCACATCCAACTGCATCCTGAGTGACATGACGCAGACACATTTCTTCTCTGCCTTACCGACAATGTCCTGTAGCTTCTTAGACCTTGCCAACTGTCCACAAAAATCTGACCAACATTCATGTTTCTAAGGGACAGTATGTTCTACTCACAAGCAAACATTTTTGTATGTTTTGTTCTCCTGATGCCACGAAGATTTAAATTCCTCAGTTATTCCATAGCAAATTGAAAAGTTTCAAGTGTATCTATTAAAACTCTATTTGTCCACTTTATGTTTGATCCTTTTGTCTGAAGGGAATGTTTCCATTGATCAGAGTAGTGGTGTTTACTTCAGGCCAATATAACACTGTACTAAACTGGAACATTACTTTTAGTGTCATTATTTACTGCTTTTCTAGAATTATAAATGTAATGATTTGCTTAATGTCTGTTTCCCTTGCTAGATTGTAAGCTCCACAATACAGAGGTTACATCTACCTTGTTTACAGATGTAACTGCAAGATCTAGCGTACTGCTGGCACATTGACAGTTGATTGAGGATTGGATGATGGTGGAATTAAACATGTGGTTAACTAACCTTAAAGAGATTGAGGACCTCTTAAAATTAATCAAAGGAAGTCATTTTACTTGCATGGAACCATTACCAAATATACTTGTTTATAAGCTGTTTTTTTCAGCACATTTTTAATGCAGTTTTTGTGGTAAAATTAGGTGCCTCGGCTGATA
This sequence comes from Echinops telfairi, assembly GCF_000313985.2. Taxonomy (NCBI): domain Eukaryota; kingdom Metazoa; phylum Chordata; class Mammalia; order Afrosoricida; family Tenrecidae; genus Echinops; species Echinops telfairi. Next base: position 60,720,985 of record NW_022103896.1, on the reverse strand, counting down.
TTCGGAGCGGCTTATACTCAAGTATATATGGTAAACTTCAATGTATGAATTTTTTTTCTGATTGATTTAATCATGTATACTAATGATGTATAATATTTAGCCTATATTGAAACTATACCTCAGAACGATCTTTGCACTTGTAAAAAGTCTCACATTTGTAATTCATTTTAAGACAGCCCATGCATCTGAATTTTTAGCCAACCAATAATTCTATAAGGGGAAAATAATAGTAGGGAGGTACCCAAAGTTTAGAGTAATCAGACATTGCGATCCAGGACACCATTCAGAAGGATTAGGGTGGGCACAAAGAATGGACATAGGAAACACAGGGAGGAAGTGAGATATGTGATGTTACATTATGGAGATGGCAGTCGATGACCTGAAACAAAATATGCGAATTTGTTCATGGAAAGCTGGTCTGTTCTGTAAACATTCATCTAATTTACAATGAAAAAATTGTTTTAATGCCGTGGAAACAGTTCCCTTTTTATTCTATAAATTAAAATATGAATATTTTTATTCATCTTAGGGGATTTTAAGCCTGTGATGAAATACAGTTTTTTAAAATAAATGTTGCCACATTTAAATTGTGTCACAGTCTTTTTGCAGTCATATGCCATTAAGAATTGTGTTTTTGTAAAGGTTAATTGCCAGTTTAAGTGGCTATTTCAGCTGAATTTTTCAGTTGCTACAATGTAAAATTGACAAGATTTGTTGCTGTTCAGATATGTTGAAAAGCAGAAGTTTACATTGGAAGTATGTTGTAGGAGAGGTGATAAAACTACAGCAACAGGATGCATTTAAGGAGTGTTTTATTAATTGAATTTCATTTCTCATACATCTATGATATGAAAAACCCCAAACCACATTTGTTTCTGTCAGGTTGGGAACCCACAGGGGCAGTTCGACCCTGTCCTGTAAGGTCTCTTGGAGTTGGAAGCTGCTCTGTGGCAGTGGGTTTGGTTTTGGCTTTGGTACACATGGAGACAGACCCACAACAACCCAGAACGGCAGAGCTTGACGTCCTGTGTGGGTAATAATAGAGGATGAGGGGATCGATCACTGTGTGTACTTTCGATATCAAATTAGTCTGCATTTGATTTTTAAACTTCGAGGAAAAAGAATGGCAGAGTTCAAACTTTGAATAGTACCATAGCTATTGAATAAACTGCAAAGAAAAACAAATACAAAGGTAATTTACGTAAGACGTGGATGCCAGAGTTGGAACTAAACTGCATTGGATTTTCAGTGGCTTTTTTTTTTTTTGCCACAAGCAAATTACCAGGCCCTTCTTTCAAGTTGCATGTGGGTGAATCAGAACTCTGTGGTCTTTCCTAGTAGCCAATCATAAGTATGATTTGCACCACCCAGGTGCAAATTCCACAGATGGAAAATGTCACTTGGAAAAAATTTCTTCATGTGATTTCATAAACCACCTTATTGTATCTTAACCAACTGTGATTGTCACAACCTTGCAAGATACTTAGGAAGCCAGACTGTGAGTGACTTATTTTCTATGTGAATTACATCTCAGAGTATCAACCGTGAAATAGAGACCTTTTCTAAGTTAATTTCAAGTGAGGCGTAAACCAAACCAAACTCGCTTCCATTGAGTTGATTCTGACTCACAGAGAGCCTATAGGAGGGGTAGAACTGCCCTGGTTAGTGTCTAAGACTAACGATTTATGGGAGTAGAAAGCCTAGTCTTTCTCCGGAAGTCAGACATAGATTGGTCTATCTTTGCCATGTACAGTAATATTTCTTCATATGCTGTTCACGTTGCAGCAGTTATATGCAACCGCATATAGTCATTTTAAACTAAAAAGTCTTGGTCAAAGTAAAATTGTTTATCTGTAGAAATGTATTATCTTGGGAAGAATTAATATATATTTTATTGGAGAATAAGAGAACAGTGATATTTATTATAAATTCTTCACTTGCTATGAAATAAAAACTATTCATCTTTGAAATCTACCTTCTAATGCAGTTTTCAAAACTTGTAATTTTGGTGTTTTCTACATGTGGAATATATTTAGTTTTCCTATTAGATATATTATCTAACTATTTATTAAATATTACACATCTTCCTCAAATAGAGCTTCTTGCTATATCTCATGTAAAAGTCGAATACTTCTTTATCACACCTAGAGGGATCTCTTTTTAACATATATGCTTTAAGATTCTTTGTTTTAAAGTTTGCGGTTGCAGTTCACATGTCATGTGATTCAGTGAGCCCAGTGAGGGCTGAGCCACCATCACAGGCCACTTTGAAAGCGCTCCCCCACCAGCCCCCTGTACACATCAATTTGAGGCTAAAAATGTGTCATTTTAATTTGGTAACTTTTTTCTAATAGTGTTTATTCCATACTCCCGTATTCACCTATGTCTTTTGTAAGCTAGCCATTATTTTGACCACTAATCCTATATTAATTAATATAAGCAAATCAAAGAAAAATCTGGTTAACTAAAATTCTAAATATATTAATTTTCCCATACTCTTTTGCTATTAAAAAATTAATGTCACATTTTAGACCTTGTGATATATGTGTGTGTGTGTGTGTGTGTGTGTGTGTGTAAAACGAAGGAACATAAAAAATTTATATCATTGTGTAAACACTACCAAAGTATTAATATCAGCTTTTACAACAGCATGTAAAAGGGTTATTTTAATTTCACATACCTTCATTGAGTATCTACTGTTATCCATGATTAATTCATAGGGTCCTAAAAGGTCCTAAAAGTGAAGATAGGTGTCCTTGTAATCTAGAGGTGAGCACATCTTAGATACCAAACTCCCAAACCACAAGTATGAGGTATATCTTATTTATCATGGTACCCCAGAATGTAGAACAGGACCTGACACGCGGGTGCTCAGGGCCCATCCAAAAAGACCAGAATGACTGTCCGCGTCAGTTCTCACTCCTAGCAACCCTGGAGGACAGAGGGTTTCCCGAGACTAAATCTTTGTATTTATTTATTTTTAATTGGGGAATTTTAATTTCATACTATAAATTCTGTTAAACAGGTTGAAGTACACATCAATTCCCCACCCTTGTATTCTGTCCCACCCCCTCCCCCGCCCCTGTGAGATTACTTTTCCCTCTTAGATACTTCCATCCTCCTTTACTCCCAAGTTTACACCTGTCAACCAGCGTTAGTTCATCTTCCCACACGTGCGCTCTTGTTCCTTGGGGACTGTCAGTCTTGCCCCTTTGCTGCACTAGTCTTTGTCTTGCTGTTTATCTTTCCAGTGATGGTCTCATATCCTATCTGCCCTTTTATGATTGCCTGACCTCTCTCAGCACAATGTTCTCCAGGGCCATCTTTGTTATGAAGTGCTTTGTTAGTTCATCTTTTTTTTAAAGCAGTGCATAGTATTCCATTGTATATATGTACCAAAGTTTATTTATCTCTTCTTCTAACGATTAGTTCTTGACCTGTTTCCAACCTCCTGCTATTCTGAACAGTGCTGCGATGAACATGGGAGAGCATATGTCTGTTTGTGTTATATCTCTTATTTCTTTAGGATGCATATCCAGCAGAGGTATTGTTGGGTCATGTGTAATTACTATTCCAAGTTGTCTCAGTTAGCATCTTAGCAATTTCCACAGATGTTGTACATATGTACAGACCCATCAGCATGCAGCATAGGAGAGTTGCAGTCTCTCACTCGGTCCAGTATTTGTGGTTGTCTTATTTTTAAATTTGGCGGTCATTGTCAGTGTGAGATATCTCTTTGTTTTGATTTGCAGTCTTCCAGATGGCTGGTAATCATGAGAATTTTTTCACGTGTGAAAAAATGTTTCAATGCAATTTTTTGTGAATTGTCTATTGGTGTTATTTACGGCTTTTTTTCAGATTATTTATTTTGTTATTATGCAGTCCTGCAATATTTTGTAGATTTTAAGAGATCAAGTCCCTTGTGTCTCGTGTCTGTTGTTAAAGATTTTTCCCAGTCCATCTGTTCTCCCTTTGTTCGTTTGATGTACGTGTCTTATTTTCAGTAGGTCCCAGTCATCTAGTTTGTCATCTGATGTGTGTACTTCTTTAAATCGATAGTTTGTCTGTACCGTGCAATAGGGTTCTTCAGTTTGTCTCTCTTTTCTCATCAGTTATCTCTATAGCTCTGGGGTTTTACATTTAGGCCTTTGAGATATTGTAAACTCTTCATGGGAGTAGAAAGCCTCATCTTTCTACATGAAGCAGCTAGTGTTTTCAAAGCAGCCCACTGCGTAACACACTACGCCACCAAGGCTTTTAGAGGAAATGTGTAGGTAGAAAAATGCATGGAAAAAAATTATCCCTTAAAAGAACCATGTTAGTAAAGTTAAAAAGCAGTGATCATGTCAAAGCCAACTCAGTAAGCCCATAGGAGAGAGTCATACTGCCCTTTTGAGTTTCTGAGACTGACACAGACATAGCGTCTGGGGTCTTAAAGGCTTGAAGATAAACAAGCGGCCATCCAGCTGAGAAGCATCAAAGCCCACATGGAAGAAGCACACCAGCCTGTCTGACCACAAGGTGCAGACATCAAAGAACTAAAAATCAGATTAGTGGGTGCCCACCTTCCTGATACGATCACTGAAGACAAACGTGTGCATAAGCAAAGGTGGTGAAGAAAGCTGATGGTGCCAGGCTATCAAAAGATATAGCGTCTGGGGTCTTAAAGGCTTGAAGATAAACAAGCGACCAACTAGATCAGAAGCAACAAAGCCCACATGGCAGAAGCACAACAGCATGCGTGACCACGAGTTGTCGAAGGGATCAGGTATCAAGCATCAAAGAACAAAAAATATCATTGTAGAGGTGGGTGAGTGCAGAATGGAGACTCAAAGCCTATCGGTAGGCAACTGAACACCCCCTTGCTGAAGGGTTGAGGGGAGGAGACGAGCCAATCAGGGTGCAGGGTAGCAACGATGAAACATGTAACTTTCCTCTAGTTCTTAAATGCTTCCTCCCTCCCACTATTATCATGATCCCAATTCTACCTTACAAATCTGGCTAGACCAGAGGATGTACATTGGTACAGATAGCAACTGGAAACACAGGGAATCCAGGACAGATGACTCCTTCAGGACCAGTGGTGAGAGGGGCGAGGCCTGGAGGGTGAAGGGAATGTGGGGTGGAAAGGGGGAACTGATTACAAGAATCTAGGTATTGCCTCCTCCCTGGGGGAGGGACAGCAGAGGAGGGGGGTGAGACATCGGACAGTGACTTATGACAAAACTATAATAAGTTGTGAATTATGAAGGGTTTGTGGGGGGGGGGGGGTGGGGAGGGAGGGGGAAAATGAGCAACTGATATTAAGGGCTGAGGTGGAGGGCAAATGTTTTGAGAATGAGGGCAGCGAATGTGCATATGTGCTTGACACACTGGATGTATGTATGGATTGTGATGAGAATTGTACGAGCCCCCAATAAAGTAATTTTAAAAAAATGAGTTGATACCAAGGGCTCAAGTAGAAAGCAAATGTTTTTAGAATGATGAGGGCAACATATACAAATGTGCTTGACACAGTGGATGGATGGATTGTGATAAAAGTTTTATGAGCCCCCAATAAAATGATTTTTAAAGGAAAAAGAAAAAAAAAAAAGGAAGTGGGCTCTTTCTCCAGCAGACGTGCAGCGGAGTTCAAACTGTGACCTTGTGGATTGCAGCCGTCTTGTGACCAGCGCGCCACCAGAGCCCCGTGTGCTAGCAGTAGTCGTTTCAAAACCTCCTGATTTTTTATTTGCTCTTCCTTTTTACTTCATATGCATGGATTTTGGTTGGTGGGAATGTACATTTGCTTGGTAAGAATATATATGACGCAGTGTGGGTTGATAGAAGATTGAAATGTTAAACCTGCAGTTTTTCTTAATAACCTCTAGATGGAGCTCCTGTATAATGTTGGTAAAGAATGGCACAGTCATGTAATATTTTCACAAGAGGATTTTCAGGCTCACCATCCATGCCTTTCCACTGTTTGACACGGGACATACACTTCACTCCTTCTTTGGGTAGATTTCAGACATAAGCCTTGTCAGGTGAGGTAGAAATGTAAGCACAATATTTATTTGATTCTATATTTTACACTCAGAATTTTAAAATGCAGAGGAAGTTGTAAGACAAAACTAAGCAAGAGGAAAGAGTCCATGAATTCAGGAAAGGGGAGAAGTTAAATTGTTCATCAATCTCATTTTCCACTCAGTTTTACTAATTTACTTTGAAATACTTCCTTTTCTTCCTAAAAGTCTTTATGATCCCAGTACCCTGCTGAATACTATGAATTTATGTGCACATCAAAACTAGCAAGATAGCCTGGGTATGTAGAATTAGAATTTATTGTCTAATTAGGACACTCTGTGAACCCTGAAGATTCTCTTTTGAAATTAATTCTTATGTTGGCAGCCAGGTGATGAAATAAGGGCTTTTAATTAAAGGGTGGGGATAGATTTCTGATGGGTCAGAATAATACCTAGTATTTTTCCCCTCTACTTTTTCTAACTGTATAAAGTAGCAAACTCCTTATGGGTCCACTTTTATATATTTTAATAGTAAGATGGACAAGTTAGGCCCTCCACTTCGAACTGGAAGAGCTGTGCACAGGTTGTATGACGGTGATAGAAAATCAGGCAGTGCCGTCAAAAGACATGAGTTATTACCCATTTACAAGTAAGTACTTGCAATTCAGCTTGGTTAATCTTTTTCAGATATTTCCTTAAAAATTTTCTATACTGGGATACCATAACTTAATCATTCCTATATTTAATTTAATTATTTTTAGTTCAAAAAGTTCTAAAAATTTTTTTAGGCCTTAAAACTTTTTCCTTTTACTGCTATAAATATAGCTATTTTAGACACATTCCATTAAAATTTTTTTTGGAGAATTTTTTTTAAAGGAGAGTAGGGGAATATTAGGTCGTATATATTATGTAACAATGTTTTTTTTTTAGCTAAGCAAGTGGCACATTTTTTTTAAACCAGAAAAATATTATAAGACATTCATTCTAGGGAACATCAGGCTTTAGCTACATAGAGCTATTGTCAGGTTTTCTGTATAAAAAGGAAAGGATGTAACACTGCCTGTGCATCTGTCTCTATTTATTATAGCTGGCACATAATCAGGCAAGTGTGTCGTGGCGGTCATTTCTGAGCTTTGTAAAACGAGGCTCCAAGGCTTTGCTGATTTGAGCTCCAATACTGGGTGTAGCCTTCTCTTTTTAAAATGATGAAATCAAAACTGAAAAATTAAAGTTGAAAAGTAAATGTCTAAAAACTTTTTAACCCAGGTCTCCTATAGCATTCTGCTTACTGTGTATAAAAACTGATAAATGCAAGGGTTGGGAAAATCTCAGAGATCTTACCAAAATCCATGTGTTAGTTTTAACTAGTGACAAATTCTAGAAGGAATGCTTTGATCCATGAACCTTTTTCTTAGCCCTTCTACTACCTGTGCCCTCTGAAGCTGATCTCAAAGAAACACTTAATAGTGTTTACTTAATAGTATTTACTACTTAATAGCAGTAAGTCAAATTACATGTAGTTCTAAAATCAAACCTTTATTGGCTATAAGAAGCAGATTCTAGTTATAGAATTGGGCAGCAATTTTCAGACTCTGGCCAGGAATAAAAGTGTGTTGACTTCAGAAGATTCTGGCAGCATGCTTTTAAGTACTTATAAGATAGACGGATCCTCAAATTCTCAAGAATTGTCCTTGTCATTCAGATTTAATAGCAGTTCTTTAGAAATTATTAAAAGATATGTGGAAAATAAATGATAAAAACTTACTAATCGCAGCTTTTTATATTGCTAATCATATTCTCCAAATCCCAACATTTTGTCCAAATTAATTGATAGTTTCTGGTACAGTAAAGTTTTGTGTGTGTGTGTGTGTGTTTATAGCTCATTTGAATCTTATATGAAGATGATAGTATTTCTAAAATGCTTAATTCCAGAGCCAAAAATGTACTTTCTCTTCCGCTTTGACGCTCTCACTGGGGATTTCCCATCCTTGAGCAGTGAATAGTGAGTTCCCGAGACACTGTAGCAGATTTGCCACTGACTATATGAAGGCCACATGAAAAGATTTTTGCTTTTCACATTTAGAAATGACCATTTAAAGGCTAAACTACTCAAAAAAGCATGTCTTTGAATGGCAGCTTTTATATATTTATATAGAGTTTCTGAGGTTTTGTAAATCTCTGTGGGAAAGCACAGCCTCATCTTTCTCCCAAGGAGTGGCTGGTGGATTTGAACTGCCAGCTTTGGCTGGTTAGTAGCTCACCGCTTACTTGACAGTGCTACCAAAGCTCGTGACTCTGTAAGTAGATGTTTAAAAAATTACTACACTCTCTACAACTTTGCTAAATAAATTGAAGAGGTAGTATTTCAGCCACAATTGAAGAACTTCTAATCTAAAGTGCCGTAATTGTTTAAAAGTATTTTGTCTATTTAAGCTAACATAATATTGCTTAGCTATGAAGTGAAGATTTGACTGATGTAAGGGAGCTATGCTTTATTCGCCATTTGAACCCTGGAATATACTAGCTGTTTCATCGTTGTTAAGTTACCTAAGCATTCTTTGCCTCATATGTGCCAAATTATTTCAAGTTTTAAATAAGTCAGTGTCTAAAGGGCAAAGTAGCTACAGCAAATCATAGGCCTATTGTAGAAATTCCCACTTGTGATAACAGCAGTGGCAACAATAATAGGATCCTCAGCAATTAACCAAATGTTTTACATAAATTATACTTTTTATAGCTTTACATCCTATAAAATAAGTTGGTTTCATAAAGGTTGACCACTATCACAGTGGTCTGTGGCTGTTGGGATTTGAAACCAGATCCATTTGAATCCCACTGATCCATATGTGAGGGACCTTCAGAATGTGTTCGTGGAAAAATTGAAGTAAAAGTAAGTAGAATTTTCCCACAAACTTTTTGAAATCTTTCATGTTTGTCTTAACTTTTTTTGATTCCTGAATATTCTCAAGGAGTTGAACAGTAATCCAATCCAAATGTTTCCTCTACTGATATCACATGGTCTAGGTTATGTTGGTGAAAAGAAATCTTTAAAGAATAAAACTGCATTAACCTGATTACTGTGGTTTATGAATAAATGAAATATGTTTATTTGGCATGTATTATATATTTTTTTAACATTTAAATATTTGGTTAAAATGTTTTTTTAGCCATATTATATAAGATTGAATAACAGCAAAACCTATTTCCTATATGATTTAGCAATTATATATAGACAACTATTAAACATTTATTTGGAGGGAATTAAAAGATTTCCTTATTTTTAAATTTGAGACCTTTTAGTATTAGTAACTTAAACATTGAATGTTTACATATTTTAGTTTTTCTGTGCCTTCAGCATAATGTCAATTTGTGCAAAATGCCTTGGTTTATTTTTGGTATTAACTACATGTTTTCAAACTTAAAATAAATATTAGTCTTCGATTGAACTTTTAACATATGATTTTTTTTCTAGTTATATAAGAAAGCAAGTAGAGACATAAAAGTTTTCATGTTTACTCTTTCTCTGTTCTAGAAGTAACATCAAATCTCGAAATTCCACACCACCTAGTTTGGCAAAAAACCCTGCCTCTGGAGTGCCAGCAAGTAAAAGGAGAACGCACACCGAGGGCCACGGGAGCAGGTGGGTTCTGGGCCGCTGTCATCAACTGCAGTCAGAGCGTGATCTTCAAGCTTTCTGTCCATCTCATGTGATGCTGAGGAATTAGTTGTTCATAAGTAATATTTCTCCCATATCTTGTAGTTATGCTTTTTATAGCTAATGCTCAAAGACAATTCCTTTCATTCCCCTGGCCTTATTGTTGCTTTTTTCCCTATTATTGTAGTATCTTTGCTTTTACCTATGCAAATCGATCCTTTAAGCCACTACGACTGTGTTGTAATTTTAAAACATTTAAACTGACCTCTGAAGTTGTGATTACATATATACGTCTTACTTTCCCTTCAAATATGACTTGATATTTGTTCAACTTTATCATTGAGCATGAAAAAAAACTGGGTTTTTTTGTTTTTTTTTTAGCATGTAAGAAAATTGCCTTAGGTACTAGGGAATCCTTTGGAGTATTGGGTAATGCCTCGAGCTTGCTAACTGCAAGGTCAGTAGTTCAGTCCCACTAGCTGCTAACTCTAGAGAAAGCTAAGACTTTCTGCTCCATGTTGACAGTAGCAATGTTAACTAGCAAGTTACCAATTAAATTAGCCCCTCTATGAGAACCCAAGGGAAAGTAAAGATTTACAGCCTCAGAAACCCAAAGAGGCAGTCCTACTCTGACCTGTAGATTGGCTATGCGGCAGATTTAATTCACTGGCAGTGGGTGTCGACTTTGGCTTTTAGTCCTAGTTAGTGATATTTCTTATATACACCCAAACTTATTCCAGAAAATGTTAAGGTAACATCCAGAAATGTTTAAGAGACAGTAGGATACGATAGTTTAAAAGTGGAAGAAGAGTAGGGAAGAAAAGTTAAATAAACATCCTAGCAGCGTAGTCATCCACGATTCATAATGTCTGGGGAAAAAAATCAAGCCACTTTCTGTGGAGAAACCCAACCAATCCTAAGGACTGAAACCACTGTCCAATGAGTTCTAAAGAGAATAACGTGATTGGCCACTTGCTAGTTAGCATTCTTGCCAATAATCTGGCAGTGCATTTAATAGGGTTCTTGGGAATGTAGGATGCTGGCCCGGACTGCTCACCCCAGTCACTTAACACAAACATGCCCCGGCTCCTCCCAGAGATCCCCATTGCGTTGGCTGGAGGAGTGGGGCCTGGGCAGCTGTCCTTTTAAAAGCTTCACGGACAAAGATTATGCCTGACAAGGGTTGAGAACCATAGTAGGGTATAAGCAAATGGTTACCTTTCTGGCCAAATTGTCTAATAAATACTGTTTGATGCAGCTGAGGTTATGGTATACTTTAAATATCAAAGAATTGAGTATAAGCCTCTTATAGTACTAGAGTATAATTCTTTCTGTGTTGTTTGTCTGTGTGGAGTCAGGTGAATCAGAGTTGACTTTAACTAATGTAAAATGTTAGGAAAATGGAACTGGTTTTGAATGGCTGACCTTGCAGTTAGGAAACCCCTATATAGCCCACTACACTACCAGGGCACTTTTCTCTCTCCACAGAGTAAGGAAAATGAAGCGCCTACAGCGAGGAGCAAAAATCGTACATTATAAAATAATTTTGAATGATGTTGAAATCTTCTCATTCACTTTCTTTTTAAATTGTTTATATGTGATAGAAAGCCCAGACCCATGCTCACGTGACCTCCTCTCAGTATCCCAGCCCTGATCCCAGGTGAAGATAATTATAACTGTCACAGATTACGACACTGCAGAGGTTGAGGTTGTGGTAGTGTGAGAGATGACATATCTTGGAAGACCCTTCCGCTCAGAACGCCTGAAAACGTTGGGTAAATAGAACCTGCATCTTGAATGCATAGCTGAGCGCTTAAAAATGCCAGGGAACAAACATGTAAAGGACGTTAAAGAAATGAGATTGGTAAAGTAACACTAACGCTGCAGATGTATTTTCGGCTTTTGGTTGCCTGTCATAGTTAGAAGCTGGTATGGTAAGGTCATTGTAGGACAGAGTTCTTGGACTTGTACGAACTAGAGCATTAGTAACTCAGCTTCCCTATCCCTCCACTCTCCATGCCTCTTACTCTTCATTCACCAAGGAGCAATCATCGTAAGCTCACTTAGAGAGATTTGTGTGACTATAATACATCAGACTTGACTTTATAATCATTCAGAGCAGTGGTTTTCAAACTTCCTAATGCTGCGACCCTTTCATACAGTTCCTCGTGTTGTGGTGACCCCTCCCAACCATAAAGTGATTTTCGTTGCTACTTCATCAGTGTAATTTTGCTACTGTTATGAATCAGGCAACCCCTGTGAAAGGGTCGTTCAATCCCCAAAGGGGTCGTGACCCACAGGTTGAGAACCGCTGAGTTAGAGGAAATAGGGGCAGTAGTAAGCATTTCTCTTTCGTGAGGCCCTTATAGCAGTCCGGAAGCTGTTCTGGCTCTCCCAATGACTATGTAGGTATGAAAGTTCCTATAAGTGGGTGTGGAGTCAATTAGAAAATCTGTTTACAAAAATAAAGTCATTACCTCTTATCACACAGTTTCCTAGCCATAGCTTCCAGGTCACATCAAGCATATGCAAGGGACCTTCAAGAAACCCATAGGAAAATTCCATTCACTCATAATTTCCTTTTTCCACCAACCTTTTAAAAGTCCCCTGTTACGTGCCTGGAGACACAACTGGCATTGCACTTTTAAGATTTATTGAAACAAAGAAAAGAAGTTAATTTTCAGAGAAAAGGAGAAAAGGATTTATTCACAGTTTTCTAATAATGCCCAAGTTATAGCGAAGGAGAAAGAAAATCCACCAAGCAGGCACAGGAAACGTGTCTGCGTCAGCCATGGCGCAGAGAAATGTAAGCGTTCCGCCCCCACCCCCACCCTATAGGTCTTAATTGCAGGTTCACCATCACATGAGTTTAAGGATTAAAAGTGCAGTTCTTAATTGGAAGACAATTAAAATGTTCTTGGGTTAGGAGCTTCTTAGAAACAAAAGCTGCTCCTATTTGGTGTGAAATTCTCGCAACTAAGGCTTTCCAACAGATACATCCAAGAAACATGAGCTCCCAATTCCAGGTTACAGAGCACACAAGGAGATTCTACACAAATAAATAAGCCATCAATAGTGAACGTGGGCTAGCAGAAAAGAATAGCATGTTCATGACTTACGGTATTAAAATAGTCAAAACCAAACTAGAAAGTAGGTGTGTTTGAAATAGTTTATAAGAGAGTAAATTGAAATAACTAATAGTGACAAGCCATTGGGCTGCCAGCTGCAAAATCAGTAGTTTAAGCTTCCTATCCATTCTATGGACGAAAGAAGAGACGGTCTTTTCCCATAAAATGTATAAAATGTATAGTCCCTGCAACTAGATAGGGTTGCTGTAAGTTGGAATTGACTCGATGGTAGTGAGTTTTGTATTTTGTGTCCTCTAATTTTAAAAGAACCAAAGAGGAATTCTGAAATAATGGAATTGTGTATTTGTAAGACAACAACCTTAGTTTACTTTCCTTTGGCATTCTTTCTTGATTGTGGTTGTCTCCCAGTTCATTACTATCTTTTTTACGGGTCGAAGGAATTATGCTGACAGCTATCATTTTGTTATCCACACCAGAGAGATGCCGCTTGTTCCAGCCACTCCGCAACTCTGCTGTTGAGCTAACAGGCGAGGACACAAAGTACAGCACCGAAAATGCTAGCACTTGATCTTATTTGCATCTCAGGAGTCTTATAAGAAAGCCTAGTGACATTTTTATTTTAAAAGCACCCCTAAGCTGCTTTCATGAAAGAATTCTCCAAGTGCCCTTTATAACTGCTTTCTGAGAAGGAAATTTAAAGATGCTACAAGTCCCAGTTATCTGGATGTGTTGTTAGGTGACTGGTCCTGTGCCATCATCACAATTTTTCTACTGTGTTTGAACCCATTGTTGTAGCCACTGTAGCTCTCCGTGAGCACTGCCCCTCTGCGGCACCAAGCACGACACCTGGTCTCTCTTGACAGCATGTCCAAAGTACACTAGAAGAAATCCCACTCTTCTTTCCTCTGAAGAGCATCCGCCTGTACTTCTTCCAAGATGGATTTGTTTGTTCTTTTGGCATTCTCTGGTAATTTAAAATTCTTCACTGGCACCCTTGATTAGGGCACCAAAGACCTTGATTATTCTGAGGTCTTCCTTATTCAGTATCCAGTTTTCACATGCCTATGGCTTGGGTCAGATGCACCTTAGTCCTCAAAGTAACCTTACTTTCCAATACTTTAAAGAGGTCTTGTGTAGCAGATTAACCCAGACACTGTGTCTCTTGATGTCTTGACTGTTGTGGATCCAATCCAGACAAAATCCTTGACAACTTCAAGCTATTCTCCATTTATCCTGGTGTAAACTACCCGTCCAATTATAAGGGTTTTAGTCTTCTTAGCATTGAGTCATGATCCACACGGAAGGCTGCAATCCTTGATCTTCATCAGCAAGTGTCTCAAGTTATTCTCCCTTTCAGCAAGCAAGGTGGGTCACCTGCATATCGCAGCTTGTCAATAAGCCTTCCGCCAATCCTGCTGCCACATTCTTCATATAAGCCAGCTTCTCTGATGATTTGCTCAGCATACAGTTTGAATAACTATGGTGAGAGGGAAGCAACCCCCCATGCACACACTGTTCCTGATTTTAAACCATGTGGTATTCCTTTGTTCTGTTCCCATACCTGCCTCTTGATCCGGGTATAAATGCCAAATGAGCACAATCAAGTACTGTGGAATGCTCATTCTTCTGAAGGTTATGCGTAGTTTATTGTGGTCCATGTAGTCAAATGCCTTGGCATACTTAATAAAACACAATCTAATATCGTTCTGGTATTCTCTGTATACAAATACTTAAATGTTTCATCAGTAGAATCTGTGTTTACTCCGGCCTGTCTATTGTAACAAGACTCTAATACTGTCAAACATCTTTCTCTAAACCCACCTTAAAATATATATTTCTGGAATCTGTTTTACCTGCATGGAGGGGTTTTGTTTACCAACTCACGCTTCAGGGTGTCCACAGGTCTTGTTGTGAATATATTTATATGATGGCAGTAATTTCAGAGAAGAGTAACATTTATTGAATCTTCTCATCAGGGAGGCTCTTTAGTAAAGGGCTACAGCATAGAGCAAATGGAAAGCGTGGCTGCGCTGGGTCATGAAACTCCTCCTCATGGGGCCAAATAAAAGGCTAGTGAAAATATTGAGAATAACAGTATTAACGAATAGGTGTTTGCTTTTTCAATCTGAACCAGAAGCATATTAAACATGAGTGTAAATAAGCTTTGATTATACTTAATATTATCTCCTGGTCCCTAGACTGAGGATTTGAAAACAACTCATGTGTGCTTTGTTTTCCACTTTCTTTCCGGACTTCTTTAGGCCAGATGGTGACTACCTGTCTTCCCTGAATGGTGGAAACATTAGAAGCTGTGAAGGAATTTCATCTGGACACTTACCAAAATTCTGCCACGAATGTGGGACCAAATACCCTGTAGAATGGGCAAAGTTCTGCTGTGAGTGTGGCATTCGAAGAATGGTGCTGTGAACATGACCCAAGGTCCTGAGTTACATGTCTAGAGTTCCATGGATGCTAGAGCACTTCCTGTAGTTGATTTTGTGCTAAAATATTCAAAATACCTTTCCCAGTAATTTTTGGAGCATAATTCCTTGGCTATGTCATGTGTATGTGTATACTGTATATATATTGTATATAATAAATATCTGATACTTCATTCTGTGCCCTTCAATTATAAGTTCACATTCATGTTAGAAAATAATTTCACATGAAATCATTAACTTAGATACTGATTTCTTGGCAATGGTATGAAAGCATATTAGGTACACTTTCACAAATGCAAACTTTAATACTGAGGATTTAACCTGCAGCAAAACAATCACAATAAACTTTTTTTTTTCCAAATTGGTGCCTATCATTGTATAGTATTATAGTAGGAATTTCGTACTTGAGGGTAATACGTTTAGTCACAATTAGTCATGTGAGATTTCCTTCCTGCAGAGAGTTTGAACACTTAATTTTATAAATCTTTAAAAAGAAAAGTCCGCTATCATTTACTTAGTGCATTATTTAAATATTCTCACACATCTTTTTGAAGATATGATTATGTGCTTTCTTTTTAAGATAAATGGAAATACAAATGTATCATATTCTAAGTAGAATTGACTTTCAATTATCTGTAAGAGTTAAACATAAATGCTTTTTACTTTCAATTGTGTCTCCAAATTTCATATTTGTCCTGCTACCCCATAACCTTATGTATGAGTCATGGTCATAATATACAGCTACTTTTTTTTTTTTCAAAATTTGAAGTTAATTTAATGTACATTGCATATTTCTTTCGAACTCTTACATGTTGAAATATGTTTTCTTTCTATAGGGCTGAATTTAGAAGAAATTATTTTAACAGCCACCTCTGTTGATAAATAATAATTATGGTCATTAATTGTTAGTACAGGGTACACAGGTAAAAAGTATATTAATTTGAGTCCCTTGAAGAATAGTTAGAGTGGCTATAGGAAAGTTAACAGAATATCTCATTTTCTCTCCCCATATTTTCTTCTCTAGTGTTTAATGTTGAAACACCATTTATGTCACAATAAAAAGTCATGGAAGTATATATTGTTATAATGTGTAGTTGGTTTATAATACCATTTAATATATGCAAACATTTCACTATAGTTTGTCCTTAACTTTGACCAAAATCCAGCTTTCACCCCCAACAGTTTTATTGGCATATAATTCACCCTAAAAATTCATTAGTTCAGTCGCATCAAGAATAGTTGTACAATAATCACCACAATCCGTTTTAGAACATTTTCTTCATTCTTGCTGTTAGGTCCTCGTTTCCCCCAAACTTTTCTTCCTCTGATAGGCTTACCTATCCTGGATTTCATACGCAGAAAAATGTAGGTTCAAAAACTAACAACAATAACAATGTAAAACAAAAACCTCAATTGAAAAGAAAGCAGAAAATATTAAAAATTTTAACAGACCGAAAGATAGGGTGCTAATTCTAAACTAGCTGCGTCTGCAGCAGTCCACTTCCTAGTGCATTCCGTATGCCAGCAAAGTCATTCACGTCCTCGTTCACATGCATTTCCCGTCACTTAAAAAAATGGAAACAGCTTTAACGTGAGTTAAAGGGAGATCAAGCGGTATTATTTCTGACATAATCAACCTTACTATGTTCTCTGTTGGATAACGGTTACTCACATATCTCAGTGATGATCAGGGGATTCAACAGAGGCTTAATTCATGTGTGCACCCTGCAAATGGATTTGGGGCTTCCACTGTCTTCCATAGCCACCTGAAAACCAGGTGTTCACAGTTTAAGCTCTGATACCATTCCTGTTTTTTAGACTTGGATTACATTATTTATAATCCTCGGATCATGCTGGTTGCTGTGCTTCTTCCGTGTGGACTTGGTTGACACCTCACTTTCATGATAAGCAGCTATCTGAGACCCCAGACACTCCTGAGAGCCAGGTGTCATCGAGTTTCTTCACTGCACTTTGCTCTAACATCCATAGCGTGAGTAGTCTCTTCATGAGGGTGAGCCGCAAGCAGGGCCACGTCATAAGAACTAACTTCTGAGATCGGGGCTAGAATTAAGTGCAATCCCCAAATCCATTCATGCATCTATGGTTTATATATAGCTGTCATTGTCACTCAAAATGCAATGCACTTCTTAGTAATAATATTTTTGATTGTGTGTGTACTCATTCAGTGATTCTGTAGTGTTTCTGGTCAAACCTAAGAGCGTGTATGTTATTTTTAAAGAACAAACTTCCTTTATGTTTTAGACAATTGGTAACTTCCTGTTTATAATCAGTAAGGATCAACAGAAATTTGTGATTTAGAATGTTCTCATTTATTTATGCATATATTTTATAATTGCATTAATGATTAGGTTTAAAGTTTGGGCAGGTTGTGTAGACGTAGTGGTAGTGGGAATTGTTATCTACTATACAGTGGAGCCCCGGTACGCGACTGCATCAGTACTCAACACAATGGGATTTCGACACAAAATGTCGAGAAAGTTTTGCAGTGGAATTCGAACAAAACATCAGAATCTGACCCAATGCATGAGCTTTGTAAACAAAAGCAGTTCGTGTTTCAGTCACTTGGTGTTAGTTGGCGTTGTTAGTATGCATTGTTTAAACCTTTTGCGGCTGTGTTCCAAGCGTTTTGCTATAATTTTCTTAGTTTTTGTGGCATTTTGTACTGGTTTTACATAGAAAACATTGTTCCTAAGAAAGATTTTTGAAAAGAATCATCATGATAAGAAACTGGTTAGCCGTGTTATTGATATTGTCGATAATAATTTAGTCAACCCTTTGAGAAAACAGTTAAGGATATAACAGCAGACCACATTAGACAGATTTTTTTTTTAGAGAGAGCCAACCAGGTCCTAGTGGAAAAAGGCAAAGTAGCGGAAGGGCTGCTGCCAGTGATTTTTAGGGAAAAGGGGATTCCCTTTTCGAGCACTGACTCTCCCCACCTCTCCTCTCCACGTCCGTGTCCACAGATCTAGATCCTCCTCCATCAGTGTGCTATGGGTCCCACTGTAATCGTTAAAAACTTTTTAAATGTTGTGTTTCTTATTTAAATTATATTATTTAACTCTGAACTTATTTACTTTGAAGTTTCTGTGTAATGTTTTGTATAAAAAGGCAAGGTTAGGGGAAAAGTTGGTGGTTGAGAATGGATTAATCCGTTTTCAGTTATTGCTTATGGAAAAATTGCTTCGGAACTCAACTGCATCGCATCTCGATGCTCCTAGAATGGATTAGCGTCAAGGTCCGGGGTTCTGCTCTACCTTATTACTCTTCTGACTTTTTGTTAAATGTTTTTGTTTATTTATTTCTCATTGTTACTCAATCATATGGGTTAAGAAAATAAACAAATCAAATTGTTCCAACAACTAGAATAAGCTGTAATAAATTCAAATGACTAATGTATATACTAAAATGCCATTTTAAAAATTGCTAGTTTTGTCCTGTTATAACTCACGGAGAAGAATATTAAACTTTGGAACTCAACACTTTTATTACAGGCCACATGATTTTTAAGGCTGCATGATTTTGTGAAAGAAGGAGTAGATAAATGAGTTGAAATTAATTAAACTGGCACAAGATTGTTCTCAATAAATTTTATAGTAGCAAATGTTTGAAGGTATTCCTTTGAAAATGAATTGTTAAGAAATTAGCCAATTTCTGATCCCAGAGATCATTATAACTGTTAAATAGATGAAGTATTTATGAATCATGAAGCATGTGTGACAATGTATCTAAATGAATTTTTATATTACTTTCACAATTCCTCACATTGGCTTCTTGTGCAATCATTCACTTTTTAAGATATTTTCTTAGATCTATGCATCATTTATTATTTATTTTCAAAAGTAATTGTGTTTAGAATAAGAACTTATTTTAACTTGAATTTAAAGTGTAAAAATTCCTTATATCTTACTGTGAAAGCAGTTAACGTAAGACTATTGTGACTGCTGTTCTCTCTCATCCGCTACATTTTTTAAATCACATTTTGAACCTGTTCAATAAAAATATGCATAAAAATGCTAACTGGTGTCATCAATGTCTTTTAGCCAACTGTATATAAAAAGGAACACACTAAAATATATATATCTATTTTAATCATTTTATTGGGTGCTCGTACAATTCTTATCACAATCCATGCATATATCCATTGTGTCAAGCACATTTGTAACATTTGTTGCCATCATCATTCTCAAAGCATTTACTTTCTACTTGAGCCCTTAATATCAGCTCCTCAGTTTTCCCCCTCCCTCCCCACTAAATATTTAAAATTAAAGATGCAGATTTTTCTAAGAGGAAGTTGGGTTACATTGTCAGTTTTTATCTTCAAGCGTTGGCTTTTGGAACAAGTTATTGCTATTTTGGTAGACTGAAGAATATCAGAGCTTTAAAGTATTACAAATTATACCTGAAGTATAAGTATGTCTTTCCTACAAGATTTTTAACATACAGAAGCATTCTCTTCATAGCCAATGAAGATGAGCATTGGAAAACAACTAACATCTATATTAGTGGCAAACTTGGATATTGCTAGATAAAAAGTTTAATGGCAATTAGCTAGTGTTGACTCTTAACATTTAAATTTACAAAAATGGTAAACATTTTTTCACTAGTGGAAATATGATCAGATTGTTAGGTGGAGGTGGTTAAGTTGATCAGATTGTTTACATGTCCAGAGTTCATGAGACGAACACTTAGGAGCGTTCTGGCTGGACTTCTTCTCCAGCCCCACATGTCCTCCAATGTATCCATTCTGTAGTTTTCCCTATTCCAGTCCAGCCTTCACATGCCTGTGAGGTAATTAAAAAGACCACGGATTGGCTCAAGTTCACATTAGTTTTCAAAGTGATATCTTTTTAACAGAGGAGGAGCTCTTCTGTATCAGATTTGCCTGATGCAATATATAAATTTCTTGACTTCTGCTGCTCTGAGCATTGATTGTGGATCAAAATAAAATCATCGAAAACCTCAACCAGTTGTGTTTACCGTGACGTTGCTTACTGGGCCAGTTGTGGAGTTTTGCTTTGTTTTTATGTTCAGGTATAACATATAACAGGTTAGTCTAATCAAAAGTAACTGTTCACAGGGTCTTCAGAAAGCAAGGTTCTATCCTCAACTTTCAGATTGTCTATTAATCTTACGTCCTTTTATTCAGGTATTTCAATTTGCTCAGCGTGCAGATTGAATGTGTCTAGTGAAAGCAATACAACTGGAATGAATTCCTTTTCTGATTTTATGAAGCCTTTAAGACCCCAGATGCCATATCTTTAGATAGCGAGGCACCATCAGCTTTCTTCACCACATTTGCTTAATTGCTCCCATTTTGGAAGAGCAGATATTTAATAAAACATTTTTATTCATTTAGTTAAATGTATAGTCTTTATACAGAAATGTCATATGCACCATGAGATATATTAGCAATATAATTTCAAACATTTAATTTCTCAAGCATGATTATCCTTGAAAACATGGCATTCAACTAACTCTTCATATGAAAAATTATAAAGTCAAAAATCAAAATATTAAATACATAAAAATAATTGGTAAGTCTATTTTTCAATATATGACTTTCTGTGGATGATATCAAAACACAATTTGAGGGAACCACGTGTGGTAGAGCAAATTCTGTGTTCTTCCTTCTTGATAAGCATTTGTCTGGTTTTCTCTCTGATAGCAGCAAAGATATCTATTTCTCACTCACTCCATTACCAGAAAGCTATTACATGCAATGAGGAGGAATTTTATAGTTTACTGGCACAGATATTTTGCTATGGTTTGAATATGAAACATTAGATAATATTAGAAATTAAAATACTACAGTGTCCAGGTCATACCCATTTATCTAGGTCGTATCTACGAATGAAAAACTAGGTCCATCTGTGATGCATGTGAACTGTGTGAGCATTTGGCCTGTTAGTGGTTAGCATCTTGGTCAGTTTCTGTATTGAATCCCATCTCAATGCTCACATTTTGTTTTCCACACTTTCGTGCCACTAGGGGGCGACGTGGGCTTAGGGAAACACCTGGCGATTTGACTGTGCAGCAAGCACTCTGCAGTGGCAGACTGCGGTTTCTAGGAGGGTGTCAGGGTTGAATGGAGAAATTGAGCTCCAGAGGCAGCAGTTAGCAGGGAGTTAGAAGCGACATCCTTCTTGTGAGATGTAGCCTGCTGTCCATGGTGGCAGCAGTTAAGGTCTCTAAGCGTTCTGCCTTCCACTGGAGTAGTTTGTCAGTAGAATGTGTTTCTGGCTGAGTAGCTTCCAAACTTGATTATCTTGCTCTTCTCGGTCATCTGTGAAGTATTTAGTACCTTTTTTGCTTCATCTACTAGACTGGACTCCATTATTTGCACTTAAAAACTCTTGATAAATGTTAGTATAGTCTGCTTTGGAAGCTGGAGATGTGTTTAAAATCATATTTAAAATCCTCAGTATGCCAAATTAAGACATCTTTCTTCATTCCATCCACGGTGTTAGGTAATTGGAAAACTGAGTTATCAAAACTCAAATCCACTGCCCGGAGTCAATGCCAATTCCTGGCACAAGGTAGAGATCTCCTTAGGATTTTAGCAACCATACATCTTTATGAGAGCAGGCAGCCTCACTTTTCTCCGAAGAAGGATGGATGGGTTTGAACAGCCAACCTTGTGGTTAGCAGACTAATAGCCCACTACACCACCAGAGCTCCTTTGTTTATTTTAAGTGGGTATAATTATATCCATCTTTTAGGGCTGATTTAACCATAACCGTAATGTGCAAAATCTTTGCCACACTGGTGCTTAACAGACTCTCTGTAAATGGCATCATTTATTGGTATATAAATGTATATATTCTGGTTGTCAGATCCCTGGTAGTGTGGTGGTCCTGCATTGGACTGAGATCTATTTGCTCGGCATTTCAAAACCACCAGAAGCTCTGAGGGAGAAAGAGTGGGCTTCCCACTTCCATAAACAGTTACAGTCTCACGAACGCATAGTGGGGTCACTATGAGTCAGCATTGACCTGATGACCATCAGTTGTTTGTTGTTTTATACTCATACGAGTTATTGAATATGACAGGTCCTGTTGTAGGTGTTAAGAATTACAGCAGTGAACGAGGCAACCAAGAGCCTGGCTTTCTGGAAGTAGGGGATGATTCAAAACAAAGAAGGCAGTTTCATAAATATATTCTTATTAGATTATGGCAAGTGTTATAGATAAACAAAAGCAGGGAATGAGTTAGGGAACCAGAATTGGGTAATACATTTAAATAAGGTGATCAGGAATGATTTCATTGAGGAAGTGTTTGAGAAAGATCAAGCGAAAGAAGAGGGATCGTGGAGACATTATTGTCTATCCCGCGTTTTTACTGTAGGGAATGGTGTATGGGGCCGTTTTTCATTCACTGTTAGTGCTTTCTCCTACAAAGTGTCAGTGTGCTAAGGCGTGCTGGTTCCGAGGGAGGAACGAGTGCTATTTCATGGAGGGTTGAAAGCGCACGTGCAAAGGCTCTCTGAAAGGGGCCTGTGGCTCTGGAATTGAGTGAGCAGCGGGGAGAGGAGTCCATGGGCAAGGCAGAGCTAACTACATGACTCCCGTATGCCTCAGAGACGATTAGGATGACTTTGCATTGTCGTTCTACAAAGCCAAGGAAGGGTGTTGACGAGGGACGTGCGAAGATTTAATGTAAACCCATTATTGATCAAATTAAATATTCTTAACACTCAGCTTGCAGAAAGAGATCACACTATAGAATGTACAGTTGAAGCAAACTGAGACGTGCCTTCCCTCCCTGACAGCCATACCAAAGTGTAGTTCCCTCATTGCACCGAGTCCCCTCCGGTCGCCCAACCCGCTCCTGTCTTTACAAGGCACTTTCCCCTCTGTCAGACTGATACTCCTTGTCTGCTCCTAGAAGACAGTTCTTGGGAGGGATTAAGCATCATCAGAACAAAAAATCTTACTATAGCGAATGAGGGGGTCGTGCAGAGTGAAGACCCAAAGCCCATTTGTAGGCCACTGGAGATCCCCTTGCAGAGGGGTCTCGGGGAGGAGACGAGCCAGTCAGGGTGCGATGTAGCAATGATGAAACATACAACTTTCCTCTAGTTCCTAAATGCTTCCTCCGCCCCCCCACTATCATGATCCCAATTCGACCTTGCAAGTCTGGCTAGACCAGAGGATGTACACTGGTACAGATTGGAACTGGAAACACAGGGAATCCAGGGCGGATGATCCCTTCAGGACCAGTGGTGTGAGTGGAGATACTGGGAGTGTAGAGGGAGAGTGGGTTGGAAAGGGGGAACCGATTACAAGGATCTACACGTGACCTCCTCCCTGGGGGACAGACATCAGAAAAGTGGGTGAAGGGAGACGTCAGACAGGGCAAGATATGACAAAATAATAATTTGTAAATTATCAAGGGCTCATGAGGGAGGGGGGAGGGGGGAGGGAGAGGGGGAAAAATGGAGGACTTGATGCCGGGGGTTTAAGTGGAGAGGAAATGTTTTGAGAATGATGAGGGCAATGAATGTACAAATATGCTTTACAAAATTGATGTATGTATGAGTTGCGATAAGAGTTGTCTGAGCCCCTAATAAAACTATTAAAAAATAAATAAATAAACTAAAAAAAATTTTCATTATGAAAACAAACAAACAAAAAACAACCTACTCTGTGTTAACTGGCAACACAGCAAAACCCCTATTTCCAAATAAGGACATATTCACAGATACCCAGGGTCAGGGCTTCCACATATTTTTGGAGAAGATACTGTTCAGCCCACAATGCCTTGAGGAAGAAAGGCCAGTGGAGGGGCGGGTAGATTGGAGCTGCGGAAATTCCAAAATAGATGCTGTGGTCGGCCTCCCCACGACTGACTCATCTGTCAATGCTCCCTAATATTTGGCACAATATAGAAGAGACAGACAGGTGCATACGGAGTCGTGACAAAAGGAATGCAGTAAGTACTAAGACAGAGGGATGGATAAGAAGTCCTTTGCATTTTTTTTCAAAACCATTTTATTGAGAGTCAGTACGGATATCATATCATTCCATAGTTCAATGCCATCAAGCAGTGTTGTACAATGGCTACCACCATCAGTTTCAAAGTCTTTTGTGTCTTTGTGAAGAATTTTATTCATAATTATTTCCTCCTCAGAAGGATCTTCCTGCGCACCTTACCTAAACACATCACCCTGTTCCATCAAACTGTCTCATAACACTTCTTTTTTCTCCCATGGAATTTCTTTTCTGAAAATAATATTGTTCAGCTTCCATTGACCATTGTCTCTCTCGGAAACTCCATGAAGGCAGGGATTTTATTTGCTTTGTTGTTGTTGTTGTTATACCCGTAGTTTCGAACTATTGAAGATATTTGCTTACTAAACATCTGGTAGCTTATTGAATCATCTATTTTTTGGAACTCAGTAAGCGATCTGCTTTCAAAAGTTGGAGCTTTTTCTTTAATCCCTCACTTGGTTATGGAGAGATTAAAGTCAACCTTGTTATCTAATTTCTTGTGAGGACAATTAGCAACTGTTACTCACACAGAAAGATTTTTCATCAGCCAACTCATTTAGATGGCTCGTGGCAAAAGACTGGTCCATTTCCTTTCTCTTTTATTCAGCTCAAGACGTGCCAGAAAAGGGCAGATAATATTGTTTTGCACTTTCCTGTAAGATCTTCTGGTGGTATTAAAAAGCTGTCACCTCAGCTGATGGGATGTGCTTCAAAGAACCCCCTTCCGAGTATCATAGTATCTGCGGAACCAAGCATGATGTCCTTCTCCAGGGACTGACCTCTCATGACAACATGTTCGAAGGATGTGAGAAGAAGTCTTGCTATCCTTGCCTGTCAGGAGCACTCTGGCTGTACTTTTTCCAAAACAGACTTGTTTGTTGTTTTGGCAGTCGATGGCACTTTCGGTATTTTTCACCAGCACCGTAATTCAAATGCACCAATTCCTCTTTGGTCTTCCTTATTCAATGTCCAACTTTCACATGCATCTGAGGTTTGGGTCAGGTGAACCTTGGGCTTCAAAGTAAGCCAGGTAAGCCAGTAAGCCTGTATTACCAAAGTAATATCTTTGCCTTTAAACACCTTTTTTTTTTAAATTTGATCTTTTTTTTGGCCTTTTAACCTGTAAGGAGGTCTTGTGCAGCAGTTAATCTTTTGACTGCTGCTTCCATGGACATTGATTGTGAATACACGGAAGGTGAAAGCCTTGGCAACTTCAATATTTTCTCTGTTTATCAAAATGTTACCCGTCGGTCCAGTGGTGAGTATTCAGGCTTGTTTGCATTGAGCTGTAATCCACATTGGAGATTGAGCTACATCAGTTTCAGCAGGGCAACTGCTGGAGGTTCAGGACAGATTCAGAAGACGACTTGGAACAAGAGACATTTTTGCTGATGTCACATGTAAAGGCTGAAATCATAGGATACAAGAATGATCTTTATTGGAACTTTTTAATAATATTCTTCAGAGAAGTATCTTCTTATTGTGTCTAATCTATTAGATTCTGGGAGAAATTTGTATATAAATTTCTAATAATTTATGTATAGTATACCTATTTTTTGTTTATATCTTTTGATGTTGTAGGTGCACATATGTTTGTAATCATTTTATTTTCCTGGGATCTTATTCCCTTATTACAATTGTTTCTCTTTATTTCTTATGCTTAAGAAATATATCCCTTTTCCCCTGATATAAATTTTAATAGTTTGGGAATCTCTTTTTTTCAGGAGTTCTATATCTTTATTGTGTCACATACCCCTTTGGCAACTTGGTGAGGTTTGCCAACCTCCTTCCAAAAATAGTGTTTTAAAATACATAGACCATGTAGCATTATCAAGCTCATTCATTGTATTAAAATTATCAGAATATTTAAAATAGTTGTGATGTATGCATTCATTCATGTACTAAATAACACTGTCTAGCAGTAAGCCTAATGTCTACTGTGATTTGGAAGTAGTGATACAATTAAAATATATTTTGACATATTGCAATAAAGTAAAAATGAAAATAAAAAAAAGAATGCTCTTTACTTGTGTTTTATTGACTATACAAAGGTATTTGACTGTGTGTATCATAACGAACCGTGGATAGCATTGAGAGAAATGGGAATTCCAGGACACTTGTGCTCACAGGGAACCTGTACATGGATCAAGAGCCAGTTGTGCAAACAGAACACTGTATGGCTTAAAATCAGGAAAGGTGTGCATCAGGGTTGAATCCTCTCACCATACTTATTAAATATAAATGCTGATCAAATAATCAGAGAAGCTGTATTATACTAGGAAGTCTGTGGCATCAGAATTGGAGGAAAGCTTATTAACAACCTTCAAAATGCACACGACACAACCTTGCTGGTTGAAAGTGACGAGGACGTGAAGCACTTGCTGATGAAGATCACAGGTATTGAGTATGCACTACAGTTCCACATAGTGACCCTACAGGACAGTATAATTGCCCCTTTGAGCTTCTGCGACTGTGAATCTTTAAAAGAACAGACAATCTCATCTTTCTTCCCCAGAGTGTCCAGTCTTTTGAACCACAACAGAACTCCTTGGGAGTTCACATAGTGATGCAATATTACAACATCTAGTCTTAAGAAACCTGTTGGAGATCATTAAATGCATCTGACAGGCTAGTGCAAAGGCTATTTATTACCAAAGGAAAATGTCATCCAAAGTAAGTAATTTATTTTGTAATACAGTATGAAAATATTTTTATATACAGATATGGTGTCAAAATTAAATATACATATTGTAATGAATAAACCGTCAACATATATTATTCTCTTAAAATATACCTAAAAAATTGCAAACTCAAAGAAAAAAATCAAACTCATTTGGACAAGTTTGTTATACATAAAGGACAAAAGTAACTCATCAGTCCTGATTGAGCTTCCTTACAAGAGATAGCATTCTGTTTTATGAAATTATCTTTATTGTCATTTAAATACAGTTGATATATCATTTACTGAAGGCACTGTGTTATCCTTTCATGTTTAAGTACATCTCCTGATATCTCTTGAAAATATCTTGGACTCCTTTATACTGTTATAGCTGGAAGGTGTATGGCTTGCATGTTCTAATAACTGTTTAAACCCTGAAATAGTTCCAGCAAAGAAGATGCTAATTTCCACCCTAATTGCAAGACACCAACACAGAGTGAGCCATAAGAAACATGATGTTGATAACTAAGCAATGTTAATTTTGAATCCATCTCTACAAGTATTGTACTGCCTAGATTAGATACTTCCCACTGAAATGTTTAAACACATTGATAAAGTATTATTGCAACTGGTACCTTATATGGCTGTCTTATACAAAATCAGTTCAGGATTAACAGAGATTGATATGTTCCCACTTACATAAAAATACAGTATGAGTTGCAGCATGTGGCTTACACAGTTAATGTCCATCTTCTAGTGTGACAATATGGAAATTTTCAACAGTTGTCCATTTTAATGAGGAGGCATTCGGAAGCTTCTAGGAGGTGTTCTGTCTCCCACAAAACTGCATGAGCAAATCTTTGACCAACTCAATTGAAGTTCATACACTTCTAGATTGCCATTCCATATTTTTCAGGGCTCTTTAGCACCTTTCAAAATTTTATTCCAACAAGTTTTTATTTTTTCTAGTAGTATCCTTAGAAAACACAAGTCCTTCTGCCTTTTCTGTTCCTTCAACAATGTATTCTCTTCCTAGATAAATATATACAAAGGCTTTATTACATTTTCATAAACATTATTTTTAGTAGTTAATGTGTTTATAACTATCTTTTTTGGTAAGTACTTTAAAAGCTATCAGGTTAGGCCTTATAGAAAATATGATACAAAGCTTGGTGTCATGAAAGAAAGTTGTGGAATGGTTTTAAAACGTGACTTCTAGATAGTAATTTTGATGAATGAAGTGTGGGGGATGCAAGGTGGATGTGTACATAGGGCTAATGAAAGTGCTGTGTCGAGGTATTTTCACACTGCAATTGGGGATATACTAATACTGTTTAAGTAAGATATTTGTAGATTTGCACTTGAGGGTTTTTTATTTAAGTTTTAATATTATTCCTTCTCAAACAAAACAAAAACCATCAAACCAAACTCACTGTCAAGTCACTGCTGACTCACAGGGACCCCTATGGGTTTCTGAGACAGTTCGCTATTTACGGGAGCAGAGCGCCCAGTCTTTCTCCCCTGCAGAGCTGCTGGTGGTTTCGAACTGCTGACCATGTGGATCACAGCTCAATGTGTAACCACTATGCCACCAGGACTCCTATTATTCCTTCTACTAAGGAAAAATAAACACACACACACACACCCTGAAACATGGAAAATGTAAGTTTAGTGGAAGTAATAACACTGAAAGGCTTCTTTAATTTTATCAAAAGAACATGTGCCCTTTATATAATGAGATACTGGTTGAGCCTGTGCCCCAGGGTTCACTCTGTCATGTGGCCTTCATCAGAACCTGGAAGATGCCTGTCTCATAAGCTAACTTTTAGTAACTGATAGAATCATAAAATCTCACAGAAAGTGGAGAAATACAAGAGAACACTGCATGAAATCAGAGTCCCTGAGCAGTGCAATGAAACTCGATTGATACAAGTCTATCAAGAGGTTCCGTGGGAGGAAAACCTGGGGACCTAGTCTGACAAAGCAGTCATTGAAACCGCTATGGAGGAGGGACCTGCCTATCACCAAGAAAGGAGCAGGCATGTCCTTTGGACCAGAGGTCCCTGCGCTGAGATGGCCCAGAGCCCAGGGAAGATTGATGCCAAGACACATGGAGATCGCCAAGTAGTGCCAAGCACACAGATATTGAAAGGAGGCAAGGACCTTCCTCTAGAGCAGCCTTACCCTGAATTCACACTTTTGCCCTCCTGACCTGTGAGAGAAGTTTCTGCTCGTTATAGCCTCCCTCCCTCCAAACCAAACGCAAACCCAAGCCCTTAGAGAGCACTGTTCTCTGACCCGCATAGGGTCCCCACGAGACGAAATTAACCAATGGCAGCGGTTTATAATACATCTCTGAGACTGCGAGGCCCATAGGAAGGATCACAGCTGATTCGTGCAGAAATCAATCGCTGTTGAGTGGATTCTACCTCACGGCAAACTTATCATGGGAGCGTAGAAGTATGGACCACTCCAATATTCAATAATTGACTTTTCAGCATCCTCAAGCCTTTCTCCCGAGGCACCTCTGGGTGGACTTTAAACACCACCCTTTCAGACAGCAGCTGAGCACTCAACTATTTGCACCACCAAGGAACTCTAAGGGTAGCAAATATCAGGATATCTCTTCTTAAATAACAATCAGCGACTGGGTGTTTTCTTGGTCAGGTATTATGTTCAATGCTTTCTGTATTATAGATCACTGTATCTACTTAATAAACAGTAGATCACTTTATCTACTTAATAAACCTTATAAACTAAATGATATCACCTCACTTGAAAGATGAAGAATTGCACTTCAAAGAGATAAATAACCTGCCAAGATCACATTGCTAATCAGTAGAATTGATTGGATTTGATGTCCAATTCTGTCCAATCTAGAGGCCTGTATATATGAGTATGTTTTTTAATTTGGACACAAATTAGGCCTGTATATGAGTATATTTTTTAATTTGGACACAAATTAGGATTTCTATTAGTGAAACTAATACATAATTATTTTAAGCAAACATTCCAAAAATTAGAGGACAAATTTCGAAGATAGAGATGGAGGCAAGTATCATAATTTTTAAACAGGGTCCCAGCACTTTTTTTTAAGTACACACTGAAACTATTTGATTGAGCATATTTTAAATACATAAAGTCATGTCTTTCCCTAAGAGGTCCAGAATAAGCACTCATTAAAAAGAAAACTTTATTTTAGCCGCAATCCTGGAAATATAGAAAGTACCTCCCTTTTCTAAACTTTCTTTCCAAATGCTTTTACCCAGAAGTCCCCAGGACATTCACACAGCTTTTAGCTCATGCATTCATTCCAAAATGTCCCTTTCAACTTGAATTCCTAGGGTTTCTGAGGCCAGGGACATGCAGCCTCACATTGATCCTCTGAGATGAGTAAGGGATTTCCCGGTTCCATATGTCTATGAAGCCCGCCTCATGGTGCTATGGCTTAGGCATTGGACCCCTAGCAGGTTCAAATTCAGGAGCTGATGGGCAGGAGCAAGTTGAGACTGTCTACTCCAATAAAGGTTCAGCCTGAGAAATGCTCTGCGAGATGGTTATGTGTCAGATTCATTTGATGGCAGATTTTTAATGTATAGAAGGAGAAGTATGTATATTAACCAGCATACACACTGCCATTGTTTCCATTCCGACTCATACCTATACTATAGGACAGAGTAGAATTGCTCCCACTTTCCAAGGCTGTTATACATTTCAATGGAAAAAGCCTGCCTCATCTTTCATCTCTGGACTAGCTAGCGGGCTGGAACCACAGACTTTTCTGTAACGGATCCAGTGCTTAACCCCTTGTGATACCAGGGTGTAACTCCTGTAGTACCAGGCATGCGTGCATATTGTATCAAACTCCAAGTCCCAGCCATCAAGTTGACTTCCAAGTGGACTGCTAACTTTACTGAGTATCAAATGGGTGCGTGCATCAGTGTACATTTCCGTAGTAAGTAGAAAAGATGGCCTTTCTCTTCTTGTATATGTTTCCTACTTTACTTCCTCCTTTATAAATTGTTTGTGTCTTTTAGCTATTTTCTACTGAGGGGTTAATGTGGTGGTGGGAGTGCCGGTGTATCTGAAATTTTCCCTAGTTCCTTTACTTTTAAAATACTTTAAAATGCCATTAAAAAGGTCACAGATATTAAAGAGACCATCTTACTCCTTTTATTAATCCTATAATGAATATTTTCGAAACCAATCACTGAGAGGAGAAAAAAATGAAAGAGAAACATGAGGGACTGAGTTAAAGGAATAACTGATGAATAATTATAAAAACATTACGCAATAAAAAAATTACACAATCACTCTCACCAAATTCTTAGTGGGCTGGGCTTCACCCGAGGGAGATACTTTTCTTCCTTTTACCTTTAAAAGAAAGTAACATACACAATATGGAATATTACTAATGTATTGATTCTCCAATTAGTTATAATAGCTATTTTTATATTACTCTCCATTCACTTAGTTCATTTGAGGATCTATTTTTAGTTCCTGATTGTTAGAATGGTGCATACAATTTCATTTATAAATAGGGTCCCAGAGGCAGGAAGCAAGAGAGGTTAGTTCTCCGAACGCCCTGGATTGATAATTTTTCAAGTATGCCAGGTACTATGTTAGTTGCTGCGAGGAGTATGAAAAATTAACATAAAAGGGTATATTTAAAGAGATCAAACTAGCATTTAAGTAAATGTGAATGAAAGTTAGTACTAAACTGTGAAAACTAACCGAATGTTTTATTAAGTTTTACTCATCAGAGGCCAAACAACATTTAAAAAGCAACAACCTTCACTTATAACATATCTGCCTCAAGAACAAAATTCAACGTAGCTGACTATCTTCTTTAATATCTCAGCTTATCATTTCAAGAAAAAGGTGGAGAGAAAATCCAGGTTAAAGTTATAATACACTGTCCTTCATTTATGTGAATTATCGATGTTGATTTTGTTTCCACAGTGCATTGCTTCTGAAGCAATGTGATCCATGCAAAGCTTAAAGTATAAGAGAAAAAACTGCAAACAGATAACACCCCTGTGACCCTAATTCCTTCCTGGGTCACTAGGCGACGTCATTAGTCTGGTTGGCACTCTCTTCAGTGGACTCAAATGCGAGGTTTATGTTCAACATAGTGTGTCTGGCAGTCACTACTAAGCGACTGGACTATGTAAGTTACATAAAGCCTGTCTGCCATCAGGTTTATAACCAAGACTATTGTGAATGCTGAGGATATGGAAGAGCACAGAATGGGCAACAGGCTTGGCACATCCAGAACACAACAGACCATCTTAATAACCCAGTGCTAAATGAAGCCATCCAAGTTATGTAAACTTCATTCCCACCACTGTCAATGGGGTTCAAAAATAATCTTAGCGATTTTACCTTCTGTGAAAAGCCACTGGCATTCAAAACTAAACCAAATGAAACCCTTATATCCTAAAAATGTTAATTAAAAATCAGATTAATTTTTGGCTTTGTATGATAACTGGTATAATCCTTGAAGAGGATGGTGATGATAATAATAATAATACATTGTAACATTTATTGAAACACTTTTGGTACTAAGCATTTTACAATAATTATGGTATTTAATTCGTTCAACATCATATAATGAATATGCCATATTTCTCATAATTTTGCAGATAAAAAAACTTGTCCAATCCTAAGATAATATCTTCCAAAGTTTGTTTTATTTATTTTTATTTCACAAGTAGAGAAATATTATTTGTATCAGAATAATTAAAGAAAAAAGTAGGAAAAGTTTGACATTATATGTTCACCTGTAGCATATAAAAATATTTGTTAGATCTACTTGATTATTTGTTTTCATGGTTAGTTCTTATAAATGTGGGCACATATGAATTAAAAATATTAAGAGGTTTTAAAGGTAAAAAACTTACTTCTCTCCACCCAATATAAAGTGGATATAAATATTACATCAGGATATAATAAATTAAGATTAAGATTTTATAAATTATAATTATATAAGGATATAAATAAATATTCTCCTAGTCTCCTAGGAAATTATCTTGGCAAAGAAGTATCCCTTCCTTTATTTTTCCTCCCTTTTCATGAACGATTCAGCAAGAGATGAAGAAGTACCTTCCAAACTGATGTTTTCATCTTCTAGAATGAAGTAGGTACATTTCAACTCTACACTCTACTAAGTCGTTGGACTTCTATGAAAACGTAAGTGACCTACAGAGACGGCCGGAAGAGGGAGAGTGGATATTTGTGATCGCAGTCAGGTGGTCAGCTTACCTTGCTGGAGCAGTTCAAAAGTTCTAATGTGCCTTTTGAAACAATTGACAAGTGGACACTGAAAGCCTCGCTGATATTCATTTTAAGAAATTGCCTCAACTTTCGAGCAGCCCGATAGAGAAACATAGCTTCCTATTTTAGAAAGAAAGTCAGAAAGGATTGTGGTTTAAATAAAATATTATTAGATGACAATAAACTTTCTTTAAAAGCATAGAGTTGTGTCTCTTAAGTCATGTCCCACCTCCACCCTAGCGTTCTTTTCCAGTGAATCACATGATTGACAAGCAACAGCACGAAAACTGCATAGCTCCTGATGACAACGTGAACAGGGGCGGGTTTTCTAGTTCGTCTATCTCTTTTTTCTCTTACATATGTGAATTTATCAGCGAAGAGTGCACAGATGACAATACTCTTGTAACAAGTTATCCAAAAGAGGAGGTTTTGGAAACCTACAAAAATAAAAGCTATGCATGGTTTATTTATCGTCATTGTTTTTGCACTTTTTGAGTTATAAGTGACTAGCTGATAATACAAATAGAGAGCCATAGTCACCTAAAATTCATGTTTTCAGCTATTTAAAGCAATAAGTAATATGTAAAGACATATATGTAAATGCAGATGGAAGCATAAGTATAGGTTTAGGTGATGCAGTATAAAGATGATAGACAGACTATGGGAAATCATGTGGTTAACTCAGCTATGTCTATTTTAGAAGACCATCAAAGAGCACACTACTTTCTCTGCAAAGAGGATACAAACTTTTGAAGGTATTGCAAATTGTAGTATTAAACCAATGGGAAGTGATAATAGCTTAAAGACAAGCAAATATGAAAGACAAAATTCAAAATGCCTGTAATCAAGGAATTTTATGATTTGTTTGTGTGTATGCAAATAGTCACTTTAATGAGTATTTTCCTGCAAGAAGAATTCAGAAATAAGAGATATGTATAGCCTTGAATTCTGCAGTTCTTCTGTTACTTTTAAGGTGAAATTTGAGTGTTAAAATAGAAAAGTCACTAAACACAGGGTTATTTGTATAGTGAAAGTATACAACTAGACTGTAGTATATTATTATATACTATATAGTATTATAAACTCACTGCCATCGAGTCAGTGCTGACTCATAGCGACTCCCTGTGGGTTTCCCAAACTGTGACTGGGACTGAGGGACTAGGACGCTTGGCCTTTCTCTTGTGGAGCTGCTGCTGGTTGTAAAGCGCTGACCGTGCGGATTGCAGCCGAACGCATAACCACGACCTCACCAGGGTTCCTGCTATATGATTACAGTAGATGTATATAGTATAGTGTATAGTATATGTGGTCTGAACTGGAATAATATATTGTCAGTAGAGTTGTTCAACAGAGGCACAACAATATAAGCATCCATAAAATCAAACTTGAATGACATATTATTTCCAAATAATTATCATTACCTTATTATCATCACATGAGTGCTTTTTTAAAAAGTTAGATTCATTTGTCAGGCAATTGCTACCAATTTCTATCATATCATCCTGTAATAAATGATACAAAATAATAAGGTTAAAATTTAAGACTTTTGTAAGATGTACTAAT
Organism: Echinops telfairi; assembly: GCF_000313985.2. Classification (NCBI taxonomy): domain Eukaryota; kingdom Metazoa; phylum Chordata; class Mammalia; order Afrosoricida; family Tenrecidae; genus Echinops; species Echinops telfairi. The sequence goes on along the minus strand of NW_022103896.1, from coordinate 60,686,283 downwards.
TACAAAAGTAGCAATATTATAATAGTGGTATTTACCTGTACATTTTAAAGAACATAACTTTAAACTGACTCAACTGATTATGTATAAAGAATAGTGTTCTGTAATTGAAGAATAAACAAATAAGTTCTCACATATATGGAATACCTCTCAACTAAAATAATCAAATCAAATCAATTGCCATCAGGTTGATTCCTACTGAGAGCAATCCTACACGGGGTTTCTGAGGCTGTAACTCTTAACGGGAACAGGTAGGTTCATCTTGCTCCCTCAGAGTGGCTGGGGGGTTTGAACCCCCAACCTTGCGATTAGCAACCAAACACTTACCCAACAGTACCGCCAGACATTCCAGTCGCCTTAATTTAATCCTAGAAGTCATTGATAGACTCTGGCTCAACTGAGTACAAAGAGAGACCTATTTTAGAGGTGATACCATGTAGGCAAAAATAAACCAGCAAAAGAAAACAAAAACTCCTTGTCATCGAGTTGATTCAGACTTATCGTGGCCATCCAGGGCAAAGTCACCATCCATGTGTTGCCAAAGCCATCGTATTTATGGACACATACAGCCACATCGCTCTCCTACAAAGCTACTAGTGGGTTTGAACAACCAACCTTTTGGTTATTGGCTGAGCATTTAACCATGGTGCCACCAGAGCTGATAAACATATGGAAACCGTCTTATAAGTGTTCAAATCGTGAAGTTGAGATGGATTTAAGAAGTTATTCTAATATCTTTTCACATCAAACAGCACAAAGGAAATTTAGATTAGAATTAAGGGAAAGTCACTTGATAATGAGGGTAGAATATAGAATTGGTCCTACGGTGTTTTTTAACAATTCAGTTTATCTGAGATGATTGAGGTAAAAGTTTGCTGTTAGCAGTGTGATTGGATGTGTGTGGATCATAAACAAAGGTGGATAAGGCAGATGGCAATGTATCTAATTTTCTTTTCTAAGGACCATAATATAAAAAGATGGGATTACCTAAATCAAGAATTACTTGGCATATTAGGACAAACTTACTAAAAATACAGGCACCCTGGTGGTGTAGTGGTTATGAATTGGTCTGCGATCAGAATTGTCAGCCATTTAAAACTGCTAGTTGCTTGATAGGGGAGAAATGGGACTCTCTACTCCTGTAAACAATTACAGTCTCAGAAACTCTTGGGGCAGTTTTACCTTGTCCTATAGGGTCACTGTGGTAGTTACATAATTTCACGTCAACTTAAAGATACATAAAAGGGCAGGGCTGGTATTCCACCTGTCCATCAGGGTACAGCCTGATGGTGGCTCCTTGTGGCTGTGGCCTTCTTATAAGGAAGGCCCTGGGAACCTCTCCTTTCTCTCTGCATTCACTTTCCTTCCAGCTGACCTGTTACTGCCAGGGCCTTGGATGCTTCCACTGCCATTGGATCCACATGACTGCACCCACAAACTTGTGATATTCCTCCATTCAGCATCACTGTCGGTGACTGCTAGAGTCTGAAGACGGACTTATGAACTAGTATCAGACGTGTGGACCTGGGTTGGACTGGGCTGGGATGTTATCTTGATATATAATTACTTCTTTTTTAAAAAAAATCATTTTATTAGGGGCTCATACAACTCTTATCACAATCCATACACACATCAATTGTGTAAAGCGCATTTGTACATTCATTGCCTTCATCATTCTCAAAACATTTTCTCTCCACTTAAACCCCCGGCATTAGGTCCTCATTTTTCCCCTCCCTCCCCGCTCTCCCCTCCCTCATGAACCCTTGATAGTTTATAAATTGGTATTTTGTCATATCTTGCCCTGTCCGACATCTCCTTTCACCCACTTTTCTGTTGTCTGTCCCCCAGGGAGGAGGTCACATATAGTTCCTTGTAATCAGTTCCCTCTTTCCTACCCACTCTCCCTCTACCCTCCCTGTTTCGCCACTCACACCAATGGTCCTGTAGGGCTCATCCACCCTGGATTTCCTGGATTTTCAGTTCCTATCTATACCAGTGTTCTAGCCAGACTTGCAAGGTAGAATTCGAGTCATGGTAGTGGGAGCGGGGAGGAAACATTTAGGAACTAGAGGAAAGTTGTATTTTTCATTGTTGTTACATCTCACCCTGACTGGCTCATCTCTCTTTCTTATGCATATATGAATGTCACTGGATTTGTTTCTCTAGGCAACCCAGCCCTGCACAGTCACTGTGAGTGGGCAATGACCCAATGGTGGTGAGTACCGTTTTACTAAAGATACAGATTCTCTGGTGAAAGGACAGCCTAAGCAATTTAGCAATTCAGTGCAATCAAAGCTTCTAGGAGGATGTCAAGCACTTTAGCAAAGAAAGAGGACAAGAAGGGAAACAAGGGCCGGATTCAGTCATGGGTTTCCAGTCTTCATTCGTCCCTGAGAGAAGGTGGTCCACCGTGAAAAGCATCAATGATCTCTGAAATAATCCTGACTATATATTTTTTAATAAATCATTTTACTGGGGGCTCTTGCAGCTCTTATCACAACCCATACATCAATTGTATCAAACACATTTGTACATATGTTGCAATCTTCATTTTCAAAACATTTTCAGCTCCTTTTTCCCTCCCTACTCCACCCTCCCATATGCGTGAATCCTTGATAAATAATCAGTTATAATTATTTTTATATCTTACACCAGCCAGTGTTTCCCTTCACCCACATTTCTGTTGTTTGTCCCCTGGGGTGGGTGGTTAATAAGTTGATCATTGCAATCTGTTCCCCGTTTCTTCCCCCTTTCCCTCCACCTTCATGGTATCACTACCTTCCTTCATGGTATTACTACTCCCATTACTGTTCCTGAGGGATTTATCTGCCCTGGATTCCATGTGTAAGGAGCTGTGTACATGCTCCAGTCTAGTTGAATTTGTAAGGAAGAACTGGGATCATGATTGTAGGGGTAGGGGGAAGGGGAGCATTAAAAAACTAGAGGAATGTTGTGTGTTTCGTCGGTGCTATGCTGCACCCTGACTGACTCATCCCTTCCTTGTGACCCTTCTGTGAGGGGATATCCAATTGTCTACAGATGGGCTTTGGGTCTCCACTCAGACCCCCATCATTTGCATCCATATAATTGTTTTGGGTGTTCTGATGCCTGATACCTGATCCCATTGATACCTTGTGATCACACAGTCTGGTGTGCTTCTTTCCTGTGGGCTTTGTTACTTCCCTGATAGATGGCAACTTGTTTAATGAGGGTAAGTCAAAAAGTATTGCAACAGATCCCTGAAACCATTATTAATCAAACCTATTGAATCGGAAGCTATTGCTTCTCCACATATCCTCTATCTAAGTCTATACAATTATGACAGAGAAATTCCCATCTCTATAACTGTTCTTCAGAAAAAAAAAGGCTGCTCTCTTTGATTTATACCATGGCAAGTTTGATATCCTTGATTGGCTCAAATTGTGTTCCTTTGAAATATCCTTTGAGTTTAGGAAACAAGAAGTCTGAAGGGACATGATTAGGTCCGTAGGTGCATAGGATAAACTCTCCCAATGAAATTCTCTTATGGCAGCCCTGGCCACCATTGGAAAATTAGCAGGTTCATGGTGAATTTAACCTGCCCAGCAGATCGCTCAGAAGGCCACCCTGATGAGAGTGAGACTCAGGTTATTGCCGCGAGACCATTTCTGCAGTCATTCACTCATTGCAGAGACATGGTTAAACACATTCTGATTTGATTAAACAGATGAACTGGAACACTACTAGTAATACATTCTTATTTATCTACCTGCTATCAATTTTACCTGTAGGAATTTGCGTCTGACCACACAGTCATAATTTAACCATTCGGCACATACTGAAGACCAATGTCCAAGGTCCTCTGCCATGCCTTAGGGGGAAGTACAGATAAGAAAGGCAGAGTCCCAACCTACTGTGTTACTAGGTAGCACGGGTGGATGCTCCACACTTTGGGCATGCTTAAAGCACATCTTGTCTTTGGGAAAGTATGCTTCTGCAAAAAGAAGATATGTTAGTACTAACCACCCGGTCATGCTGTGAGTACTCCAAATGCCTGGGATGTATTGTCAATAACTATTCTCAATTATCATAGTGACCATAGAGCATAGGGTAGAACTGGCCCTGTAGGTTTCTACTCTTTATAAGAGTGGAAAGCCTCATCTTTCTCCCAAGGAGAGGCAGATGATTTTGAACTGCTGACCTGGAGGTTAGAAGCACAATGAGTAAACCCCTATGCTACCAGGACGGAGTTGGAACTGACTCAGTGGCAATAAGTTTGAGTTTTGTTTCGCTCTTTTATTATCAAATTGCCATTAGACCTATTCCTGAATAAAGTAGTGGAAAATTAATATCTGCTTAATGAATCTTTTGCTATTGACTTGGATTTAACTTGAATCAATCACAAACAAATTAATTTTCGAAAAATATAGAGCATTTACTTTGTCCCATGTCATTTGCGCCTAGCGAACATCGAAATCCAAAGCACTTGCCACAATAAGAGGGCTAACACAAGGTCTGGATCCAATTCTATTTTGCTACAAGCTCCTGCTTTTCCTCTCCTGATCATGTAAACTTGGCTTCTTCCCACTCATGTGCACATGGCTTTGGAACTCCGTGAGTGGGTCCAGAAGACCCTGGCTACATTGCAATCTTTTTTTTTTTTAACTGACCTGGCTCTTATCCCAAGCCACTATTAATCAATACGAATTGGGGTCAGGAATGTGGCTTAGCCACTCCTGGTGGATGGGGGTGGGGGTCAGGAATGTGACTGTAGGCGTTTCCTCAGGACGTTTCAGGAGGAAAATGGCCAAGAGTAGAGTTGTTGATAATGTACCCACCTTGAGATGATGATCATGTACCCCCCCAACCCCCAGATTTAATGTAAATGCCCACCTCTCATTCTGTGCTTTGAAGAATTTGCTAGATTCTTCTCTTCTCTGGATTTCACCAGTTCACAAATATAGAATTGCTTTCTATACATTTCTCTGCGTTTACACCAGCAGAATGAGCATGACTGCTCGTCAACATTTCTTGGTGTTCTAAAGGTGGGATATGAAGGCACCCTATCTTTGGCAGCTCTTGAGACATTGTGAATTTGGGGTTCCTCATACCATTAGAGCAGTTTGGATTTGCCATTCTCCTTTGATTCTTTGCAATCACCCCCAGCAAAAAGCCCTCAAATTGAGTACCATGTATTTGCTAAAATGCTCTTCCAGATTTAGTGTGGATTTCCTCTAATACTTTCGTTTATAATCCATGCTCTGAATATTTTGATGAGTTTATTGCCAAATTAAGTTTGGCATGACTGTTACCAAATCACTTGCAGGTATAATAAGCTGAAAACAAAAATACAGATAGGATTTACTGAAAACCTGTTAGGGTGGTCCCTGGTCACAAAAGTCATTAAAGTTTCCCATTAGAAGATAAGCCAGTTGTATGAGCCCCTAATAAAATGTTAAAAAAACAAAAACAAAAACAAAAACAAAAAAAGAAGATAAGCCAGACATGAAATGGGCCAGAGCACTAAACTGCCTACTGGTCACAAGCAAATATTCACACAACTGGAGGTTCATATTAGTTCAAGTAAAAGAGAGTTCCAATCCCAATGACAAAACCCTGACAAGATTTTAGTAGGGTAGAAGTTTCAGCCAGTAGAAGTTAATTTGGAAATCACTTTTCTTCCTCGGTGTCCAATAAGGTCTCAAGGCACATTCAGGTTTGATAGCGCGTACAGTTCTCTGCGTTAGTCAGAAGAGAAATATTGGCTCGAAGACTCAGGTACTGTTTCAGAAACTCACAGAAGCAGTTCTACGCTGTCCTACAGGGTTGCTGTGAGTTGATAGCAACTGGATGGCATGCACTTTTGTTGTTTTTAATTTGATAGACAGGAGCTGAAGACCACATGAAATCATTCTCGAAGACTAGTGATTTCATCATAAATACCAATTTTTAAACTACACGTGGTTATGTCTTCAGATGGACTATCCAGAAGTCAAGCTGACAGCATTGGCGGGAAGAACAAGAAGTTATGGGGCAGCGCTCCCTCAGCAGCTGAAATGAACCCTGGGCCGCCTGTGCAGCAGACTGCTAATTGCACATAGGTAAGTTCAGGTTGAAGTTGAAGAAAATTTGAACAAGTCTACTAGAACCAAAATATGACCTTGTGTCTATCCCACCTCAACAGTGAGAATATCTCAACATCAGATTTGACTCATGGAACACTTATAACAGAAGACCAAAATGTGTATGACATAAAAAAGCATCATGCATGAAGAAAGCACACGGTCATTAAAAAGACAAGAAAGAAAGAAAATGTCAAAGTAGATGTCAGAAGAGACTCTGAAAAATTGCTCTTAATCATCAAGTAGCTAAGGCAAATGGAAGAGATGATGAGATCAAAGATCTGAACAGAAAGTTTAGAAGGGAAGCTAGAGAAGAAAAACCAAAAACATTATAATGAAATGTGCGAAGCCTAGAGTTGGAAAACCAAAAAGGAAGACTGTATTCAGTATATTTTAAGCTGAAAGAATGGAAGGAAAAAAATCAAGTCTAAAGTTGAAAGATTAAAAGCAGCACGGAAGGCATTAGTCAACAACATGGCTCTAGGGGTTGACAGAATACCAAGAGGAATGTTTCAACAAGCTGATGAAGCACTGGAAGCACTCACTCATCTCTGCCAAGAAATTTGGAAGACAGCTGCTT
>NW_022103896.1:60657605-60678458 GCF_000313985.2 Echinops telfairi | reverse complement strand
AACCAAGAGATGCTCTGCAGGAGAGATATGACGTTTCCGCTGGGGTGACAGTTTGCATCCTCAGAAACTCACAGGGGCAGTTCGGCTCTGTCCTGTAGGGTTGCTGGGTGTCTGAACTGACTCACTGGCAGTGACTTTTTCCTTTCTTTTCATTGATCAGCAATATGAAAAGCTTTACCCTCAGGCAGATGGTGTTTGAAAGCAGATTACCCCTGCTCCCTAGCCAGTCCCCCAGAGAGGGCAGCAATGCCCCCATGGATTTGCCTGGGAGTGCCCCTGATGGAAATTGGGGTACCAAAGAAGTATAATCACAAACTATACCCAGACTGTCTTGGTTGGAGGACCTTGAGCCAATCCTGTAAACGTTTCCAATCTGCAATCGTTTACCTGGGCTAATCAAAGCCTGCTTCGGTCGTTCCCACCCTAACGCTGAGGACTCCATCGTCTCCCAATGGCAATTCTGCGACTTTCCTTTGATCTCCATGTCTTATGAAGTGGTTCCATTTCCGTGACTCCGCAGACATCATTATGGTCTCCCTCAGGCGGGCGATTTGTCTTTGTATTGCTCTTGCTCTGTTTAAGACTAAGTAAGTTTGGGTCTTTTTTTATTTCTTAGAACACAATATAAATTCTAGAACTCAACAATAACTAAAACCACAAATCAAAAAAAAAAAACCTTTTGAAAATCCTGAATTCTGCCCACACGACATCACTTGTCATCATTTTGATAGTGGTTATGCGTTGGGCTACCAAACGCAAGGTCAGCAATTGGAAACCACCTTGTCTCCTCGGTAGAAAGCTAGGGCTTTGTAGTCCATAAAGTGTTAGTCTGGGCAACCCACGGTTTAGGCAGGTTAGGCAGTTGAATCCTGTCCTTCTGGGACGCTAGGAGTCAGAATCCACACGATGACAGCGAGTCATTTTTTTTTTTTTGAGTCAGTTATTCATTCAGGCATCTCCTTTATGAAAATGATTGTCACATAGATAGCTACTACATACATCAAATATTAGAGTGATAAATGTTAGGACAAATACAGTGTGAAAAGAAATAAAGGCAGAAGACTCCGGACAAAGGCTGTTTGAAGAATTAAGCCCAACTAGAACTGGAAGCCCAGGGCAGGTCCAGTTCAGCAGAAGCAATGCCTCCCACTTGGCAGCCCCTTCTGAGTTTCACAAGCATTTGTTCGTGTAGAGTTACACTGTGAAGTGAATCGTGAATTAACCAACGCCAAACTTGTAAATCAGGTTCTGCATTTCTGCCAGAAGAGTTGAGAAATCTTGTTCAATATTTTGGACTTCTCTATTTCTGAGACTCTGTCTTCAATGGACAGGTTTTGATACCATAATATGTTGGGAGTATTTGAGGATACTCCCTTTGATGACATAATGTATTGGGAGTATTTGTGAATAAGGCAAGAAGGGCCTGATCCTATATCGCTGCGTCCCCTGAAGCCACTCGGCCCATTTTCTTAACACTGCTGGGTTAACAATGGGAAGAAGGGGATCTGGAATGGGTTGGCTTCAGCATTCATTCTATGAATCTGTTATTCGCTGACAGTAAGTCTAATGCAGTAATGTAACAGCCAAAACTATTTCCTACTAAGGTCTAGTAGATACATCACTATTCTTTAAGCATTGTGGGTTAATTACCAAAAGGTCTAAGGCTAAAATGTAGAACCGTATTAATTCTCCAGTTCTTATGACTCAGAGTAGTCCAAAAGAAGCAGATATAAAGGCAATCTATTGTTTCTGTGCTTCTCATTTAACCTGCACTCATAAAACAGAATTTCTTACATGGTACATCAGATAGCACATCTGCCAATTTCAGAAATTGAAAGCTAAATATTTTAATAGCTAATATCGATGGTCATCACTGTAGAGAACACCAAGGAAACCGAAGCATATCCACCTGAAATTGGCCTGGAGAACGGCTCTATTCTCCAACAAGACATTTGGAATTCATGTCATTTGAAGATGTCGTACCAGGTTCTCCAGAGCTAGCAGCGTGTTCGTGAGGACATGCTTTCACTGTTCTGTAAATATCTTTACAGAATTTCCTGTCTGGGTTTCAATTTTTAAAAAATGAAACTAATTTAAGAAAAGTCAAACCATTGCTCAAATTCCTTACAAATGCTGCTAGGAATATGGAACAAAGAAGATTGTCACAAAAGATCAACAGATAAATCTTAGTTGTTAAAGCCAATCTTTATCTTTTCTAAAGTTGTCTATGGATTTGATGCCGTTTACCTTTTTACTTTTTATAGCGTGCCCAGCACACCCTAGGTCGAAAACCTGGTGTTTTACTTTTTTGTTAATGACTGTTAATCAAGGTGTTGTTATGCAAGTTTTGCAGTAAGAAATGTATCCAGGAATTACATGATTCAACAGTTGACAACTCTCCCCAGATATCAATATTTATACCAAATACCAATACTACATGATTTTTGGAAACCTGGCAGCATTTTCACCTGCACTTTCTACAGGGCCCAGACCACAGAGGTGTTCATACCCTCCTCTGGGATGTGAACATGCTAGATACACAATAGTTATAGGCAGAGCATTCATTTTCTGGGCCTTCTAAAGGGATTGCTTTCTTAATATCAGAGCATTAGAAAGTTCACTGAACTGAAGGCATGAATATCCATGGTACAAAATAGCTTCCATTTTGGGATTAAAAATGTACTGTACAAGATGAAAACAGAATTTAAAGATTTGGAAAATGATACAAATTAAGGACCCGGGTGCTAGAGTGTTCACCAAGGCTATGCTTATACAACCTTGTGTTAAGAAAAGTTAAAGCAGCCATCGATGGACCTAACCGAGATTACAGCAGAAAACCTATCAGAGTGAAAGAATGAATGGAAAGAAATGTCATCTGTCTCTTGGAATTCTACAGACAGAAAACGGTCTCTAAGAAAAGAGCAAGGTAATCCTTAGAGGGGTCCAGAGATGGGCAGGACTTTCGGTTGGAGAATGGGAAACAGGGTTGCCTTGGTTTCCAAGGATGGGGCCACAGCCTCCCAGATTTCAAACGGTTGAATCTTCACCAGCTCGTTTCTCGAGTGTGGGGCTGTTGCTAAGGTATGTTGGGGACGAAGCTCTCACCAAAAACTGAAGGAGAGGCTGCCATGCCCAGAGAGCAGAAGAACAGGGTTTGCCAGATCTGAGACAGGGGATCACTACTTAGAATAGGAGAATGGGCCTTCCTACAGTCAAAGAAGCTGAGTTACCGTTCCAGAGAGCCTGGAGGGTGAAGGTAAAGCCCAGAGCTGAAAAGGTGCCACCAGCGAAGCAGAACCAGCCAGAGTTTGGAGAATGGGACCATTATCCAGATGGTCTCAGAGAAGAGAGCTTTGTTCTCTAGCCTGGTGAGCTAATGTAATTGTGTGTGTGTGTGCTTGGATTTGCTTAGTGCCTGTTATCCTTTATTTCCTTTCAATATTTCCCACTGAAGTGGGAAACATTCCCACTTCCTCTTCCAAGGTAGTGGAAATGTCTACCTTGCACTTGTTCTACTATTCTACTTTAGAAACAGATAACTGGTTGTGGCAGTTACATAATCTCCTGTCAACTTGCGAAGGAGTGGAGTCTAGCCTGTCAGTCAGGTCATAGCCAATGAAGCCTGTGTGTGGGCATAGCCTTCTCCACAGGATTCTGGGAACTCCTGTCTTCCTCCTGAGAGGCAGGACACACTCTCTCCCAGGGAGACATTCCTGTTGACAAGACACATGGAGCTACACTGATGGAGCCAGAGTCCTGGAGCTGGAGGAACCACGTGGAGACCCACACCAATGCTGAGATGCTTCCACTGCCACTGGATCCACAAGACTTTCCACCTACTGGCCTGTGACTTCCTGCATTTGGCATCATTGCAAGTGTTGTGTGAGTTTGAAGTGGAATTTATAAACTGGTATTGGACATAGGGGCTAATATCAGACATATGGACTTGATCTGGATTGGGCTGGGATGTTTTCTTAATATACAATTACTCTTTCTATAAAACTCTTTCTTAAACACATATGAGTATCTATGAATTTGTTTCTCTAGTCAACCCAAACTAACACACTTGTTTTCTAGATTTTACAGGTCACAGATGAAAAGAAATTGTGTCACAGATTAGAATACAACAAAGATATCATCTATATTTGATTTAGATTACTATGAAATGAATAACGGCTTTTGTTTCTTACATTAACAAGGCAAGATTAAAGCAGGGTGTACTTTGAGTCATTTCTTTGGAGACATTAAAGAGATTAAATAAGCAACCAGATGGGGCAAAACACAGAGATATCTGAAGAATCAGGAAAACAATTAAATGAAGAACCTTCTTTCAGAGTTACAGAGAGAAAGCTTTTCGCTAGAGCTGGCCCTCTAAATTCAGACATCTGGCCTTCTAAATTGTGAGAAAATAAACTCTCATTTATTAGAATCATCCACTTACGGTATTTCTGTTATAGTAGTGCTAGATCAGTAAGACAAGCACTATCTGTGTACAGATCAAAGATGAATTGGTTGAAAAAGTACTTAGAAGAGACATCGTGAAATACAGTAGAAATTGTAATGGGTAATAATTGTCATTGCCCATACCTTAAAATAATAAAACCATATACCAGCATTTACATGAGTCATTCTTAGGTTTTATCATTTATAAACTCACTGTCATTGAATCAATTCAACTCACAGAAACACTATATAGGGTTTCTGAGACTAAATCTTATGGGAGCAGGTACCCTCATTTTTCTCTGACTAGCTGGTAGGTTTGAACCATGGACCTTGAGGTTAGCTGTCCATTTTTGAGTCCACACCACCATCAGTAGCTTTTTATCTTTGTAATTAGCATCTGTCTTGATGACTAAGAGTTACATAATTCATATATATAAATTATGTTTAGGAAAATAATTGTTCTTTGCATAAATTAATATTGCATAATATTTCAAAAGTGTTGTACTAAATATCAGAAAGCTACTTGACACTTGATGCATAGCAATTTTAAGTAAAAAGACGTATACCCTGGAAATTATACAAGAAGAATTAAAAACCAAAGAGAGAAAAGTATGGCCATTTGAAAAAGGAACAATTATTTCAGATTTTGTGCTAGGTGAGGAATAGGAAGTTTGTTAGGAACCACTTTATGGGAGGAGGTACTTTTGTGGGTAGGTGAGACTTGGGCACTTGCCAATAAAATATAAATATTCTAGGATGAAACACGATGTGGACAAAGAGAAGATATGATTTTTTAAAGACAGTGGACCACAAAACCCAACCCCAAACAAATTAGCCTCATTGCCTTTGAGGCGTTTTTGACTCTGGGTGACCCTGGAGGACAGGATGGAACTGCCCGGTGCTATTATCTTTACAGAAGCAAACTGTCGCGTCTCTCTCCTGAAAAGTGTCTCTGGTTGGCAACCAAACGCTTAGCCACTGCACACTCGGGCTTCTTCCCGGGAACAGGATGCAAAGGAAGACTGTAGATGAGGTTGGATAAGGCAAGTAGGTGGCCGTCAGATTTAGGACGCCCTTGAATGTCATACAGGGTCGCTATGAGTATGATGGCAGCCGGTTTGCAGGTCATGTTGGGCAGGTTGGAGGAGAGCTAGGGAACAAAGAGGTAGTTCACAGTAGGATATCTGTAGGGCTTTCATGGTCAGCCCTTCAGTAAACATTTTCTGCTCACTCCGTTTTGTTGCTTGGTCTCCCTTTAAAATGTCCATCTGAACTGAAGTTACATAGTGTAAAACAAACGAACTGTTTTTCCTTATTGGCTACATTAGAATTTGTGACTTCCTCACTCTCTGCACTTTAGTATCAAATTACAACTTGAAATAAATGTATACATCTTAAAACAGATAATAGGTCCTTTGATACCATGGTTTCGTTATTTTCTTATATCATATGGCTCATTTGTGGCTATCCAGTATCATTGCTTTGGATGACATTTTCATCCCAGCCCAGGTTGCCAGTCCCTTAAAGACAGAAGTCCTCCTCTTGTTCTTCCTCTCTCTCCTCATAATGAATCTCGCTAAGGAACATAAGCTTGATAAGCAGATGGCACCAACTTGCTGGCCGACAATGAAGAGGACACGGAGAGCTTCCTGCTGAAGATCAAAGACCACAGCCTTCAACCTGGGCCACAACTCAATGTAAAACAGCAACCAAAGAAATGCACACAGCAGGACCAAAAGGCAACATCGTCATAAATGGAGAAAGGACTTAATTTTACTTGAATGCACAATAAAAACTCATAAAAGCAGCAGTCAAGAAATCAAATGACAGATTGCATTGGTAAGGTCTGCTGCAAAAGATTTCTTTGAAAAGATATCTATTAAAAGCAAAAAAAACAAAAACAAAAAAGGAATAAGATGTGCCTGACCCAGGCCATAGTATTTTCATCATCTTCATATGTACCTGAAAGATGACTAATGAGTTAGGAAAATCAAAGACATAATTGTGCCTTTGAATGATTGTATCAGCAAAGGCTATTAAATATACCATGGACTGTTAGAAGTCTGTTTCAAAGAAGTCAACCTTCCATACAAGGTAGGATGGTGCAATGTCATCGTGTGTGCTGCACATAGGTTATCAAGAGGGATCAGCCCTTGGGGGAGGCCATCCAGGTTGGTAAAGGAGAGTCAATGAACACGGGGAAGACGCAATGGCTGCCACAATGGGCTAGGAGGTGGAGTGGGCAGCGTTTCCTTCTGTTTCACAGAGTCACTAGGAATTGGAACCGACAACCTGACACCTAACAAAAGCAACACGGATCATACCATTTGACATGCAGCAGCACACCGAGTTGTAGTTGTTAGGTGCCACCATGTGGGTTCCAATTCAAGGGACCCCGTGTAACAGGATGGAACCCTGCCTGCTCCTTGCCATCCCCACAAATGTCCGTGTGTCCAAGCCCATTGTCACAACTCGCGTGTTCATATATCAAGTTGATGCTGATTCATAGCAAGCCCTATAGGTAGGACAAGGTAGGACTACCCTGTGGATGTCCAAGATTATAATTATTTATGGGAGTAGAAATCCATATCTTTCTACCTCAGGGAATCCGGTAGTTTCCAACAGCTGACCTTGCCGTTAGCAGCCCAATGTGTAACCACTAGGCAACCATAGTGCTTGTTAATAATGAAGTCAATTACAAAGAACTTCTGACCCATTACTCAGGGTTCTTGACACTGAATTACAAAACTGTCTCACTGAATAAAACATTCAGTAAGGTATCTTTATATATAAATATAGATAGATTTACACTATTACAGAAGATGGCTTGACTTAGCTTTAAAAGCTACTTTTAAGCTAATACTCCAAAGCCTTTTCTGTTAAAATTTAGTGGTCAACATTCAAGACAGACTGAAAAAGGGGATATTACTCTATTAATCTTTCTTCTAAATTTATTCATTCTTTCCACATAAGGGAGAGGAAACACAGACAATGTTATATATACACTGTGCTTTCCATATAATTGAAATTCCACAAAAATATGAAGCCCTGCTTGCTCCCATGTGGAGGGCAGGAGTCATATGCAGAACCCTAATCTCCCGGTTTGGCGTCTTCCTCGGGGGAGTGCATGTGCCTAACCCTGGGCTGTCTGCTATGTGTGAACCCCGCTGTCTGGAGCGGTCACACTGAAGGAGTGACAGGAGCAGTCTGGAATACGTTTATCTCTCTATCCAGAGCGCGGACTCTCATACAGATGGCATGCCATGATACCGAATGACGAAAAGTAAAGATATTAAGAGGAAGATTCCAAAGTCTCTGAGGACACCCATAAGGAGAGAGGCTGAACAATGGTTCTAGGACGTCAGAAATGGCTCGGTAACCAGGTCGGTCCCTCATGTTCCTCTAAGTCTTTTACGTTTAGTCTTTATTTCATTGCTTTAACGTCATGGTTTCTAATCAAGGGGAAGGCGACAAAGTAATAGATGAATTCAGTGCATTTTCTGTGACAGTTAATAAACTTAAGCAACATAAAAGGAAAATGATCCCATCTTTTTTCTTCACCAAACAAAATGTACTTGTCTGGACAACTGAGTGTTTTCCACAAAATTTTGCCATTGGCATGGTAAGCAGCAAAATGTTTTGAGATTTATTTTCCACATCTTTTTCACTGAGCTACCAAAGCCTGTAACACACATGAGGACAATTTTATGAAAGCAACACAATTGGTTTCCCTGGTCATTCATGTACTCAGTACTGGACTGGAAAGCTGATGAGGGCACGGGAGACACATGCGCACATTTATTATGTTCTATACAATGTTTGAAATGTAACTAAATGTTTCCCATTCACCTGATAGCAGTAATCCAGCATCAACACCACCTATGATCTTATTAGAACCATCAGTAAGGTTTCACACTGCAGCCCAAACCTACTGAAGCAAAAACTCTGAGGATGGGGCCTCCGAGTCCAGAGACCGTTTTAACCCATCTTCCCATTGGTTCTGACCATTCACTCCTTTCACGGCCATCAACGCTTTTCACCTCAGCCACTGAGGTTGTCTCTTCTTTTCTCTTCTCGATCAGCCCTAACCCACAAATCAATGACTACACAGCTGCTCACAAGACGTTTTAAGATAAAAACATGGGATCCTGTCAGCAGGCTCAAGAATCTTTCCCCTTACAGAAACCTAACCAACCAACCATCCAGCAGGAACTGTCAAAATCGACTGTGTCAGCACTCTGAAAACCACGGTTTACCGCCACCAAAGGAACACAGAATTAAGAAGCAGGTCATTTGTACATGGCTGCAGTGCTCTGTGCCCTTGCCACTTGCCCATGCCCCACGCTTGTCCACTGACTGACTGACTGGGGCACAGAAGCCTGCCTTCCCAGAGTGGCATCGCAATCCTTGGTTCTTCAGGAAACAGAGCAGATCTTACTCACAAATTATATGTTTGCCTGAAAGAACTATTCCCAGGCGCTCCTCTCTAGCCCCCACCCTGTGGAACTTTGTCAAGGCAGAAAAGAAACAGCAACCCAAGGAAGGTGCTTCCTTGTTATGTGGGAATTAGCACTTCACTCCGTTTAATGGCTGAAGACCATCCCCTTGTATAGATATTTTATTTATTCTTTCATCAGTTGATTGCCACGTTCTGGCTGTTATGACCATTTGTATACAAGCATGTGTATAATTCTCAGGGGTATATAGGTAAGAGTGAAGGTGATGGGTGATATAGTAGCTCTGTATCCTAAAGGATCTACCAAACTGTTCTCCATAGTTGCTGCACTCTTTCACACGGCTGTGGGCGAAACTAGATGTGACGTTGTCCGTAGTTTAAATGCACCCGTCACTCAATGAGGAAGATGAGGTTGTCTGCGCCCATAAAAATGTACAGTCTCCAAACCCCACATAAAGTTAATGATTTCCTCATGAAGCAAACTCACTGCTGTGGAGTCAGTGCTGACTCACAGGGACTGTAACTGTTGATGACAGTAGAAACCCCTGGTGGATTTGAACTGCTGACCATGCGGACTGCAGCCCAGCACGTCACCACTACATCAGCAGCACTCCATAACCATCCAAGGAATGGAAATCAAAACAAGAACATTATTTTCCTATTGTCTTGGCTGATATTTTTGAAACACGGGATGAAGATGAATAGCTCATAGACTGCTGTAAAAACTGTACATCTGTCCATCCCTGCCAGAAAAGAATGATACTTATCAAGAATCTAAAGAGTCTTGGTAGACCATGGTTAAGTGCTTGACTGCTAATCGAAAGGTCCACAAGTGAAACCCACCAGTTGCTCCGGAAGAGCTTTTGTAAACATTATGGCCTTAGGAACCCTCTGTCCTGTGGGGTTGCTATGAGTCAGAAGAGAATTGTGGTCAGTGGCTTGGTTGGTTGGTATATTCCATAGTGAACAGACCATATAGAAAAAGGAGGTGCTGTATTTCACTCCTTCCTTTGCTCTGAGGGGGGAAAAAGCAGGACTCTTCATTTACCCGGACTTTATTTTGAATCTACATTACAGTTCCTGTCCTTCTATTTTCTTACCTTTACCACCAGAGTTCACGTCCTTACTCCCTCAGGGCCCCTACCTATTGATGGTAACAGTATACGAAACATAAGTCCAATTCAGTCCTGGCTTGGAGCCTACTTCTGCCAATAGGCAATCATGGGCCTTGGTTTTTGTGTGAAATTGAGGTAAAGAGAGTACCTCTCTCAGGTGTGTCGTGAAGATCGAATTGAATACAGAAATCATGTAGACCATACTGCTCAATGCGGTAGAGTCAATTCTGACTCATGGCAACTTTATAGTGCAGGGTGGAAGTGCCCTTGTGGGTTTCTGAGACTGTGGCTCTTTACCGGAGTAGAAAGCCTCATCTTTCCCTGGAGATCACAGCGAGCGCTCCGTGAACCTTGGTATTTTTAGGATCGCCCTGAGTTTCTTTCTCCGCGTGTTTTCTCTTCCCAAGTAAATTGCCAATCTTTGAAATTCCACAACTAGCTATTGTAAACTTTCGTAGTCCCCATTGTTCTGTTATAATGTAAATATACACCATCCAACAAATATTTACAGAATGAATGGAAATAAAACTCCTATAAATGTCGATTTCAACAGGTATCATTTTTAGAACTTAAAAATATATTGAATATGTTCCTTCCTCAGCTTTGGTGGTTTTTTGTTGTTGTTGTTGTTTTTAACTGAGATGTTAGGGTTGGTGAAAGAATCTTTGACTTAACGGCTTCAAGTCTTGGTTATGGTCTTTACTGATCAAAATTTTGAGTGTTGATCTCCTCATCTTTAACATGGGTATGTTGGACCTCATTGTTTAGTACCTGTTAAGTGAATGTTCTACCAACTTTGCCGATATAAGTTATTCTTCATTGTTTTCTTTCTCCTTCTTTTCAACTGAACAAGGATCCTTGGTGTTGTAGTGGGTTGTGTGTTGGGGAACTAACCACAAAGTCAGCAGTTCAAAACCACCAGTTACTTTACTGGAGAAAGATGAGGTTTTCTACTCCTGTCAAGAGTGACTCAGAGCCCCCTGCTCCCCCCAGTTTCCATCCTACTCTGTTCCATAGTATTGCTGTGAGTTGGAATCTACTGGATGGCAGTGAGTTTTGCTTCTTTGATCTTATAGAGCCCTGGTGGCCCAGGGTCGCTAGGAGGAAAGGACTCTATGGCAGTGGGGTTTTCAGGTTCATCTACAGATGAAATAAAGGTTATCATGGCCTTCTTCACTTGGATGTGTTACTTTTTGTAATCTTCTGTACTAAACTGAGGAATAGTAGCAATATTTCCCTTGTCTTATTATCATCCCGGTTGTTGTTTCTAGTGTGTGTTTTAAGAAGCTAGGCTCGCTTATAGTTTCAGAACATGTGCTATGACAAAACTCTCCTACTTTTGAATGATCCATGTGGTATTAAATAGTATGTCAACCAACTAGACACTCCTTGCTTGACGCGGCGTTTAACCTGTCAATCAAGTTATAGTTTGATAATGCCTCCTTGGGGGTATAACCTTTTATATAAGACAAATATCAGACAGGAACGATTCCTCTCTGCCACTTCACCATCCTCCTCACTGGGACTTCACTGGGACTCTGTGGCTACCTCCAGCGGTGGCCCCATGTGGGCTGCCCAACCCTGACAGCTGCTGGCGCCCTGACCTTGCTTGGATCCATGTGACTCTGCACCCTGGCCTGTGATCTCCCTGCTTTCTGCTTCACCTTTGGTGTCCGTGGCCCCGAAGCTGCATGAGCCTGAAGAGGGTCCCAGCCAGCACTGGACCTACAGATTTAAGCTGGACTGGGCCGGGGCACCTTTTTGATGGGAAATTGGTTTCTTGTATAGAAACAACCAGTTCATTTCCTTAGAAACAAACCCAGCCTAACACGATCCATAGCATGCTGTGGAACTCTTAGTACTAGTTCTTTCTCTGCCCAGATAACAGGCCACTATCTGCCCCGTCCTTTACGCCACCAGGAGTCACAATTGACGCGATGATAGTGAGTTTGGTTTGGTTTGATATTTAATGGAGACAAATATATAACACAAACTGTAAAATAAAACCAATTGTCCTTAGTGTGTATTTCTTTATTGTTCCTTGTCAGGGAACAAAAGGAGAGACTTCTGTATTTCCCACACCCTCTCCAGAAAGTATCGCACAAAAAACTTCAAATGATCATCGCGTCAGTATGAATATGTGGAGGGGTCAATGAGTGGAGCTGACGAATCAGAGAAAGGAGATAATTTCTATAGACTTGTGAACATTTGATAAGGGTTTTCTTCACCATTTGCTCCTTTAATCGGACTGAAGAGGATGAGTGGCTCATAAATCAATATTTCCTGAAATCTTGGAAAACTTAAATCAATAAAGTGCACACATACAAACATATATGCAATCTGTACATATACAGATACATCAAATGATGTACGCATGAATAGGTGTACACAAATGAGAAGGCGTTAACAGGTGTACGGACACTGTCCGTTATCATTCAATTCCACTTCCGTGAACTCTTTGCTGCCCTCGCAAGAATGTCTGCTGCTGTTGGTGGGTGGCTGCCGAGTCACAGTGACCCTTACTCAGCAGAACCCGACACTGTGCACTAAAGGTCAGTGTTGCAGCCACTGTGTCAACCCATTTCAACAAACATCTATTCCTTTCTGGATGATCCTCTATTATCATCTACCGAGCACGATGTTCTGCCCCATTACATGTGAAAAGTTACGTGAGACAACGTCAGACCATCCGTGCTTCTAAGGAACATGCTGCCTGAACTTAGGGCACAGGGGCTCATTCTCGTGGGAGTACCTGGTGTAGTATTCCATATTATGCCCAACGCCCAGAATTCAAAGGCTTTGGCTCTTCTTTGGCTGTCCTGTTTCATTCTCGCAGTCTCTGTATGTGTGAAAGGTGGCAGATAATACCACAGCTTGGGTCAAGTTCACTTAGTCCTCAAAGTGACCTATTCTTTTTTTAACACTTTGCTTTAGCAGCAGACTTGTTCAATATGCTGGGTTATTTGATTTCCTGGCTGCCTATTTCAAGGGCTCACATACAGATTCACATAAAACAAGACAACTCCACATCTCTTTACATGCTAATATTTTAATGTTCTACTCTGCTATTTTACCACTTCTAATGGAATGCTCTATGGGGACTAGTACTGTAAATGAGAATTAAAGACATGCAGACAGTGAGGATAAATTATGCTTTCAAGTTTAGCAGTAAAGAGAAGTAGGCGTCAAATGGATAGTTGTGAGTTTTAGAATCTAAGAAAAAAATATTTTTAGAGATACTAAATAACATAAGCTCAAATTTCAAATTATCCCAATGAAAATATGAAGGAATTAAAATAGACACATACCAATCCATTGATGCTGACCATTAGAATGTTTTTATATTCGTTGCCTTCTTTACCTTCAATCTCACAGTCAGACGATGCTACTGGCAACAGAACAAGAATCAGGGGAGGAATTCCAAAGATAAACCTAAAAGAAACTAAATTCAACATTAGATAAGTATAAACTAACTGTTAAAGGTCATAGCATATTTAATCATGTTGTACCAATAATCTTGACCAATTATTCATAATAAAATTTTTAAATACATCTTGGTTTCTGAATGGCCAAAACGAATATTCTGTAACCAAAAAAGTGGGACATCATTTTGGTGTGTAGGTTATTTCACTTTTTTATGTGGAAGTTCTTTTCTGGAGCACTGAAGAACAGATATCATTAAAGGAGAGACTGATTCTGAAAAGCAGACAGATATCAAGTTAACCAGTAGCCGGGAAGTTGACACTGACCCAAGGTACTCCCTGTGTGTCAGAGTGGTACTATCTCCATAAGATTTCCAATGGCTGACTCTTCTAAAGTAGATTCCCAGACCTTCCTTCCAAGGCATTTCCAGGTGCACTCAGACCTCTAACTTCCAAGTTAGCATGGAGTACCGTAGCCACCGATACCATCCAGGGACTCGGGAATATAACGATAGTTGGTTGAACCTGGGTTGACAGTGTCTGCAGAAAAAGACAGCCAAAGATACTACAAGGAAACAAACGGCACACACCCATTGTTGAAATGCCAGATAGAATCGATGACATGCAAAGCGTGTTTATGTAAAATGTGATGCGGTCTGTGTGTCCACTTGCTCTCTTACCACCATGTAGGCACCACTGCACTGCACTGTAATTATATTCTTTTTTTCTTGAATGATGGACCTTCAAAGGTGTACCATCCCCCCAAGTCTGACAAAGGTTACACTGACTTTGTCCAGAGCTCTGTTCTCATCACGCACTGCTCTTTTAGTACCTGAGGCTGACTTGTTGCTATGTGAAAAAATGCAATAATATAATTTCTGTTACATGCTGCATGGAGAGCTATGCACTCTTTCCCCTATCCAGAAACCTTAACGTTTGGTTATACAGGAAGCTCGCTCTTTATAAGCCTGCTATAATGTCTTGTTGCATCTTTCTGTACACAGAGTATTATTTGAAATATATTTCCTATAATTCTCCCAAATGAAATTTAACTATACTATCAAATGCAAAGCACTTCACACACATTTCTTCTCTGACTAAGAGTACAAATAACATCCCTTTGACCCCAGTGAACTAATATTGTGTTCAAGGTCTAAAGATTTCAGTATATTGTGGTAGTTCCATAATCTGTTGTCAATTTGAGACTTAAGAGTGAAGGGGTGGAGTTTAGCCTCTCAATCAGGTCGCAGCTTGATGACCTCATTTGGAGGCACCACGGAGATAAATAGCTCACTGGAGGTGGGACGGAGACACACTCCCTGGGAGACATTCCAGCTGACAAGACACATGGAGCTACCCTAGTGCCCTGAGCTGGAGGAGCCAGGTAGAGACCCCTGCCAGCACTGAGTTACTTACAATACCACTGGATCCACAAGACCTCCCACTTACTGGTCTATGATCTTCCTGAATTCAGCATCATTCCATGTGTTTCGTGAGTCTGGAGAGGACTTTGTAGATTGGTATCAGACATATGGGCTAATATTGGACTTATGGACTTGATCTGGGCTGGGCTGGGCTGCTTCCTCAATATTCAATTGCTCTTCTATACAAAGCTCTTTCTTATACACATACGGACAGCTCTATGAATTTATTTCTCTAGTATATGCAGACTAACACATATATCATTATTGTTTATCGCTTACAAGTTGATTCAGACTTATGGCCATTCTATGTGTTTCTGTCTTCCAGGTGCAGAGGTAGTTGAGGGTCTAACTCTACCAACAAGGATTTCATGTATACCATACGTTTTCAGTAACATATTCATTCTTCATATCATCTATCTCACAAAACACCCATTTCTAATACATAAAGAGCTATTTCTAACCTGTATTTTTCTACCTGGTAGACAAGGTAGTACAGGTGGGAACAAAGAAAAAGCCTACATCTCATCTTCAAAGGTGACTGACACTTGACATGTTAAGAAAACCAAACATGTAGGAGTAAGACATAAAATATATTTATATTTCATAGCTCTGCTGCTAAAGTGCCTATATGTACAATACCCAAAAATTTCCTTAGGAAATTAACAATGAGGGTGATGCTATCTTTACTTGGGTAACTACCATGTATCAGGCATTGTTAGTTGCCATGGCCATATTATTTAAATGTATAAACTTTCAAGTTATTCTTTTTGAAACACACAGCTCACAGCAGCAGATCTGGATTTGAATCCAGGTTTTTTGACTCCAAGAGTAGATCAGGGATGCCATAATCATTTGATAACATGTAATCATGTGTAATTATGCACTTCCTCATCTGTCTCTTCTTTCACTAGCCCTTCAGTCTGTAGGTCCTCACAGAATAATCAGTTGGGAATTTACAGGTCGTCACGGACTTATGATGGGGTGTTTTACTTCTGACTCATGCTATATATTGAATACCTCACTTTTTAAAAGTTTTCATTATTACCGTCTTTTATGATCATTTTCTTTATAAACCCGATCTTCATTTAGCTTTAGTAATTGCCATGAGAATGACTACATTAACAAATGATGTGCTGTAATATTGTTAACAGTCAAACCTCAAACTGAACCCAGTACCATGAAGTTGATTCTGACTTGTGGGGACACTGAAAGGGTTTTACAGACTGTAAATGGTTAATGGAAGGAGAAAGTCTCATCTTTCTCCCAGAGTGACTTGTGGTTTTGAACTGCTGACCTTGCAGATGGGAGTGCAATGCCTAACCCGCAGTGGCACCAAGGGTATTTCCTAAGCGTGGTGTGTGGTAATTTGAAGCTGTCATAAATCAAGAGCTACCTGTACTTACTAGGTTTCTGACTTGTCTTTAGATTGATAGAAGTAGTACCAAACCAGATTAGTTTCTTTGTCATTCTATAGGTTTACTAAAGGTATATATAGAAAGGAGTAGATGATTTAAAAAAAAAAGGCATATAATTTGAAATGAGTTTTAGGGGGAATGTAATAAAATAAACACTAGTTTGAAATGAGAGTGTATTTCCTCTTTACCCATATGCTATTTCCAAAACCCACTTTTATGTTTTAATAAATGATATGCTTTTATTTTCTATGAGCATCGACTGAATTGTTCTTTTCATCCCAGTTTTCAGACATCACTATTAAATGCAACTGAGGAGGCCTCCAACTCCGGCGTGATGGGAGCGGATTGCTGCCGTCCCCAGGGTGTTCACTGCTCCTTGGAAATAGACCAACAAGCATCTCGTTCTTTCTTTCATAAGCTGTCTTAGTCTGCAAGCTCTACTGAAGTCTCTTCATCATGGTGGAACTATCCAGCAACAGATAGTGGTGGCTGTGTTTGAGGTGCTGAGAATCAAACTGGCTGGAAATCAAACTGGACTTCCAAATAGAAGGCAAGAATTCTACCCCTGCCAACAATTACTGCTCCCTAAATTCATAGCAACATATTTATTTTAAGGGTGGCATCTTATGAATGTTTTTAAATTACAGTTGGGTGGAAAACTAAACTGTATAGTGTAACTAAATGAAACTACAGATTACAACTCGATTCTTGATTCTGAAACACAATTTGTCCTGTCTGAAAAGAGTGTGCTTTGTTGCCTTTGTTGGGGAAGAATCAGTTAGTTCTAGATTAACTTGTTTTTGTTATGGGCTGTGGATTCAAACTCATAGCAATCCTATAGGAGAGAGTAGAAACTGCCCCCTAGGTTTCCCTAGGCTGTAAGCTTTACAGGAGAGCCCTGGTGGCTAACGGAATATTCAACAATTCAAACCCACCAAATGCTCATTGGGAGAAAGATTTAAACCGAGGGAACCCCATATGAGATCCCTGTGAGTCAGAGACAACTCAGTAGTAGTGGATGCACTTGGAATCTTTACAGGAACAAGGAACTATTGATGGGTTCAAACGGATGACCTTAAACCATTGGGCCTTAGGGATTCTCCGGATCGGCAAGGCCACTGTAAGATTGCAGGGTTCAAAAGCCCACGGAAACTGGGCTTTTCGTCTTGGAATGACACTGAGCTGTCTAAGTGAGTAGCAAAAACTCTTTTAAGCTTCCTTGACCTGATTTCTAAAATCTTAGATTCAGGAAAAAACTTTAGATGAAAAGATCTCTTAATGAGTCAGTCAGTGGGATGGACTGACAGAGTGGCTTCAACCCTGGACTTGAATCCAGCAAGGATTGTGAGGACGGCACAGGACCAGGCCGTGTTTCTCTTGTATGCAGCGTCACTATGAATCCGAACAGACTCCAAGACACCTAGCAGCAGTAACAAGAGGTTCCCCAGTTCTCAGACACCTTCCCTGTAAGAACCGACATGGCCATCCACAGACAGAAACTCTTTAGACTGGAAATGGCTTCAGAGAGCCTACTGCAAGCACAACCATGCCTCACACCCCGTACTAAGGACGTGCAGTTTAGTCTGTCATTGAAGTCCTTTCTCCACAGACCACACAGAAAATAACCAATGGTCTAGCTGAAAGGTGCCTTTCCAGATGGTTGTCACGGTGGGAAAGAAACGACTTTTATTGTTTCGCTTGCATTTGGTTCAGACTACATAGTCATAATCTTCCCCCTCGCTGAATTTGTATTAGGTTACAGAAAAGTCAAACCATGAAGGGTAACGCGAGGTGAGTTTGGGCTTGTGGAATTGTCTGTAGACCTCCCCAAAGGGATAGAGACTGGAGAATTTGTTTTCAATAGGGAATATGGCTAAACCAGAATAATAGTTGGCTAAAACCATTGTTTTGTTTATAATTTGTGCCAAATAATACAGTCAGCCCTCAAGTGCCTAAGTTATGGGGTCAGGGTGAACATAAATAAATTAATTTTTACATTTCATCAAGTCCATCCTTTCATTGGTTTTTAAGAACCACAAATGTATACTGAGAGTCTGATACAAATGTTACAAAATTTATTTTCACGGAATTAAAAGTGAAATGTGATTTTTTACCAAGATAGGCAGATGGGAGGGAAGACATTAATTGAATAGATAGGAGTTAGCTTTAATACTTAAGTAAGAATAATTAGTGAAATCATATCAACCAATAATTTAAATTTTAAACTAACAAACTGTGGGAAATAATCACATATTATGCAGAAACTAATTTTGAAGGTTATAAACATGAATTTGATTATGTTCAGATAAAGAGAACTAATATTTGCTATAGCTGGACTAAAAACTCTATCTTCAGTGCCACGACAAACACTTAAAGATGTTCTGTAGCCATCTATGACATTGTATGAAGTATTTCACTTAATTCTATAACCTCTTTACGAGGTGAGTACTACTCACATTTACCAGATGGAGAATGTGAGGTACAATGAAATCCACCCCCCACCCCCAACACCTGTGACCTGTCCAGTAGGAGCTAGAATTCAGACAGGCTTGTCAAGGTGGAGAGTCCAGAAATAGCTGGTAGTCACAGGCTATATGTTTCTTTACAAATAGCTGTGTAAGTGTGGCCAAATGGAATGCAGGAAGTACTTCCTGGTGGAGCTCGGAAACTCCCCCTTACAGACTCCTATGTCCAAAGACAAACACCAAGATGAAATATTTGCACTTACTACATTAGGTTATGGATCCAAAGAAACTCGATCATGTCCAAGTACAAATATGATATGTAAACTGATCCTACGCATTAATTTTTCCTGTTTCGTGTAAGATATTTAGATTTCGATGTGGTACAATGTTTATTTCTTCTTTAGACTCCTATATATTTGCCCTGGTGGTGGTGGTGTTGGGTAGGCACTAGACCTCTACTGGCAGGGTAGGTACTTCAAACCCACTAAGTGCTCCTTGGGAGACGGATGAGGCTGTCTTCTCCCATTAGAGATTTACAGCCTCTAGGGACTCACAGTGAGTCAGAATTGACTTACTGGCTGTGGGTTACGCTTGCTTATTCTTTCTTATCATATTACTATTCTATCTTCCATCTTCAAATATGATGACCTCACGCAGATAGTATAGGTGAGGACCAAATATAGCCCCCCAAAGAAGTTACAAAATAAAAGACTAAAATATAGCCCCATTCATAAAGTTCCAGGAAAATTTCTTCTGACAAGTGGAACCTAACCATTCATTGTAATCATTATTCTCAAAAGCTGAGACTTACAGCATTTTGTTAGCTAGGAGCAACGTATGGTGTATAATTGATGGAGATATAGTTGAGGTAATAAAAGTAAATCCTTTTCTAGTGCTGCCTCTCATCATTAGAAGGATTGGGAGTTGGAGTTCTGAAAGAATTCAATCCAGAACCATGGGCATTGTCAGGAAAATGTAAAGTTACTTCCAAAAGTTCTTAGAAAACATCCATCAACTTTTAGTTCTATCCTCTCCACACATTTCTGAAGCCCCCTGGTACAGACACACCAAACCTCTAACTCCATAGGAGACCTGTGGCAGGCACCCATCACACCTTTTGTTCCACCATCCCCTGACTTTTTGACTCGTCCTCGCATCACTTACTGAGTTCTACTACTGAGTTCGCATTCCTTGACAGTGCCGCCTTTACATGATTAAAAGCGCATGGGAGGAAGAGAGGTTGGTTCTTTTGAGCTGGGAAAAGCGTCCAGATGGGCATGAGAGAACAGAACCGGTACCAGGCCGCTGATCCTCCCCTCCTCCCAGTCTTCGTGGTGTAGAGGTTAGGCGCTGGGTTGCTCCCCGGGGAGTATGGAGTTCCAAATCACCCTGGGAGAAAGACAGGCAGACACCCACAGGGGCAGTGCCCCCTGCTCCATGGGGTCACCAGGAAGCAGAATCAACAAGATGGCAAGGAGGTTGATTTGGGATTTTCTCCCAGCCTGCACCTTCTTTCGCTAGAGGAACTATTTAAAAGGATTCCAATTTCCTTCGCTGGAGCCTCTCCCCTGCCACTCCTTTCCCTTCTTTCCTCTTCCAGTGACCTCTTTAGCTCTTTCCACTTGGCCAACGGGTTAAGGACGGACGGGAATTCTGCCGGTTTCAACGACGCCCTCGTCCATTCCAATGTCATTTCCCGCTCCGTTGTGTTATCCCAGATTCTGTAAGACTCTAGAACTCGGCCACAGCTCTCTAAGCCTTCTTGAATTAATAGCACGTACATAAGAAAACACAACAAACCTACCACTGGCTGTTCGGTGCCCTGGCTGGGCCCGCCCCAGGACTTGGGTTCCCAGCAGTAGGCACCGGGGGCTACGGCCCTGGTGGGAAACACCCACCACCTCCCGGCGGGAGCAGAAAACCCCGGGGTTTTCCAGGGACCCGTTCCCGGAGGGTTTAAAGGCGCGTCCCGTGGGAGCTTCGCTTTCATTTCTGCAGGGAGTTGGGAGCTGCCAGAGCCCAGCTAGTCGCGGGTCGGCTGGCGGACGCCTGTGAGTAACTGGGCGCCACCAGGGGCCAGGGGCCGGGCGGGCAGGCGGGACACAGCGCTGGC
>NW_022103896.1:60654860-60656509 GCF_000313985.2 Echinops telfairi | reverse complement strand
GGGGCAGTGAACAAAGATTAAGAGCATCATGTCCTCCGCCTCTCCAACTTGTCTACTGAGTTTCTTTTTGGCTCTGCCTCTGTCCATGCACCTGCCCAAGCGGTACCTTTAAGGAAAAAGAGAATCCCCCGAGTTCATCTACTGTGGTCAATGGTATCTTTGGAGCCCAGAGAATCAAGCCCCAGATTAAGCGGCGGGCATGGTGGCTGACTTTAAGAGCTGAATACCGCTGTCTCGGGCATATGCAGATGTCTCTGTGTTAGTTAATAAAGCACACTATCCCATTTGACGGTGTCACCACATTGTTGATTTTTCAGGCCTGACTTTCCTAGGTGTTTCCTATTTCAGTTTGGTTTCTGATCTTCTGCAACTATTATCCTCCATGTTTGGAGGAAGCTGAGTAATGGAAAGTAAGAGCAACCGGAGCAATAGGGCTGACATCCATCTAGCATTTGTTCTGCTTCTGTAAACATTTTTCAAAGATCAGCTCATGCACAACACCATTTAAGCAGACGCTTCTCTTATCTCTACTTCACAGGTATGGGAACTGCGGCTTCCTTCAGTAACTTGCCTGCCTGCACACCAGCTGCATTATAATTCCAGAGCTCAGCAGTGGTGGCTCTGGGAGCAAGGCAGCATCCAGTACAGGAGGGAGCCCACAACAGGGTGGCATGGCTTTACCACTGCGTGGAGGCCTTGGGAAAGGTGCCTGGAGTTTGTGACTTGTGAAAGAAGAAGCAGGGCTGAAACTGAGGCTGGTGAATGGCATGCCGATTGTGCTGTGGTGGGAGCCGAGGCTTGGGATGGCAGAGCGAAAGAAATCAATAAGGGATTAGAGAGTCACGCAGACTTGCTGGAACCTGAAATTTCATCTCTGAGTCTACTTTTGGTCTGTTGTAGTCACTTGTCGCTAGGGAGTCCTGCGGGTTTTCCCACCAGAATCAACTTTGAATCCAGCTAAGATGTTGTTTTCTGTGGAAGACACCTATGGGGAACCATGATCTTATCCTGTCCAAAGGATATTGTATTCTTGTCTCACTTTTCATTCTTCTCTGAGCTGCAGACCATTAGTCTACTCTTCCTCCAGGACTTCTCACTGGTACCAGGCTGCCCAGGCTCTGCAGCATCTGGGCCCGGCAGCTGGCAGCTCTCTCGGACCTCCACCGTCGGCTCTGTGGTCCAGCCACACTGACCTCTTTCTTCCCTGTGCGCATTCACAGGGAAGTGATTCTTAAAACCACGTCCTCTAGGCTCAAGTAGGAAGCAAATGTTTTGAGAATGATGATGGCAACAAATGTAAAAATGTGCTTGACACAATGGATGTATGTATGGATAGTGATAAGAATTGTACGAGCCACCAGTAATATGATTAAAAAAAAAGTCCTATAACTAAACATACCCAAGTTGGTTGATTGACTGCCGATTTGTGTGTTTATCCATCTACCTTTCAAATTTCTGGTGCCAGCATTAACACCTGCCATTACGAGTAACATGTACTTAGAAAATAATAAGGCAATTCCCTTTTAAAATTGATTTACATTTTCTAATTTTTAAAAATTCTTTTATTGGGGGCTCATACAATTCTCATCACAATCCATACATACATCCATTGTGTCAAGCACATATGCACATTTGTTGCCCTCATCATA
>NW_022103896.1:60650174-60652367 GCF_000313985.2 Echinops telfairi | reverse complement strand
AAGGTCTGTGATCCACCTTGAGTTTATTCTTGTGCATGGAGTGAGGTAAGGGTCTTGCTTCATTTTTCTGCAGGTAGATATCCATTTTTTCCAGCACCATTTAGTGAAGATGGCATCTGCTTCCCATTTAATATTTTTTGTGCCCTTATCAAAGATCAGTTGCCTGTATGCTGATGTTACACTTTCTAATTTTTAGATACTAAATGCCACTTTTGTAAAATAATAAATACACAAGTATATATGTACACATACACACAATGGATTTTTTTTTTAGAAACTTAGATGGAGCTATTTTTTTAATAGCCGCTTTTAGAGCAACTTGAAAATTGACAGAGAAATTATACTGAAAATGTACAGGGAGTTCTCATATATGACTTTTCCTCTTGGACATGATTCGTTCTCTTACCAATATCTTGCGTTCCTGTGATACATTTGAACCAATACCAATATATTATTATTCATGAAAGCCCACCATGTACATAGAGGTTTCCGCTGTCAACTGTCAACAGGACAGTCCCACTGTCCTCATGGTGCTTTCCTTCGCCTGCTCATTCCACTTCCCCTCCCCCTCCCCTAAATTGCCTGGCACGCACTGGCTTTTACGGATGGGCCTATAGTTTTGCTTTTTCCAGAGTCTCACGTTGTTGGAATTAATACAATATATGTTTTTCTGACTTCTTTCATGTTGCACTATTTCCATTCTTTAAAAAAAGCAAGCTTTTCAGGAAGAGTCTAAGAGTATCCATCAATAATTTAATAATTTGTTGGACAGGAAATCTGTCTTCCTTGTTGATGAAATCAACATCCCGCTGGCAGAATACAGACTGGTGCAGAAGGAAAACCTGAGAGGAAATTTTTCAGAGTTGCAAGAGTGATGTCAATTCAGTAGATATTGACTCAACGATCAATTATCTCTATGAAGAAAATATCCATGAAACAGCAAATATTTTCATAGTGGTATAAAAAAGGGCACATTCTAACTGTGAAGACCGGACTGTTTGTTCTCAGAAATTACAGCCTAGAAAACTCCCAGGGGCAGTGCTATCGTGACACACAGGTTCACTAAGAGTCAAAGTAACTTACCAGCACCCAACAACAATGATTTATTATTAGAGAAATTGAGTGATTATTATTATGTTAAGTCACGGACCCCGGGAACTGTGCAAAAAAGCCAGCAAGGAACTAAATCAGATAGCATAAAGGCATTTTATGAATTATTTCTAGCCATATTAAAGGAGCCAGTGGCGTGCTCAGAGGGATTAATGTAACATAATAGAAACATGGAAATAAAAGATACAAAGTCACCTCAAAGAATGCATTTTGGAAGGTTACCTACCTAATTCTAAATACTGTACTACCATCTTCAATATAATGTGGTCAATTGTTGACATTGTAAAAATATTTTCTTTATTAGTTACCAGCACTACTTTTATGCCACTTGTGTTAGGCTGGGTTGACTTGAGAAACAAATCCAATGACACTCATGTATGTATAAGGAAGAGTTTTATATCAAGAAGTAATTGTATGTCAGGAAAACATCCCAGCCCAGTCCAACTCAAGTCCATCCGTCTGATACTAGTCCATAAGTCCCTTCTTCAGACTCGTGAAGCCACATGCAATGGTGAAGAATGCAGGTATATCATAAGCCAGTGGGTGCAGTCTTGTGGATCCAATGGCGGTGGATACAACTCCAGGGCTCTGGTAGGTCTCAAACTGGCTTACCAACAGAAAGGTGAAGGCAGGGAGAGAGAAGGGAGGTTCCCTTATGTGAAGGCCACGCCCACAAGGAGGCTCTGTCAGACTGTGATCTGATTGACAGGCTAAACTCCAGCCCTACACTTTTATATATCTTCAAGTTAACAATGTAAGGACCACACCACTTAACATGACTACTCCTTATACTTTGATCTGAATTCGACCTATCTTTTTACTAGTAGAAATTTTCTGAAGTTCCTTTGACTTAATTTTCCAAGTATAATGCTCAAGATAGTAAAAATACACATACACAGGACCAGCTTTTTGGGTGTGTGATCTGCACAGTGATACAAGGCCTTGTCCTTAGAAGTTAAGTGTTCTGTTGTTGCTAACATGAAATTCGTCATTCTTTTGGGATAAGAGGCTGAACAGTTTTGCTCTGCACTGGCCCTGCAAGTTCTCTAGCTGGTCAGGAGGATTCACACAGGTGAAGGTACA
>NW_022103896.1:60644581-60649381 GCF_000313985.2 Echinops telfairi | reverse complement strand
TCATGCCAGGAGAGACCTTCAGCCATCGGCATTAAGGAGCAGATGGAGAAATGGGTGCCCACCAAGAAAACTGACAAAGAGCAAACAGCAAAATAGAAGTCTCCGGTAAAGTTTCATGCCAGATGGCCAGGGAGGGTAGAATTTCAAAATAGATTAAGTAGTCAGCACTTCCAAACACCACAAAGAAGTTGAGCAATATGGAGATTGAAAACGGAATTCCCTGAATTTGGCAGTTAAAATTGTGTGCATGGTCCCCAGGAGAAGAGTTTGAGGAAAGCAGTGTACATTGAAGCAATAGGTCAGCAATATTTGTGTTGGGGGATGGCAGGGGTCGGGGAGCGGGAAGTGGGGAGGTAGAGAAAGAAACAATTGAAGTGAAAGGAGATAATTTTTAGAATTTTGGTAATGAAAAAAAGTTTGGTAATGATTTGTTTTCTAGAGAAACAAATCCAGTGACAGACACACACACAGACATATATGAAATAACTTTATATTAAGAAAGATTTATGTATCAAGAAGACATCCCCGCCCAGCCCAACTCAAGTATAATAGCTTGAAAGGTATATAAACTTAAGGAAGCTTCATTTTCAAGTAAGGGATAAATTGTGTATATATGAATCGATAAAATTCAGTTGTAAGAAAGTGGACCATAATAGAATGAAGAATCCCATGGAATTTGATTATACTCACTCACCCCCTTATTCTCTATTTTTCATATCTTCCATTTCAATCAGTAAATGCGGTAATTCTAAATAATCTAACTCCACTCTAAATTAGGTACTTAATGTTATAGTTCTTTTTGAACTGATCCCTATGGCCTTTGCTTATCTATTTCTGGATCAAGAATCAACTTGTCTAAGAAGACCGTCTGGTATCCCAAATACATTTTTAGAGGAAGCAGCTCTAGTGTGCAGTTTGCATTATCCAGCCAACTGGTGTTTCAGTGGGTGTGTTCTGTTGTTAATTAGGAAGATCTTTGATAGTCGAGATCCTGGAGGCGGGGGGGCGGGGGTTGTAATCAGAACCAACTTGATGGCAATGGGTTTGTTTTTTGTGTATTTTTACTTTTAACCACTGCCTTTAGAGAAGGTTAATTAGAAACAATTGCACCCATGACACTTTTCTGTATTCAAACTCCCTATTTGAAGAAAATGGAATAAACAATACTTGGCTTTCTTGCCTTTAAAATGTCAGAACAGATCCCGTTAACATTAAGCAGTTACTACGTGGCGATGAAGAGTCCATAGCAGAGCAGTGGATTAAGTGTTGGGCTGTGAGCACAAGGGTCAGTGGTTCAAAGTCACCAGGCGCTCTCTGGTAAAAAGACAAACAAAGCTAGTGGCTCCTTGCAAGATGTACACTCTCAGAAACCCTGGGAACAGCTCTCCTCTGTGCTATTGGGACCTGATGACTTTGAACCCCTGCAGTGGCAAGGCTTTGGGGGGGTAATGAAAGAGGCCGAGTTGTCCTTGTGACCTTACGGGGAACAGCAAACTGTGTTTTATATAACCTGGAATTCTTGCCACTCAGCAACGTCTTTCAACTTAAAGATTTTATCCTCATGTGATTTGTGGGAAAGCAATTAGGTTGTATAAATCTTGATTTGCTGTGTTCCCTGAGAACCAGTGGTCTGAACAAACCCATTTCAACTTTCGTGGATGCTACAGTACTAACTACTGATTGATTATATATTCTAAAGCTCTGGGGGCTTGTCAAAATGCTTATATTTAGTAGAAACTTAGTCTAATTTTCCTAACATCAGGGTTTGTCTGTCCTAGTTAAATCATTTCATTGTTAGACAAAAATTTGTCTAATCTGCCTCTCGCTCAGGCAAACCACGTTTGTTCCAGCCTCTCTCTCACTGACTCCCCCTGTGATTGGACTCTTGGAACAGCTATTAGCTAGTTCTATGTGACCCGAGATGATGAAGTGGATTGCCACTCACATTGTAATACACAATCGTAGTAATGATGTCATTAAGTAGTAATCTAAAAAGAGCCTGTGCTTCCCTAAGTTTCTAAGGCATGAGTCATTTCTCCGTGATAATAATGTGCCAATTAACCGGCATCATCCACGTCTGGAACCACCATTAACTCGCTCACTTAGCAATATCATGATGTAGCTGACAGTGACCTACACACTTCAATGAGAAAAGCACAAAAATTGAAATTATCAGGAGACCGAAACATGCAATAATTCAGTTTGTCGTACCAGACAATGATTTTTTTTTCCAGACGGTGAAGCAGACTATCCTATTTTCCCTAAGTAATATGCCCTGCGCAATGGCAGCCATATGCTAAGGCTTCCTTGTTTATTTTCCTATAAGAAATTTGATTAATGTTTACCAAGTTTTCTAGCCATATCTTCCTCCTTTGATTTTTCTAGCCCAGTTCATTTTTTAATCCCCAGTGAGTACTTGAAAATGAGTACACTTTACATTTACTGTAACAAATAAAAGGTAAAATGCTCCAATTCCCATTATTTTCCTCCTCTCCAAATGATATTCTCCATAGTTTTCATGATCTAAGACATCTCTATTTGTATTTAAAAGAGGAAAGTGGGTTTAATTAGATTCTAATTACAGAACTAACTGATAGTAAAGCTATCACATTTTAAAAATAGACTTTATTAAATTAGGATTATTTACTGAATATAGATATGTCTCTGTGTATCAAGCTTTTTGAGTGTATTTTGTAAGCTATTAAATAGATAGATATTTTTACTTTATTCCTGTGGTCTAAGTGGCCTGAAATGAGATCTGCCCCCCAGCACAAAATCAACAAAGAAGCTAAGAAAACAAAAGAAAACATGCCACACACACGCACACACACACAATATTGTGTGTGATTGGATGTTAAGCTGAGTTCTCTAGAGAAACAAATCCAGTGACACACACACATGAAACAACTTTGTATTAAGAAATATTTATATATCCCAGCCCAGTCCAACTCAAGCCCATAGTCTGATGCTAGTCCACTCGTCCCTCTTCAGACTCACATAACAACAGACTAGTGCTGCAAAAAGATGACCTGGGAAACAGGAAGGTCACCGACTGGTGGGTGCAGAAGCCTGTGGGTTCAGCGTAGATAGGAACATGTCATGGCACTGACAGTTCTCAGGGTTGGTTGGCCCACAAAAGGCTGCCCCTGGAGACAGGCAGAACTCCAGCAGGCAGGAAGGCTGATAGGCACAGAGAGAGGTAGTTCCCAGAGTCCTTCATTCTTATATAAAAGTCCACATCCCTAAGGAGGTGTCCTCAAATTACCACTTGACTGACAGGTTTGACTCCACCCCTAGCTAGGAGTGTCTACTTGACATCAAATCATCCAACTATCACAGATTGTATCTGTCATTTATGAATATTCAAGATTGAAACAAGAGGCTTTGGCAGATATCGTCCAGTAATCGCCAGAATTAAGTTAGCAATTTCAAAATAAAATTAACAAAAGAAACGAAACAACAAATATTGGCTTTTCAAGAGGCACAAGGATTCATATAAAAAATCAGGAAAGATCAGTGATTCAGAGGTCTCAGAAAGTTAAATATAGATAATTCTAGGATATATTGATCTGGTTAAATTCATACATTTGTTGTTTTAATCCCAATTAGAACCACTATCTTCAGTATAAACTTAATTTTTTTCTGGTTGTGTTTAGGTTCTTGAAATCCTTAAAAAAAATTTTTGTTGTTGTTGTACTGCATTTGAGTTAAAACAATTTCTTATTCCCATGAAATTCTTATTGGAAATGTCCGATGAAATAAGAAAACCTCATAGGAAATCCGCTTGTGCAAGTAGATCTCTTTAGCACTTCACTTTTTATAGTCTTCCAGGTGCAGCTAATTACATATCCTTTATCTGGGATTAGGTAGAATTAACTTGATTTTACTTTTAAAAAATTATAGTATATACTGGTTCAAGCAATGTGTGATTATGAAATGTACTGTTGCTGAGACAATGGGTTTCTCCCATTGAAAAATCTTAAGCAAAGTGCTGCATAGCTGTTTGTTCAGGCAGGGTCTTTTATGTTATTAGGGAAAAGGACCAGCTAGCAACTTCAAGTAGGACCACACACTGGGAAGCTGTTTCACACCTTTGTTGCCTTGGAGAACGTTTAAGCAGGTGTCAGCAGCTCATGACTGCTATTTGAGGGCAACCAAAAAAGTATTGCCGAAAAAGCATCAAAGCCTTCCTGAAACAAAAATAGCCAAACCTTAGCTATTGTTTTTGACCTTCCATCCAGGTCTAGACATGTCCAAGGGCCGTGTGGCCATCTCTTTAACTCTTCTGCAAAGAATCTAGAGGTCTTTGATTTACATATCAAAATGGCAGTCTGGGCAGCCTAGAGGTACGCCAATTACCTTCCTTTGAACTGTTCTTTGAGTTTGGAGAACAAAAAGAAATCTAAAGGGGCAAGATTAGTGCTGTAGGCAGATGGGGTCAGGCTTTCCAATGAAAATTTTATACGATTTGTCCTTAAAGAATGAGCAAGTATGTTGCAATGATGGGGGGTGGGGGTGGGGTGGGGGGGAATTCCTTGGGACAAATACCCTGGCCTTTTATTTTTCAATAAGACAGCTTTCAGTTTTCTTAAAGCATTTCCTGGGAAGCCCCCCAAATCATCCTGACTCCTTCAAGACTACTGCGTTCCAAACCAAACCGCAGCTAGTTACTCAGTTCTGACTCGCAGAGAGCCTATAGGACGGAGTCTAGCTGCTTCCTGGGTTCTGAGACTGTAACTGTTGGCAGGAGGGGACAACCTCATGTTCTCCTGTGCCTCTTAGAACCTTTTGTTGTTGTTC
>NW_022103896.1:60642725-60643747 GCF_000313985.2 Echinops telfairi | reverse complement strand
CAGTGGGTAGCAAGTCTTTCGATCCATCTTTGGGAGCATCTCAGCGCTGGCAGCGGTCTCTGCATCAGGGTGGGTCCATGTGGTCCTGTCAGCTGCTATGTCTCCCGGGGAGTGGACAGAGAGAGAAGTGTCTCCCGCCTCCTAGGAGGAAGTACCAGATTTCCCAGAAATCTCAGGAGAAGGCCATGCCCACACAGAAGCCTCATTGGCTATGATCCAATTGACAGACTAGATGCCACCCATTCACTCTTAATCCTCTCAAATTGACAATTATATAACTACCACAGTTACATTTGAGCGCATTGCTGTGGACACTTCTGGAGGATGTTTCTCTCCTTCACTGACTCTGCTTTACCAAGGTGACTGGTCTCTCCTGATAATAGGTCCAAAGTTTGTGAGACGAAGTCTCTCCACCTCAAGTCTAAGGAGCATTCTGGTTGTGCTTTTTAAAAAACAGATTTGTTGGCCCTTCTGGCTGTCCACCAGGCTTTCCATGTTCTTAGCTAATATGAATGCGTCACGTGTTCTGCGGTCTTCCTTATTCATTGGCTTACTTTGACATGCACCTGAGGCTACTGAAAATAGCTTATCTTTGGTCAGGCACACCTCAGTCCTCAAAGTGAAACCCTTGTTTATTTTAGTACTTTAAGGAAGTCCTATGCAGTACATTTGCCTAATGCAAGATATCGTTTGGTTTGCGGACTGCTGTGATTGTGGATCCAAGTTAAATGAAACCCTTCACAACTCCACACTATCAGGCGTTCACAATTCCTTATGGACAGCCTTTCCCATCTTTTTCTGAGATGCTCTTTTTCCATGAACACACTCACTGCCCCTACGCTTCCTATCTGATGTTTTGGTTGCTGTGGTCAATTTGATCCCAGATAGA
Source organism: Echinops telfairi (assembly GCF_000313985.2). Classification (NCBI taxonomy): domain Eukaryota; kingdom Metazoa; phylum Chordata; class Mammalia; order Afrosoricida; family Tenrecidae; genus Echinops; species Echinops telfairi. The sequence goes on along the minus strand of NW_022103896.1, from coordinate 60,642,858 downwards.
TAGACCTTAAAAGAGTATAATGTGCTTTGGACATCCCCTTACAGAAGGGTCTCGGGGAGGAGACGAGTCGGTCAGGGTGGTGTAGCAATGATGAAACATACAACTTTCCTCTAGTTCCTAAATGCTTCCTCCC
>NW_022103896.1:60640016-60641317 GCF_000313985.2 Echinops telfairi | reverse complement strand
CTGGTGACACAATGGGTTTAGTTAGCACTGGGGCTGCTAAGAGCAGAGTGAAAATATATCATGTGACTTCTTGTAATTCAGGCTTTCCCCTTTTTAATAGCTCATTGTCAATTTTATAGTTTGGTTAAGTTGTTATATAATGTTTAATCTTTGTAAAACTATATACATTAAAAGTATGATGCCCTTCCTGAGTTAAAATAATGGCACTCTTGTACCATTAATCTTAACCTTGTACATTTTTATGTATTTATTTATTTTTGTACTTTTATTACTACATGCAATTGGGTCCTTCAAAATTGTTCAGTCTTCAGCTTTTTCACCGTTATTTTTTCTTATAGCAAACAGATCATTCTTTCAAAATGCATATTAGTTCACAGTCTTTTCTGCTTAAAATATCTTTCTTCAATTACTTCCATTATCTCCAGGGTGAAGGTTAAACTCTTAAGGACACTTATAAGGGTCTCTACTTCACTAAGCTATTGTTTACAACATCTATTCTCCCCATTACATATTTTGTACAATAATGCGGTACAGTTTCATTCCCTTCCCCTTTGCCTACCCTGTTTCTTTGACAGTAAATATCTTGAACAGTGCAGTTTTTCTCTCCCTTTTCTCCTTAATTTTTACCAGTGTCAGAAATTTGAACAGAGTCATGCTGAATCCCTTGTAGGTTTAAAGTACCGGTACAGCATGATACGTTTTACTTCTGAGCCACAGCATAGAAAAGCCCCGGTGTGATCCTCTGTTCTACTCTCCTGCATCACTGGCCTTTGGGGTGGGTGTTCCAGATGAAAAAGTTCTGATTTGGTGGACCCTACATCCTTATATAACTAAATGAAACAGAACCTGGTCTTACCTATCATGGACTTGTAGCCTGGAGAAATAAACTTTGATTGTGCAAAGATACTGAGAATTATCCAAGAAATAATCAGAGAAACTGGATGAGATGAAGGAGGACATGACATCAGAATTAAAAGAAGACTCATTAATAACTTGTATATGCACATGATATAACTGTATATATTTAAAGTAAAGAAGACAAAAAGCACTTATTAGGGGAGATCATGAAGTTCAGCCTCAGACCATACTTCAACAAAAAGAAAATAAAAATCCTCAAATTGAAACTAAAACGAAACATCATGACAGACGTAGAAAAGTTTGAAGTTGTTTAGGAATACATTTAACTTTAATCCACAATCAATGACCTTGGAAGAAGCAGGAGTCTAGAAACAGAGTGATACCTTGCATAGGGCGAATTTGCTGCAAAAAACCTTTTTAAAGTATTAAAAAAACAAACAAAA
>NW_022103896.1:60625834-60639470 GCF_000313985.2 Echinops telfairi | reverse complement strand
CTGCACTATTATATGTAATTTTCCTCTTTGTTATTACTAGTGAGGTTGAACTTTCCTGGTTATGAACACTGACATGTTATTAAGGAACATAAATTCTTTTTAATAAAATACTCATACCCTTTGCCCATTTTTCGACAAGACTGTTCATCTTGATTTATTACCTATCTGAATGGCCAAGTGGCCAAGTAGGGGTGATGTATGTGTGTGTATGTGTGTGTGTGTGTGTGCCCAATATTAGATTTAAATATGCTTATCAGTGTGTGGCCCCAGAACCAATATTGGTGATAGCCGTATGTAGTAGTGGATTTAAAAGTAACATTCAAATTATTTTTATTCTTAGTGGGGGAACATATTTAAACTTTATTTCCTTAAGGCACATCATTATAGTGAACAGACTTAAAAGTAATATAATGATACTTTCTGTGAAACCTAGTGGTAGTCTGTGAGGCAATATGCTTGAATGAGATGAAAGTTCATACATTCATATGCTCTCGTTGCTCACACACCCACTAGTTCTGCAGGGAAAGGCCTGGCGACCTGCTTCTGTAAAGATCAAAGCCTTCACCCACCAAAAAGGCCTCTGGGGCAGTTCTAAACTGTCACCTGAGTCACTATAAGTCAGGCGCAACTCAATAGCCTCCCAAGACATAAATACTCACATGTAATCACATTGGGGTTCTGTTAAGGGTTACCTTGACTTCATTACAGTTTATAATTCCGTAATTATAGAATTTAACTAAAATTAAGATGTATCAATGACAACTGGAGTTTCAAACAGGACATAACACACGAGGAAAACAAAATCTATTACTATACCCACTGTTTAATAGTGTAGAAAATTAAATTGGTGAAGTACCTTCTAAATCCAAAACTAATTGAAAAGCTAAGGAAACCCATTAAGATTGAGGGTAATGGAAGTACGGGCATGCGCAGGAGAAGGCCCTGAGTCAGTGCTCTCTGACCCAAGGCAGGCTTACCTACTGCTCTGAGTGAATGGTGTCTTCCTCAAAGATGGGTTCCCTCACCCCAAATCATCACTGTTTAGTCCATCCCAACTGCTGCCGATTCCGTCGGACAAAGTAGCACTGCTGTGTGGGACTCCCAAGGCTGTGCATCTCGATGACGGCAGAGGACACGTCTCTCTCCTACTACGTTGCCGATGGATGTGAATTGCCCATCTTCAGCATCGGAGATGCTTTAACCAGTGCACCACCAGGCCTCCTAGTCCTTCCCACGAGCATTTGAATGCTTAGTTGAAAATAGCATTACCGCCTGTATACTATTAGCTAACATGTGGAAATCCTAGTGTAGTGTATATGCAAATCCAAGATAACCGTTCCACTTAAGAAGGGAGGAGACAGACATGGAGAGCTGAAGGCCATGGGGAGACTGAGTCCGGCAGCAGGGAGGTGGCCACAGCTATGGAAGGGAATGGCAGGGCTGAACGAAGCTGTTCTAGTTACGGAGCGGTTCCTGTGTTTGCCTGCTAACCAAACTATTGGCGGCTTGAACCTCTGCAGTGGTTCTGGGCAAGGAAAGCTTTGGCACTCTGTGGTGTAGAGATTAGAGTCTAGATCTCTGCAGGGGCAGTTCTCTGCAAGTTGGGATCAACTGGAAAGCACACAACAACAACGACCCAGCGTGGGAAGCGACAAGGGTCATCGGGGAGCAGAGAGAACATGGCCCTCCAGACTTCTGGCTTTCAGACCTCTAAGAACATCTACTTCTACTCTTTCAGACTTCCCAGTTTGGAATACTTTGCTATTATAGTCCTAGACATTCACCAAGTCAAACATTTTCTAATTTAACAATTGTGCTTCCTCTTTCATAAAGTAAGCCTGCCCCTTAATATCTCTACTTGAAATAGATTTTTCAGGGACTCCAAGCCACAGCAGTGTGATAAAGGTTACAATTACCCAGGAAAGTCGGAAAACAGCACAGGAAGCTGGTCATAGCAGTTATGTTACCAGTTTTCTATATCTGTAGAAAACTTCATCAGCCCTATGTGCCAACTAGGAATACCGCTGGCCATAACAATGTCCCAGAAAGTTGCACTCGGTATGTTTTCTGGAATTGCTTCTTGGTTTAATATTCACACCCACTGCCATGGAGTCCACTCTGACTCACAGGACAGAGTGCAAGTCTCTGTGGTGCTCCTGAGACTGTCACTCTTTCAGGAAGCATCCTGAGGGGAGCCTGGTGGGTTGAAACAGATTCTCTTTCAGCTGGCAGCCCAGCACTTAACCCACTGATGCTGCCAGTGCCCCAGGTTAATATTAGAGGGAGCTAAACAGATTGGCAATGGTCTCATCTGAAATCTCTTGTTTTCTGTATCTGTACCTTGTGTTTTCACATCTGGAAACAATATGAGAAGGATATATGCTCAAATATTGTCATATTTGTAAGTAGCTGGAAACAAAGGTCAAATCTTTGAACAATCTGTCCTCATCTTTTGGATTTATATTCTTAATGGAAAGGGTGTTTAGTTTACAAATCATTTTTTATTACAAGTTGATGTCTTTTATCATAATGGTTTAGTTGCAGGATGTCTGTGTACAGTCAACACAAAGCATAAATAACATGAAATGTTGCTTGGGAAATTACCTGGACAAAATGGAAAGCTACCCCAGAGGATATAGAACAGAATGGCTCCCAGAGCAAATACCTTAAACCACATATTTTGTTAAAGCAATTTAAAACATAACATGAGACGCCAAAGCAAAATGTTGAGGTCAGTTGATACACTGAAGACATGAAGAAAGCAGGGTAGGAAGACCGAATTGTCACAAATTAAACACAAGGCATTGCAACCACGGTTCACCTGTTTGGAATTATCTTGTTGTTGGTTGTCTTAGCTTTCAATTAGGTATGTGTTTCTCTAAAAAACATTTCACTAATTGTAAGAGTAGACAGACTCACGAATAGAAACTGTTCCGAAGTAATACGAATGGCATTGTGTAAGATGCTATTGCTGAGACAATGAACAGTATGAATAGACTAAAAGTGTAAGAGCCTTGATGTAAAGACACCAGGATCAAGAAGCACTCAGATACATTCATGGATTAACTTATTCCCTAATGTAACCCATGATGCAGTAGGTAAGCATTGGTCTTCTAACCAAAACACAACAAACAAGTGAGTGATTCCAATTAACCAGTCTCTCAGTGGGAGAAAAATGAGGTTGTGTGCTCTTGTGAATATTTACAGACTCAGAAGTTCACCAGGAGCAGTTCTCTGCTGTCCTGAGGGGTAGCTCTAAGTCACAATTCACGCAGAGGCAGGAAGTTGCTGTGCATCCTGTGTAGTTTTAAGCCGTGGAGACACAACAATGACGAAAACAAGAATTATCCCTTCCCTTATGGAACTCCCACTCTGGTGGGATGAAAGAAAGACAATAAAGCATAATAAATAATTGCATAGTATTTAAGACAGTTGTAAATCTGATGAAGGTAAATAAAGCAGGGTATGGTAAATTTGCAAAGGGAAAGAGTTGCAATAAATGTAAGCTTCATTGGTAAAGCAATACTTGAGAGAAAATAATAAGCTCGATAGATACTTGAGTGAAGTGGGGGTGGGAGGAATTTTTTGTGGTAAGGAGAGTTTAAACTCTGGAACTGGTTTGAAGGTAGAATCATTAGGATTTGCTAACAGATTGTCAAGGGCAAAGTCCCTAGGATAAAAGAGTTCCTCATTTTGCCCAAGAATGCTGTAGAGCCAATTGTGAAGAAGAGGGCTCAGACAGAAGAGAAGAGCAGTAGGAGAGGAGGCCCGAGAGAGAACGGTGGGCTCAGACATGCAGAACACTTTAGGAGACTTTGGAAAGTTGACCTTGGTTTAAAAAACGGGAAGTTATGTAATACAGAATTTTAAGCAGAAGAGTGACATCATCTGATCAATATTTTACCATGATCACTCTATTGACAAGAGGCTGAAGTGGGTTAGAGGCAAAATCAGAAAAACCAGTTTGAGAATGTTGTAATCATCCAGCAAGAAGCGTTGATTGTTTAGTTCAGTTTGCTAGCAGTGGGATGAAAGGAGAGGGCTGATTCTGGATGTAAACCGAAGGAGCAGTCGTCAGAGTTTAAGAGAGATCGTGATGTAGGGTGTGAAGCAAGCAGAGGAGTCAAGGACAAGTTCACGGTTTCAGATCTGAACAACTGAATTATGGGAATCCCGTCAACTGAGATGAGGAAGGGGGCAGCGTTTGGGCAAAAAAAGAAACCCTATTTGAGATATGGTAAAAGTGTGAGTATCGTGCCAGACTGTGTAGATATAAAAATACGGAGTTCAGTGGAGAGTGGCGAGTTATAGATATACATTTGAAGGTTGTCAGTTGACTGGGCGATGTTAAACACTTTAAGTAAAGATGAAATAGCCAAGGTAGTGAAAGTAGTTAGAGGAGCTGTGGAAAAGGTCAACTTTGGGGGCATTTTAGGGTTAAAAGGTTAGAAGAGGCAGGGCCAGCAGAAGCAACTACTAGGAGTAACTGTTGGGGGGTGAAGTGGGGGTGTTGCGTGTGGGGCGGGGTGGAAAATCAGAGTTATTGTAAATGCGTTCAGTTGATGAAGTCAGAGGAAAAAGACTGGAGACAAAAGGAACAGGGGTGGCATGCATACGGGGCAGAGAGGCTGTTAGGGGACATACAGTTGGTTTGCACTCATAATGATCCCATGAACAACAGGAGGAGATAATGATCAGTCTTAAGCTATTCCCACAATTTGTGCTGTTTCTGCCCATGCCACCTTGTCAATCGATTTAACTGAGGGTCTCCTTTTCTGATGACCTTGTATTTTACCAAGCAAGATGTCTTTCTTCAGGGACAGTGTCTGCTGATAACAGGTGCAGCGTATTTGAGATAAAATCTTACCATTCTCGCTTCCAAGCATCATTTGTTGTTGTTGCTCACAAGGCAATTTTATTAATAACCAAACCCATTGCCGTCAAGCCATTCCCAATTCATAGCAACCTCTTATATGGTGTTTCCCAATGTGGGCGATCCTGCCACCTCTCTTGGGGTGATAAGGGCTGAGGGTGGGGAAGAAGTGTCGGTAGTGTTGTGGTTCAGCCACCCTTTGTACTCTGACAATCCATCTCATCAAGAATCCTCCTTCCTTTTTCTGTTGCCCCTCCACTTTACCAAGTATATCCTTTTCCAGGAACTGATCTCTCCTGATACCGTGTCCATGTATGTGGGATGAAGTCTCATCATCCTTTCCTCTAAAGAGCCTTCTGGCTGTACTTCTTCCAAGACAGCTCTGCTGGTTCATTTGGCAGCCCATGTACTTTAGGATTCTTCCCCAGCACCGTAACTCCAATGCATTGATCCCAGAATACATGCTATAGTAGACAAGGCTTTCATCACCAGGGCTGCAATGAAGTGTTTCTGTTTCTGGAAAGGGGGTGGTAAACCAAGTTAAACCAAGTAAACTTGAGAATAGATGCTCTATAGGGTTTCCAAGATCAACTCTTTCTGGGAGCAGACAGCCTCGTCTCCCTCCTGTTCTGGGAGGGACCCGCCATCCTTCTGCAACTGATTCCTTTATTTTTTATTTTTATTGTTTAAGATCATTTTACTGGAGGCTCTTACAGCTCACGACAATCCATACATTAATTGTATCAAGCATATTTGTACCTCGTTGCCATCATTATTTTCTCAATGCTTACTTTCTATTTGAGCCCGTGGTATCACTTCCTCTTTTTTCCTTCCTTCCCCACCCTCCTTGTAGCCCCTTGATAAATTATTATTATTTTTATATATTACACCAACCACTGCCTCCCTTCCCCCACGGTTTCTGTTGTTAGCCCCCGAGTTGTGTGTGTGTGTGTGTGTGTGGTTATGTGTCAATCACTGCAGTCGGTTCCCCCTCCCCACCTTCCCTCCGCCCTCCTGGGGTCGCTAATCCCATTTCTGTTCCTGGATTCCGTGTGTTTTGAGCGCTTGTCTCTCATCTGTACCTGTGTATATGCTCCAGGTTAGCCCACAGTGAGAGGCAGGACTGGGGTCATAATAGTGGGAGGGGTGAAGAAGTCTCAGGGAACCAAAGGAATATTATGTGTTTCATCAGAGCTACATTGCACCTTGGTTGACTCATCCCTTCCTTGTGACCCTTCTGTGAGGGGATGACCCATTGTCTACAGATGGATTTTGGGTCTCTACTATGACCCCCCTCATTCTCAACATTCTGTTTTTTGTTTATTTGCTTGTATGTTTTTGGTCTTCTGGCGCCTGTTACCTGATCCTGTCAACACCTCAAGATCACACAGGCTGGTGTACTTCTTTCATATGGGTTTGTTGCTTCTTTGCTAGATGACTGCTTATTTAACTTAAAACCTTTAAGACTCCAGACGCTGTATCTTTTGATAGCCAGGTGCCATCACCGGTTTTCACCACATTTGCTTATGCACTCATTTTGTCTTCAGCGATCATGCTAGGAGGGTGAGCATCACAGAATGCCAGGTTGTTAGAACAAAGTGTTCTTGCATTGAGGTCAGGCTTGAGCAGAGGCCCCAAATCTATCCATTACCTCAGTGTGATACCATATAAAATATACATGCATAGACCAATGCTTATATTTATATGAATTAATGTATTTATATATGTACACACCTACGTTTATACCTCTATTCATAGTTTTGCTTCCTAGATCTTTTCTGTTTCCTTTACATTCCTCCTGCCCCACCATCATGCTTGCCCTTCTTCTGCTTCTTGGTAATGCCTCTTAGCTAGATTTCTGTTGCTCTAACACCCCCAAGATCTCTGTGTCCTCCTTGTTGATTTAATTCCCTAGTTGTTCCCCATCTATGGCGTTGTTTGCTCACCACCAAGCATCATTTTGACTATATTTCTTCTAAGTCAATTTGTTCATTCTTTCAGAATACCATATTACATTCTACACTCTTCATCAACACCTTAAGCCCATTAGATCAATTCTTCAGTATTCCTTATTCCCCATCCAGCTCTCAGATGTACATATGACAATCTAAAATGCCATGACTTGGGTAAGGTACACCTTAGTGTTCAAAATGACATCTTTGCTTATTCATACTTTAAAGAACATTTTTGTTGTCGATTGACCCAATGAAATATGTCATTTGATTTCTCGACTGCTGCTTTCATGGGCATTGATTGTGGATCAATCAGTTAATTTATAAGAAAATGAGTTTCTTTCTTGGCAATTTCAAATTTTCTTAATTTAAGTGGTGTTGCTTATTGGCCCAGTTGTAAGGATTTTTGTTTTCAATATAGTGAGATGCGATCCGTACTGAAGTCTCTGATCTTCATCAGTAAGCCACTTCCCTACGTGCTTCAAGTCCTCTTTACTGTCATCAAGTAAAGTCATGTCATCTGCATATTCCAGGTTGTTTATGAACCTTCCTTCAATCCTGATACTGTGTTCTTCATTTGTTCAGCATGCAGATTGAATCTATATAGTGAAAGAATATAATTCTGATGCCAACCTTCCCTGCTCTTAAACCATGCAGTAGCCCCCTATTTTGTCTGAATGACTGTCTTTTGGGTATATATAGTGTCCACAAAAGTATACTTAATTATTCTGGAATTCTCGTTCTTAACAATGTTACCTATTATTTGTTCGCTCCCCACAGTCGAATGCTTTTGCAAAGTCAAGGAAACACAAGTAAGTATCTTCCTGATATCAGTTCTTATATCCTGCCGCCCATATCTTCTTTGGCATCAGCTCAAGTTTCTGGCAGGTTATTGTTTTATGCTGCAGCTGTTCCGAAATATGTTCAGCAAAATTTTACTTGCATGTGATAGTAATGATACTTTTTGACATTCTCCATATTTTATTGGTCACCTCTCTTTGGAATAGACACAATTATGGATCTCTTCCAGTTGGTTCACCAGATAACTGCCTTCCAAATTTCTTGGCATAGACAAATGAGCATAGCTAGGGCTGAATCCATTTGTTGAGACATTTTTCTAGGGAGTTGTAATGAAGTTAAGGTCTTTGTATGGTTCGTCTATTCATTACTCTGCAACTCCCAATGATTGGGTGAAACCATGCAAAAAATGTAGAGGACTCTAACTCAGGGATTGGTTACTTTTACCATTCCTCTGCCTGTAAGAATGAGGCCTCTCAGAAGCATCTCTTATCCTAAGAGAATTCCTGGGACCATTAAGTAGTATGTTTGGAATCCTTGCCTGAAATGGCTAAGGCAGCAGAAGTCATGGTACCAGAAACCCAGAGGTGGAGGGAAGGAGACTCTGAAACAGAGCAGAGGAGAAACATGAAGAATAAGAGAAGGTAAAGCAGTGTAGCAGGGGCTAGCTTCCTAGCTGAGAGAGCATGTGACTGAGAGGCTGAGGACCCAAGAGAGAGATTTGACTGCTGGTTGAGGAGACATGCTGTTGTGGACCAATGACTGGATTCTAAAATGTTTTCTAATCCTAGCTTATGGTAACCTGTTAACCTCCCTAGTAAACACCCAGAATTACACGTGTTGCCTGTGAGTACTGAGTGGAGCTTCTTTTTAATATCTGACTCCTGCCTTATAGCAATTGGCCTTGAACTGGTGTGGAGTGGGACTCTATTTCTCCTTTGTATTGCTAAAGATGTCAGATGTGCCTTTTTGGGGGAGCAATAGTCCATAAATTCCTTGAGGTTTGTTTTTTGCTAATGCCTTCAATGTAGCTTAGTGTTACTCCCTTTATTATGAGGGATGTCAGAAGTTTGTGGGCCAATGGGTTTGAATGATTATGCCTTTTCTTTTTCCTGGGAACATGTTCAAGGCTTCTTGTATCATTGGTTCTCCTTCATATGCTACCACCAGAAATGGTTGACTATCAATCAAAAAAGATTTGGTGGGGGAGAGTGGGGTGGGGGTACAATGACTCTGTATTCCTTCCATCTAATTTTGATGCTTCTTGTGTCATTTACTATTTTGCCCATAGAATCCTTCAATACTTCAACTTAAATCTCGTTTTTTTCCCCCTTCTGTTCAGCTAGCTTGTGTGTTCTTCTCTTTCTAACTTCTCATCTGCGTGCATTTCATTATCATACATTATTTTGTTTTCTTGAGCCACCCTTTGAAACCTTTGGTTGGCTCTTTCACTTCATTATTTCTACCACTCAAGAGCAAGTTCCAGAGTGGTTTTTTTTTTTTAGAGTTTTTAAACAATAAAGTAAGTTCTTGGTTTTGATGATAAAATTTCTACCTTTTTATCATCAATTTTTTCAAAAGAGATATCAAAATTATTTTAAAGAACAAAGTGGGAAAAACACACGAAGCACCATGCTTGCTATTAATATTTTGATAAAATATAATAAATCATAGAATAAGATTTAAAGATTGTATAAGGAAGTGACTAGATTTTCTCTAGGGCATTTGATTCTGTGGATCAGTGGAAGGTTCCACCATGCAGCGTCTCTCAAAGTGTCTTCTTCAGCTCCTATTTTCACGTCATGTGAGCAGGAGCACCGGGAGAAACTATGTCAATGGTCAAATAAACGTGAGTAATGCAAGTGATACAACATGAACACGGTTTTTGAATAAAAATATTTTTTAACACCTCTAATATGGAGAAAGATATTCTGACTATACCAGACAGGCATGCAGCACAGGGGTTTTCTGAACTCTTTGAATTAAGTACTTTGTCTTTCTACCAGCATCACAAAGAAAAACTAAGTTTGTAGAACAGAATTTTTTTAAATACACATAAAATGGTATAATTTCCTACTTTTAGATGAAGTAATTAGAAACAAAATAAGGAATAGCTATGGAAAGTGAGCTTTGCAGACTCATTTAGAAAACATCCCTTCTGTTCTTTTCTGCCTCTCTTCTTCTTTCACTTCCTCTGTTCCCTCTCCCCTCTATCCACACAGCAAAACCTTAAATGTGCACTGCATGAAACAATGTACTTGGATCCACCGTCAACACTCATGGAAATAGCAGTCAAGAGAACAAATGGCATATTGCACTGGACCAAACTTCTCCACCTGACATGCGGATGCGTGGATCTATGGAGACAGTAACTGGATTAATGATTCATTGGCGGTATGGCAGGGGGACTAGGGAAAAATGAGGAGCTAATAACAAGGAGTATAAGAAAGAAGAAAATGTTCTCAAATTGATTGTGGTAAAGATTGTACAACTCTTCTTGGTGGGATTGGATTGTTGAGTTGGATGATATTTGAAGAACAAAGTTGTCTCTGTGAGGATTAAGATGTGCCCAACCCAATGCATGGTTTTTCAATTGCCTCATGTGCCTGTGACAGCTGGACATTGAAGAAGGATGACCAAAGAAGAATCGGTGCATTTGTGTGACAGCGAAGAACATTGAAAGTACTATGAACTACCGGACAAACAAGCTAATCTGTCTGGAATGAAGTACAACGCAAATGCTCCTGAGAATCAAGGACGGTAAGATTTTGTCTCATGGATCAGAACATATTATCAGGAAGGACCAATCCCTGGACAAGGACATCGTGTCCTTGAAGTAGGGCATCACTGAAAGAGGAGACCCTCAACATGATGGATTGACATGGTAGCAGTAACAACCCAAACACAGCAACAGCTGTAACTGAGCAGTACTCTGTGATGCTGTACTAGGGGTGGTATGAGTCATCACTGTTTGATATCACCGAACGACAACATATGTAACACAAATCTGTATGTTTCATTCCTGGTCTTATCTGTATATGAAAGGATGCTTTTATATGTTCACGTCTCATCTTACAGGAATATCCTGAAAACTGAATAAGGCAAAACATGTAAACTATTAGAAAACACCAGTGCCATAGAATAAAATATTAAGACCCACACTTTCCACATATGATGTGATAATGAATTGATTGCAAATGTGCTATGATTTATTTATAATAATTCAAAGTGTCTGGTATTATTTCATTTTCTTTAAAAAGACAAAACATAGTGTGATTCCGACTAAGTTCCTTATAACAACGTCCTTCTAATTCATTTGATCTCGGTCATGATCAGCACATGGACCAAAGAGAGAGAGTTCAAGTCAATCTCTTAGCAATTTCACCGGGAGTGACCGCTCTCTCCATCGCTGTTTAGAATGTGCATATTCAGAGGTGCAGCACATAAAATCTGACAAGGGGGGCAGCAGATTTTGGACTTTTGCAGAATGAATATTCCCTGTTTCTGTAAATCAAGAGCAGCCTCAAACATGCATGATATGATGACATGTAATGTGTGTTACTGATATATGGATCCAAAGCTCCTGTGCTGGGCATCTGGTTACTAAGGAATGAATCATTTGCTATGACTGACATTAGGGCTGAAATCTATTTAATTTTACCATACTGGCAGAAATATATTTATGGAGATAGCCTGATGCTTATGCAGATATTCCTGTGAAGAACATGGGATGGAAACAGTAGTTTGGTTACCAAGATAGTGCTTTTATTAGAATATGAAAATGTTAAAGAAAAAGTTTATTTGCATAGTATCATGATGATCAGACCAATTAGCCATCATGTATTTTCAAAGAAACCTTTTTAAAATTTTTGACTGGAACATGTTATCTAGGGCAAGAAATATAAGCTGGCTGGAGTGAGTGTTCATTGCGGATATAATCAGAGCACACTAGAAAAAGAGCCAGCAAGAGGGAGATAACCATGACATTTAAAGGGAAAAGGGCACAGTGACTTTTCTATAGTTGCAAAGTGGAAGATCTTGGGATTAAGGGAGGACTTGACCTGCCCTTCCACTAACCTGAGGCAATCTAGGAACAGGAACAAACAAATGGTGCCCACTGTGCCAACCTGATATGCAAGATGATGACATGGAACAACTCCCTATCTGTCTATCTATTATCTATCTATCTATCTGTCTGTCTATTTATCTATTATCTATCTATCTATCTATCTATTTATCTACCATCTATCTATCATCTATCTATCTATCTATCATCTATCTATCTATCTATCTATCATCTATTATCTATCTATCAATCATCTATCTATCTATCTATCTATCTATATTTTATCTACCTATCCTCTATTATCTATCTATCAATCATCTATTATCTATCTATCATCTATCTATCTATCTATCTATCTTTTATCTACCTATCATCTATCTTTTATCTATCTATGTATCTATCTATCTATTTCATTAGGCCACACTTTCTCTCACATAGCACCAGGAGCACAATGAAGACACAGCTTTTAAATGACCATGCTCTGTCTGGCCAATAAGGCTTTTGGTAAAATTAAACATCTTTTTTCCCCAGGTATTTTACCAGAAGATTAAGTATAAGAGTTGTGTAGGCCAGCGATGAGGCCTGCTTCATGTTTCATTCCTTTTATTTCCTTTTTACCACCTTAGAATCAGCTCTTAGTGAAGGAGAAAGATGAGTTTGTTGTTGTTGTTGTTAGGTGCCATTGAGTCAGTTCTGACCATAGCGACCCTACGCACAACAGAAGGAAACACAGCACGTTCCCGCCCCATCCTCACAATTGTTCCAACGCCCTTGCCCGTTCTTGCAGCCACATGCTGATGCAGACCGTGAGCCCTCCGCCTCTTCCTCTGACCCTCCAGGTTACCCAGCAGCAGGTTCTTCTCCAGGGCGGTCTCCCCTGACGCTATGTCCTAAATATGCAAGACAAAGTCTTGCCTCTAGGAGCATGGGTTTAGGTAAATCAAAACCTTTTTTTTTTTTAACAGAAGAGAGGACGAAAAGAAAACCAGACATCTGTCACTGGAAACATATGAAGTGTCCTTTAATTATTTACTTTGGACTCTCAACTCCTGGGTAACTAGTGCTTCTAAAAATATCAGTTTCTAAACTTCACTCTAGAAAAGGATTATCAGAATCTCTGGGTGTGAAGCACACATATCAGTGTTTTTTAAAAACCAGCTTCTGAGCGTGATAAAAAGAGCGTGATAAAAAAACCAGCATCGGGAGTTAGTGATTTCTATCCACAGACCTGTCCCAGGAAGCAAGAAGTGAGTAAAACTTCCAAATTAGATGTAGTGTCCACGAATGCTATGTGCAGCTTTTCAAAGGCATTTTACGAAGTCATCGTGTTAGTTTTCGGTTGGCTGCTCTCGTTGTCTGCACTGCGCAGTGAATATTTTTGCACCGCCGTGTGAGATTAGTTTCATGGATTGTCATCGGCTCAGAGGATCGGGAAAGACTGGTTTAATGCAAAGTGAGTCTAAGAAATTCTTGTGAAACGAAATCACCTGGATTGCTTTTCTCGCCCTCCTCCTTTTTATCTGCCTTCTCCTTTCTATTTTCTGTTCTTCCTCCCCATTCCAGTTCTCCCTCCCCCCCCCACCTCTGTCCTTGCTCCTTCTTCTTCATCTCCACTGGAGATGACACATGGAATTTACGTCAGAATTATTTTTCTATCTTAGCACACAGCTCTACAAGTATCCTGCACATAAGAGGTATAACTTGAGAGAAGAAAAATGAAGACTTGTTTAGAGAGGGATTCTGGTGTCTAAGGCCAGCTCCGGAAAGTTTCCCAACTTTTTTTTTTTTGCCAACTTTTATCTCTAAGTGGTTCTTGGTCCCTATTTCATCTCAAATGGTTTCCTCTGATTACTTAATCAATTACCATACTTGATGAATAACCCTTAACATGTTTCTCATGTCGTTCACTTAGTAGCTTAGTAGCACTTTCCAGGCAGCAGAAATCTG
>NW_022103896.1:60623081-60624984 GCF_000313985.2 Echinops telfairi | reverse complement strand
AAAAAACAATAAAGTCATGTTTGTACCTAACAGGATAAAACTGAAATGCATAAATTCAAAATGTGTCAGCCTCATTTAAACATAATATTCTATAAGTGAACAAAACAGTAATATTCTATACCTAACAATTTCAGTTAAGTGAACACCATAACCCTATAATACTATGAATATATCCCCCCACCCATTAAAGTTTGTAAGGCAGCCACTTCATGCCTTTATCCTCCCCAGTTTGGGTATCCAATTTCTATACTCCCCACTTAAATCAACCCAGTGCTCTAAGGAGACAAGTATGTTCTTGGATGTGAACTGGATCTTCATTCCAGTTGAAACCCAGTGAGTCCACATCCATAAGCAAAGTCAAATCAAGACAGGTCATCCATAAAGTCCTCCGTGATGTGCGTCAGTTCACAGGCTCAAAAATCTTCTCTTCATCTGGTCTGTGCTTGTCAACTCTATGTGGATTGCCTCACAGCCTGACCAGGATGCGCATTGGTTGCCTTGCCTTTAGACCATAAATCCTGTCACTAAGTCTCAACAACCCTAACCCTTTGCCCTAGGTCATGAACTTCAGAGTAGCCAACCCGCTCTTGTCTTCTCAAGTCCCTGTGAACTAGATCCGTGGGTCTCAGTGGCCAGACTCAACCTGTCTGTCTATTGCTGATTTTCTCACACTTCCACTCAATAAGTGGATCCAGGTTGGTCACCTAGCAAGCATTTCAGGTTGCCCACAGGCTTCCTTGAACATTCAGTCCTAGAGGGGAGATTCCATCATGGCTCCAAAATGTTCCAACTTTAGGCAAAACCATTAGTTCAAAATTCAAAAAGCCAAAGAGCTCCTTTTTATTTCTTCAGTCTGTCAACAGCCTCTTAGGCAAGCCTCTTCCAATGCGAATGTCATCAGTATTCCAAAGCACTGGGTTGGGCGGATCTCTTCACAGCCTTCTTTGCAGGCTGTGTCCCAACCCATAAATGGCTGAAGGCAAGTTTTACAAACTCTCTATTTTTACTTCCCAATAATCAGTTCTATCTATCATTATAGCAATAACAGCAGGCAAAAGAAAACAGTATAAACCTAGTAGAGCCAGATCCTAAACTCAGTCTTAACACAGTCAGGTTCCCTTATCTATCTTATCTTAATCCTTATCTAAACTATTCTTTTGAGACAAAATATGGCCTTAGGCCTCTCAGTACATCAAGCCAGGCCCTGGCCTTCTGTTAGCCATTTTGACCTCTGTAAGTCATTTATGCTAAGTAGCATGGCCTCAAAAAT
This sequence comes from Echinops telfairi, assembly GCF_000313985.2. NCBI lineage: Eukaryota > Metazoa > Chordata > Mammalia > Afrosoricida > Tenrecidae > Echinops > Echinops telfairi. Next base: position 60,623,714 of record NW_022103896.1, on the reverse strand, counting down.
TCAAGGGGCAATTTTTCCCTGGAGCTCAAAATATACATTAATCACATTCATTTCATTATTTCAAATAGGAATAACAAAAGACAACGATCAAACAAAGTAATCAAAACTTTAACTTCACATATTCTTTCCAGAAAACAACTCAGTAAATTGTTGCATGGCCATTTCTGCCCCCTGGCTGGCCAAAGAAGAAAAACTACCCTGAGGCAGGGGTCAAACAAGTATCCACTGTCCAGCTGTATGATTTGTTTCTCTACGACCCCACTCCCAAGGTATAATAATATGTTTGTCTAGGCTGACTAGAGAAACAAATCCAAGTACACTCATATATATATGAGAGAGCTTTATATCAGAGAGCAATTGTATAGTGAGAAAACATCCCATCTCAGTCCAGATCAAGTGCATAAGTCTGATATTAGCCTATATGGCTGATACTAGTCCATAAATTCCTATTTAGATTCACGCAGCACATGCAATGATGCCAAATACAGGAAAATCAGAGGCCGGTGGGTGGAAAGTCCTGTGGATTCGATGGTGGTGGAGATATCTTCAGGGCTCTGGTTGCCATAAGCATGGCTCCACATGGCTTGTCAACATGAAGGTGAAACAGACAAGGAGAGTGTAACCCATTCTATC
>NW_022103896.1:60616203-60622828 GCF_000313985.2 Echinops telfairi | reverse complement strand
TGAAAGTACCTGGTGGTTTCAAACTGCTGACCTTGCTGATCGCAGCTGAATGCATAACCATTAAGCCACCAGAGCTCCCATGATCGATAGGGCATATATATTTTTCCTCACATCAGTAGTTTTGATGAATTTTGAGAATGTCTAGATCCCATAAATGACAAATTATTTGACTTTTCTATGTTTGAGATAATTTCCCTCCGAATTTTAATTTATTTTAGTTCTTAATGTACAACAACAATTTCATTCAATCAGGTGGAGAGGTAGGTTAATGTGGCTTATTTTCTTCATGGTATATCTTAGGACATACTTCTTTAGGAAAAATTACCATAAAAAGTTTCATGTGGACTGGAATGATTAGGGGTGTATGTGGAAGAATTTTTGACTTTTTTTCTGGAAGGTTTTTCAGAAATAAACAAACGTTTCTTCTAGCTCTAGAATGCTCACATAACTTCACCTGGATTACTACTCACACAATTAGTCAAGAAAATGCATTTGGCAAAGCACATTAACAGTGAAGGGGGTTTGTGTAACTTCCTACAACCTCCCAGAGGATATGGTTTTCAACTCATTCTCCCCGTGAGTCACCTGGCACTTAGGACCCTCCATTCATTCTGTAAACCAAAGCCTAACGCTCACACCGTTATTTTTATTCGGACTCACCTGGAAGCTGTCGGACAGAGTGGACTTGCCCCTTTGCATTTCCAAGGCTGTCTGTCCATCTTATGGGAGCAGAAGCCCTGTTCTTGGTCCCAAAGAGCAGCTGGTGTGTTTGAACTGCTGAGGTGGGGGCCAGTAGCACAACACATATAACCCACTCTGCCACAAGGACTGATTCCATTCTCTAAAGGAAACTAATATATCCATCACTGATTAATGAAAAGAAGGTGAGGGACTGAGCCAGAGCTGAACGTAAGGCACAGGGAAGAGGGAAACCAAGGACCCCTGGTGTCACAGTGAGCTACGAACTGAAGAACTAACTGCAAGATTGGCAGTTCAAACCCACCAGCCACGTTGCTTGATGAGAGCTGAGTGTGGCTGTCTGCTCCTATAAAGAGTTCCAGTCTCCACACGGCGGTGGAACAGGTCTGTCTGCTCTGGATGCTTGCTATGTGTCAGAATCGACTCAATGACAGTGAGTTTTGTGGTTGTTGGTCTGGAAAATAAGGAGCTGCTTAGTGGTGCAAATGATCAATGTGCACGGCTTCAGAATAACCCCAAAGTGTCCTTGGAAGAATGTCCGGGTGAGCTGCTTTGTAAAAGTCAGCCCCATGAAGCTCTCGGACACACATGAGGTTGCTATGATGTGTAATCAACTAGGGGGTAACTGGTTTCTTTTAGGAAACAAATGAGGGGGGAATAGGTTTTTCATCTATCAAACAGACTTCCCTAGTGAAGTAATGACATTTTTGCTTTGGGTGAATAGGCAGGAAAAACTGGTTGAAATATGAAAGTTGTTGGGATAGTTTGTTGATTGAAGCAATAAAAATGTTGCAGTCATTGTTGTTGATGCTGCATTGGTTGATCTGGGGGGTTTAGGTACTCTTTGTGAATCCCAATTTGTTATAAAATTTCCATTTTGGCACCCTGGGGACAAGAGCTAACAGTGGAGTGGCTGGGACCCACCCCCCGGGCTGGCTCCACTGCTGGGCACAGGTGACAGAAAAGCCTCTGGGTGACGCTTCTCCCTCAGGGTGCTCCCTCTGAGCCCCGGCAACTATCCAAGGTGGTCCTGAGTACTCCAGCTCCTATGACTGGCCTAAGAGCCAGCTGGTTCCAGGGAGGGGCATTGGCCACCCATGGCCCTGTTGTCCAGTCCAGTCCCCACTGAGAGGGCCGGCCTTCTCCTTCTCCATCTGCTTGGGTCTCCACCCCCGGGGTCTGCCCTCCTGCAGGCCTTGTCCTGCTCACCTAGGTGCCAGGTTCCCTTCGTCTCTCCCAGATCAGGACAGTGGGTGTCCAGGCAGAGTCTCTGTCTGTACCCGCAGGACTCTGTTTATTGGTGATGAGGGTCCGTGCTGGGTGTTCGCCCCCCAACAGACCTGGCAGGCAGGGCTTGCCTTCTCTCTTCAGTTGCAGGAGGCCTTTCTAGACCTCCTGGAAGCTGCTGTGCCAGCAGTCGGGGCCCACCAGGTCACAGGCCTCCAAAGGCAGGGCTCCAATCCTGGCTCTTTAACCCCTTATCATCTGGCCCCGAATTCCCAGCTCTCCTCCACCTCGCCAGTTCCGGGATGGCGACCCCTCCCTACACTGTCATCTGGGCCTGCCTCCTTGCCCTCTCCTGGGGTCCGTTCCCCAGTTCCCACTGGGAGCTGACGAGGATGGGACAACCACCTTCCCTCCAGGGCACCTGTCCTACAGGCTTGGCAGCAGCACTATTGTCATAAGCTGCCTCTGGGGCACCTGTAGGCCCTTTTCCCTCACCACACCTCTGGGAGGACCTCCCTCACCCACAATAAACACAGTCATCACCACCAAAAAAATAAAAATAAAAATTCAATTTTGTTATCCATAATTTTAATTCTTGAATTTTATGTTATTTTAAAAAAGTGTATAATTAATTTTTTCCCCTCTCCGCTTAGTTTTGCATTTGTTTTAAACCACATCATCAGGTTGTATCACCAAGCTAAACATTCAATAGAATTCTTATCATAATTGTCATCCTTAGCATCATCCTACCCTGTCAGTGTCCTATCTTGAAAAGCAAAGGGCTTTCATATTATATAGGCATTTAGAAAACTGTTTTCTATTAGAAAGATTGATATAAAAATGATATTTTATTCACCACCAGAGGGAGCCCCCAAATCTGTGGATTCCAAGAAGTAATATAAGCATCCCTGGTTAATTCACCTATTCGGCCTATAAAAAAACTGATGGATCCTAGAGAATGACAGTGGATTATTGTAAAGTTAACCAGGTGGTGACTCCATTTGTAGCTGCTATTCCAGATGTGATTTCATTGCTTGAGCAAATTAATACTTCTCTTGGTAGTTGGTATGCAGCTATTGATCTGGCCAATGCCTTTTTCTCAATACCAGTCCCAGAAGACCCCCCAGAGGCAGTTTGCTTTCAGCTGGTAGGGTCAACAATACACTTCCACAACTCTCCCCCAGGGGTACATCAACTCTTCCTCCCTGTGCCATAACTTAGTTCAAAGAGAACTTGATTGCCTGTCTCTTCAGCACAATGTCACACAAATCCATTGTATTGATGACATTATGTTGATTGGACCTACTAAAGAGGATGTATCAAAGACTCTAGATTCACTGAACATCTGCATGCAAGCGTTTGGGAAATCAACCCAATGAAGAGTCAGGCACCCTCCACCTCAGTAAAATTTCAAGGGGTCCAGTGGAATGGGGCATGTCAAGCCAATCCTAATAAAGTGAAGAATAAGTTATTGCATCTGTCCCCCACTCCCCCAACAACAACTAAACGGGAGGCACAACACCTAGTGGGCCTCTTTGGATTTTGGAGGCAACATATCCCTCATTTGGATGTTCTACTTCGACCTATTTATCAGGTGACACTAAGGTCTCCAATTTTGAGTGGGGCAGCAGAAGCCAACATTGAGCCCAAGATATGGGACCATTCCTCAGGGAGATCAACCAGCAACCTGGTGGAAGATTGATTACATATCAACCAATTCCATCATGGAGGGGTCAGTATTTTATTCTTATTGTAACAGACACCTACTCTGTATATGGATATGCCTTCCCTGCACACAATGCTTATGACAAAACTACCATTCCTGGACTTACAGAATGCCTCATCCACTTGTATAGCATCCCACATAGCATTGCTTCAGATCAAGGAACTCACTTCACAGTAAATCCAATGCAGCAATGGGCCCATTGCCATGGAATCCACTGGTCATATCATGTTCCTCATCATCCTGAAGCTGCTGGCTTGATAGAACAATGGAGTGGGCTCTTAAAGACACAATTACGGCATCAACTGGGTGGCAACAACTTGCAAGTCTGGAGCAATATTCTCCAGGAGGCTGTATACGCCAATATATGATGCGGTGTCTCCAATAGCCAGAATTCATGGGTCTAGGAACCAAGGGGTAGAAACCGGAGTGGCACCACTCACTATTGCTCCTAGTGATCCACTTGCAGCATTTTTGCTTCCTGTCCCAGCAACCCTGTGTTCCTCAGGCCTGGAGGTCCTAGTCCTGAAGGAAGGAAATATCCCACCTGGAAACACAGCACAGATTCCACTGAACTGGCTGCTGAAAATGTCTCTGGCCACTTTGGGCTCCTCATGCCTTTGGATCAACAGGTCAGGAAGGGTGTCACTGTACTGAGTGGTGTGATTGGTCCTGATTACCACGGAGAAATTGGACTGGTGCTACATAATTGAGGTAAAGAAGAGTATGTCTGGAATCCAGGAGATACCATAGGCCAGTGGTTCTCAACCTTCCTAATGCCGTGACCCTTTAATACAATGTGGATTAATTAGCTGTTATAATCCTTCATGCTGTAAAAAATTTATTTTTTATATATATATCCTGGTTTTGTTTCTCTAGAGAACCCTGCCTAACACAATAAGTAAAGAAAATAAGTATAAAGTTATATATTTTATGGTTGAAGACAAAATCAGTCAGATGCTGTGTCATTGTATCATGGGAGTGCAAGTCAGGTCTTTAGTAAATATTAAAAGCTCTTTTTATCAGGAGATATCAATCCCTGGAGGAGGACATTGTGCTGGTCAAGGAGAGAAGCAGCAACAAAGAGGAAGACTCTTCAGTGAGATGGACTAACACAGTAGCTTCAACAATGGGCTCAAACATAACAATTGTAAGGGCAGCATGCAGTGTTTTGTTCTGTAGTGCATTGGAAGTGACTTGAGGGCACCTAATAACAATGATAAAATTTTGTTCTACTACAAGTGCCACATAATTTAAATTAACCATTATGATGAGTAGGCACATATACACAGAGCCACTGTACACAAAACATTCAATATTTGCCATTTCAAGAGGTAGCATATGAGCAGAAACCAATGGTCCTGAAGGAAGAAGTCTAAACTTCACAGAAAGCATTAGCCACAAACAAAGCACCTGGAATTAGGAATCTGAATAGAAATGTTTCAACAACCTGATTAAGTATTGGAAGAACTCACTCATCTATACCAAGAAATTTGGAAGACATCTGTGTTAGTCTGGGTAGACTAGAGAAACAAATCCATAGACACTCATATGTGTATAAGAAAGAACTTTATATAAAAGAGCAGTTGAATATTGAGAAAAAAATCCTAGCCCAGTCCAGATCAAGTCCATACTCCTATATTAACCCATATGTCTGATACCAATCCATAAAGTCCTTTTCAGACTCATGAAACACATGCAATGACACAATGAATGAAGATCACAGGCCAGTGGGTGGGAAGTCTTGTGGATCCAGTGGCATTGTAAGCATCTCAGCACTGACTGGGGTCTCCACGTGGCTTCTCCAGCTTCAGAGGTCTGGCTCCATCAGTCTCTCTTCATGTGTCTTCTCCACAGGGATGACTTGCAGGAAGTGAGCAGAGAGAGAATGTGTCTCCCGCCTCCAAGGAGGAATACCGGAGTTCCCAGAATCCTCAGGAGAAGGCTATGCCCACACAGAGGCCTCATTGGCTATGACCTGATTGAGAGCCTAGACTCCACTCTTTCACCCTGAATCCTCAAATTGACACCAGATTATGTAACTACCACAATATCTATCTATCTATCTATCTATCTATCTATCTATCTATCTATCTATCTATCATCTATGTACTTGGCCAACTGCCTGAAAAAGGTCCTTATTTGTACTCATCAAATTGCATAAACTATGGAGAAATATCATTGAGAGCACATACAAGTAAAATGTTGCTGAAGAGCATCCAACAATGCCTGCAGTAATATATTGACATGGAGCTGTGAGAAGTTCATGCCAGATTCTTAAGAGGATGTGGGACGAGGGAGATCATTGTTGTCATCAGTGGGAACTTGGCTGAAATTAGTAATACCATAAAGATATTTACTTGTGTTTCATTGACTGTGCAAAGGCATTCAAGTATGTGGATCATAATAAACTCTGGATAGTCTTGAATGGATGGAAATTGCAGACCACTTGATTGTGCTCATGAGGAATCTGTGCATAGATCAAGAGGCAATTGTGTGAAAAGAGCAAAGGTTAAAATCAATAAAGGTTCGCAACAGGGTTGTATCCTCTCACCCTATTTATTCACTTTGTATACTGAGCAAATCATGAGAGAAGCTGGCTTATCTGATGAAGAAGGTGGCATCAGGATTGGAGGAGCTTATAACAATATGTGACAGGCCTTGATGAGCTTATAACAATGTGTGACAGGCAGATGACACAACCTTGCTTGCTGAAAATGAGAACCTGAAGCAGTTTCTTATAAAGATCAAGGATGGCAGCCTTCAGTATGGATTGCAACTCAAAACAAAAATCCTCACAACTGAACTAATAGGTAACATACTGAGAAATTGAGAAAAGATCGACATTGTCAAGGATTTCCTCTTTCTTGGCTCCACAATCAATGGTCATGGAAGCAGCGGTCAGGAGATCAAAGGATGCACTGCACTGGATAAATCTGCTGCACAGACCTCTTTAAAGTGTTGAAAAGCAAGGAC
>NW_022103896.1:60614045-60615386 GCF_000313985.2 Echinops telfairi | reverse complement strand
TTTAGCATTGATCTACTGCTTTTGAACCCTATTGGAAACTTCCCAAAGTTCTCATTCAGTAACTCATCATTGTGTAATAATGTATAGAAATAGTAGGGTAGAGAGAATCAATCCTTCTTCATAGAGATTGTGTATCCAGAGGTTAATTAAATTACCCAAGGACCTGGCACATAGCAGATGAATGAAAGACCTGGGATTACATCCAGGACTCTACACTGAGGAGGTGGATACAGTGTCTTCTATTACATCACATGGCTGTGAACTGATTAATTTCTTTCTCTCACACTTAACTTAACTCAGATAGTTCAATCCCCATTTTTGTACTGAAGTCAAATATTTTCATTCCACCAACATGACTAGACTGTTATCTCAATAGAAAGATGGATGATCGCAGTGGATAGTGGTGAAATATATCCATTCAGTGTCACTATTGATACATTCTGTCCTTATTGCTTTCTTTGATCTTTTATTTTCTTCAGGTTGTTCACAAATGTATTTAATATATCAACAAAACAGTTTAAATGATGTTTTGAATATCAATATTTTGGGTTAAAAAATTCTGTGGATTTTGACAAGTAAAATATTTAATACAGAGTTGATATTTTGATTTATATTTCCCATAGTGTACAGCTACTTACAAGTGGTTTTCAACAAGTTGAATGAGCTCACTTTTTTCCAAACCTAAGGTGTCTAAGAAATAAAATGGTCTCCCAGGCACGAAGTGGGGACAGCGGACCTTGGTAACTACAAGTGATCATTATTCTGGGCCAGTGCTTTCACAGCTGCAGACAAAGCGGCCCAGGAAATATGCCACAGTTCTTCCCATAGCCACCAAGCCAGTTCCATCTCGTGGTGACTCCCTGTGTGTCAGGGCAGAACTTAGTTCCATAGAGTTTTCAATGTATGATTTTCAGGCTTTCTTCCAAAATGCTTCTGGATGCACCTGGACCCTTAGTCATTTGGTGTGCAGCCACAAATGTTGTGTTAACTCTGTACCACCCAGGGACCTCTATGCCAAACTAAAGCCTTGACATAATATAGCTCCCTGCATAGGAGTTGGGGAGAGTACCAATTTCTACTTATTCCTGACCTCTGCTCTCTTTGAAAATTCAAACCAAACTACTGATGAGTAGATTGCCACAAATAGTGGCCTATAGGGCAGGATAGAACCACTCCCTAGGGTTTCTGAGGCTGTCAATATTTACAGGATACCCACCAAGCCTTGACAACGATATTCCCGTTCAGAGCAGCCAACCTACAGAGAAGACCACATGGCCGGCCCCACTATGAGACACGGCATCCCTCACTGACCCATAGCCCTAGAGGGGACAACACTGGAGA
>NW_022103896.1:60609639-60610719 GCF_000313985.2 Echinops telfairi | reverse complement strand
GTCCCCAGAGTCAGTCAATAACATGAGCAGGGCCATATCTGACCTCCTCCAGCTTCCCTATTGTTATGGATCACAGGTCAGAGACATGCCTCCACCTTCCGTCTCCAATTCTGACACCAACTATTCCTTCTATGGCACTCTATACCTATTCTGATTTTGACACTTTTTTTTATAAAGGCCACTTGGAACTCACAGACAATATTCTTGAATAATGGGGCATTGTAGGGGAGTAAACAGATTACTACAAATTATGACCAGTAAACAGTAAGGATATAGCCTCTTCGCGGCTAGCAACCAGTCTCTCTCTCATCCTCAGTCTCTCGCCCATGTGGTCCTTTGGCCTCTGCCTTCGTGGATCAGGAAGCCTGCCTGCTGCCCGACTCTGTCTCAGCATCTTAAGCTTCAGTGTTGCTCCTCTTGCGCTGGTTCCGTAGTCCTGTGCCAGTCCCAGTCTCTCGTGCCTCTGCTCTTGGCCTCTGCCACTTCCGACAGCCACCTGGAATGTGCTCTTCTGATGGCCCTGGGCTTTCTCTCTGCTCCTGCTTCGAAGACCACGCCCCTCTGTTAGTGTTACACTTATCCAAGTCCCACTCAAACATTTAGCGGCAGTTACAGAGGCTTGAGTGGAAGATCCATATTAGGACATTTCACTCCTACATGAGGGGTGCTTATGCTGGCTATAGTTAAAATGAGATTACACTAAATATAATCTCAACCTCACTTCACAAATGCTAGATGGCTTCTTCATGACTACATGAAAATTACATTCCAAATCTGAGGAACCCACCCCTGTCAGCAGCCTGTTGCAGAGCCAGGTTTTCTGGACACAATTCCCATCGCTTTCCCATGTGGGTCTGACCATACTTCTGGTGGGTTGGTCCTCCTATCTCACAGCTTCTCAGAGGAGCAAATTCAGCCAACTGAGAAGTTAAGAGGCATTCACTAGCTTAGAGCTGGTAGGGGCAGAATCTCACTATGCTCATCTTCAGGACAACAGGCCAAGCACTTCCTGCATGCTGGTATTGGTTGGATAAAGTCACACACAAACCTTCATAAAATACCAGTCATCATGGATGCAAA
>NW_022103896.1:60591768-60607547 GCF_000313985.2 Echinops telfairi | reverse complement strand
CTATTTGCATGCTAAAGCAGACACATTTATGTAGTGTGGAGTAAGCACCATCTTAAATTCACCAACTCGATTTAGCATCTGATAACCGAAAATAAGCCTTAAGCTCCTCCCCCTCACCTGATACATCATGGTATAAATAATAAATCATTTTTCAAATGTTTATTACTCTCACCTGACTTTAATCAGCCAATAGGACTTTTAAACATAGTCTTAGTTCTGGAGAAAAATAACTACAAGATTAGACAGGGGGTTGGAAGATAGTAGAACAGCCCAAGTGAGTACAGACCTGGGGGGTCTCACAGCCACATAGACCCACTGTATTCAGGAAAGCCACAAAGTGAGCAAGGTCAGCAGTTTGAAGCCTGCAGCTACTCCTTGGGAGAAAGCTAAGGTTTGCTTTAGTCTCAGAATCCCCAGAGGCAGTTCTACACTGCACACTTGGGTTGCTATGAGTTGGAATCTCCTCGATGACCACGAGTTGGGCTTTTGAAGAGTTTCACTACACTCAGGTATAGGCTAGGAAGAGACCCATCCATCATGGGGCTGGATTTCTGGAAGCAGAAACAGTATTCTAAAATGTATAGGGACTAAGACAGAACAAAGATATACAGAGAAAGAAGAGACTTTCTAGGACAGAGCGTAGTTAGATAATACCCTGGGAGATTGAGATAAAACATGGGAATAGGACTTAAAATTTTCTTCTTTAGAGAAAAGATTATAAAAATTAGGCTATGATTGAACCAATAAGCGGCAATTTTACTGTGCAACGTGAGGAACAACGTTGTCATCAATATCTTACAGTGAATTCCTTCAAAAATTTCACAGGACAGTTTCGCATAAGGTCCTTCATAAAGGAGCATGGCGTAGAAAACCAAAGGGCAGTTCAGTGGGAGTCAAAGCTGGATGGTTTCAGAGGCCTTCCACAGGTACAAGTGACCTACTTTTATGACAAGGTGTCGCTGCTTTTTTAGGTGGTGCCCAGATGTTTGGCCACCTATCTTTTCTTATGAAGAATAGAAAGTCTGACTCATAGAGACGTGAAAGTATATGGGGGTGGCGATGGGGAAATAAAGCAATTTAGTCACCTAAATGAGGAGGTAAGTCTGAGGGCAGCAAAGTTGACTGGCAATCTCTGGGAACACACGTAGTTGAGCGCTCCCCGTACGAGTAGAGAGTCGCAGAAGCCTTTCCTGCCACATCATCCAAATCCAGTAGAGGGTTAAGGACCTGAAAGACAGCTCCTGACACGGGTGGCACCCAATGTTTGCACTCTGCTGTGGACATAAAGCAGAGCCTTTAAGGGCTTGCGTCTTTTGCAGAAGACAACAGAGAAGAAATGGTAAAGAGAGAAGCAGACGTCCTTGCTTGAATTATTCAAAGCTCTTCTGCCTCTTGTGTTTCCCCTAAGCCAATGGAATTTCTGGTTTCATGAATTTTTTAAATATTTAAAATGAAAAGGAAGTAGAGCATGAGAATTGTGCATTCATTAGTAAATTCTAGGAGGAGACAGGGGAGTTAATGGTGAGAGTTTGGGGCTTTTTGAAGGACTAGGAGCTTTGGCGGTATAGTGGTTAGTGTTGGTGTGCTAACTCCCTGGCCAGCAGTTCAAAAGCACCAACCACTGGGCATGAGAAAAATGGGCTTTCTCCTCCAAGAAAGAGTTACAGGGGCGGCTCTACCCTGTCCTCTAAGGTCCCTGAGTCGGCATCACCTGGAAGACAGTGAATATGTTTGTTTGTTTGCTTAGTTTTATTTTTGGTTTATGTTACTAGTATGGAGCCCTAGTAGAGCTGTCAGATAAGCAATGCACTGCGCATGGCAAAGTCAGTTATTTAAACCCACCAGCCAACACCGCTCAGTGCTCATTGGAAGCAAAATGAGGCACCTTCTCCTGTGAAGATGTGCAGAGTTGGAAAGCCTAGGAAGGGTCCTTGTGAGACAGAGCCAATTCATTGGCAGTGAGTTTGGTGCTATCACTGAAAAGTCTTATTTCTCATCAAAAATTTACGTCATTTACTTTGGCCACAGAAAGTGTTTCTTTTTCTTTCTTCCATATGCACAGTCTCAGAAAACACACTGCCTGTCTAGATTTCTGAAAAGAAGCGCATCAAATGATTCATTACACTAGAAGTCACAAGAAAAAAAATAGAAGTCACAAGAACGAGGAAATTATGGTTCACAATAACAGCCTGTAAGCAATCATAGTAACTGAACATGGTTTTATTTAATCAAGAACTATAAAAATGCATGTAACTTACTTACACACGGACTATACACAGCATGTATTACTAGCAAATTGGTTCTAAGAGCCCAAGATTATGTTTTATCAAGATGAGGAAGTGGGGTAAAGTTGACTGGTAGCAGGAGAAATGGACGTAAAGTGTGCTGCACTTATCAGTTTTTATAGGAGAAAGTCAATGGTTAACATCTCTGCCTTGATTCAGAAAATTGTTAATATACAGATTGCAGTGTGTATTTCAAATATTAATTTTAAAGTAATTGATAGCAATATAGAGCAAGGTGGCTTTGAAATGACATAAAAAGTAAGCAATGAAAATATCTATGCGGGGAAGCACAATGGAAAATGAACAGAAAGAAAGATAAACAGAGCATGAAGCACCTCAATGTTCATGTGTCTTAATATTTTATGTAAAGGTATAAAAATAAGTTTAAAATCATTAATAAAACATAAAGATTGAAGTTTGGCTATCCTAAAATATATACACACACCATGCACAGATGATAACACACAATTGCAAAACAAAGTTTTTTTAAAAAGGAAATGGGTAGATGCAGTTTCAGCAAGCAACAACTTAATAACGGAAGAAGGGGACAATAAATATCCATGGAAAAGTAAGTCCAATTCACAACCAATAACTCGCTTTCCACATTCATGGTATAGTAACATAAAATCCTAAACAGCAAATAATAGTGTCCTAACATATAAGTCAAAAACTGATACAGGAGGAGAGGAAATAAAACATTGTAATATTTTTAGAATTCGCTGTCAGCTCTCTCAGTATCTGAAAGGTGATTAGATGCAAAATGAATACGGATAAAGCATGGAATGATGCTTTCTTTCCCCTTAAAATATTTTATCATTTTCCCTTTCTTTGAAATATTTATCAACTATTTTTCAGTACCCATGACACTGTTAGAAATGACATGGGGGCCATGTCTGACCTATGACTTTCGAAAGAGGAAGGAAAATCAAACTAAACTTCAGCAGAAGGCCAATTGCTATGAGAAGTCAGACTTCCTCCACCATCCAATTTTTTTGACCAATTCTGACACCAGCTATTGCACCCAAGGCATGCTCTATTTTTCTGCTGAGTTTAGTAACTCATTGCAATGGCCATTTAGAACTCACAAAATCTTACCTACAGTTATGGGGTTTCTAAGAGAAGTGAACAGGCCACAATTCAGGATCAGAAATATTCAGGATATAGTTCTTCCAGTCAAGTGGGCATCATCTCAGCCATGCCCTCAGGCATACTTCTATCTGCTTCTTGGCTTCTCCACTACTCAGGTCTTTGGATGTTGCCATGCTTGCTCAGGCATTGCAAATCTCTTCTAACAGGGCTAACAAGGACACTCTACTATAAGCCTCCCCTGCCCCAAAGACATTTGATTCTAGCTCTGTGGTCAGCAAACCCAGCTCCCCTGATTGAGCATGTGGGAGCACCCACTCCAGGAGGAAGACAACTGCTCAGAGACAGTCAACTTTACTTTCTCTATGGACCAGGGTGCCCGCTGCTCTGACACTCTGGCTCAGGCTCTGATTCTTGATTCAGTTGCTGCTGTCGCTCTGCCACCCTTCTGAGATCAGCACATGGAGATCGCAGGGGCCAAAGGATGCACTCGATCACTGCCTCTTCTTGCTTTAACCTCTGCAGAAATAGGTTACATAATACTCAGAAATGTAAGGCACAACCTTATTTTCCAAAAATAAGACAGCAGACTTTTAAAACATAGGCAGCCTTCAACATGGACGCTGAAAATGCTTGGTGACAGAAGGGAACTCCAGAGCCTGACACCACCGAGCTAGTGCTGTAATTAAATCACTGCCACACAGAGGCAAACTACACTTCTTTCTCGATTAGAATAAAATCCCTAATTTCTGCTTCTGCATGAATGACAACATTGACCAATCCCCATGTTAGGGTTTTAAGTCTTTAAAATCACTAGTAACTCTCTTAACAATCACTTAGAGGTGAACCACATAATCTTATCATTATCTCCCCACACCTTTTTTATCCTAACCGATCAGGAAAGGACAAAAAAAAACCCAAAAACACCCAAACCCAAAACTCCATGTGCTGGTCCCTCCTGCCCAGTCATTTGGTGGGAGTTATGAAGACTAGGGCTATTTGAGCCACATCAAGTAAATCACTGTACACTAGGCTACACAAGAAATCTCCACAAATTCTCTCCTTTGGAAAAATGTGTAACCCATATTTTAGAGAAACATTTAAACAAAATTGGACACTAAACAACAGAATTTATAGCTATTTGGACATAAAAATGATCACCTACCTCAAGTCAAAATTGAAATAAAAATTTTAAGACATATTTCTAAAAAGAATGCAGAATGTGTACTCAAAAAGCCTTAGTACACTGGATATTCTTATATGGATAAGATATAAAAACCATTTTTAATGTTTTCACTAATGCGTAAGGGAATCCCTAGGGTTAAATAAAAAGCAAAACAAAACAACAAAAGAATTAGGAAACTGATTGGGAAATAGAACTTAAATATACAATTTCCCTGTGAATGGTTGCAGATAAACAGAACGCTTTCCCAGAAGAGCAGGACTTGGGTCTATACTTGGGGGATATGGTTGAAACTGAAGCTCTATCACAAAGCTAAAATATTAGAAAAAGAGTGGATAGAAACACAGATGAAACAAAAATAAATATGAGGGACAACTTCTTGCGAGCAAACCACGAAGATAGCATGCAACCATATGGTTTCAAGTCATGTTTATACCACTAGTGTGGTTTGGGAAACCGCAGCTGAGAAATTGACTTAGGTAAATCAAAACCGAGTTTATCCTCCATAGCTGTACATGAAAGAGATGAGTCTGTTTGAGAAAGGAGCCCCAATGGTGCTAACCACAAGGTCCATGATTCAAGTCCCCCAGCTGCTCTTCTGGAGACAGATGAGGCTCTCCTGATCTTGAAGAGTGTTGCAGCCCCAGTTGCTGTGAGTCAGACCTGACTTGGAGGATGCTCTTCAGAGAAAATGTACTTGATACCAATGATATTGTTGGCCAAGTAGTGGTCTTCATGACATAGACAATCACGTGCTCCCAGTGCTTCCTCAGCTTGTGGAAACATTCTACTTGGTATTTCATTCATCCCAGGAGCCTGGGTTTTGGCTAATGCTCTCAGTACAGCTTGAGTTTCTTCCTTCAGCAGCATTGTTTCTTGCTAATATGCTACCTTCGGAATGGTGGGAAGCGAATGAATTCTTTTTGTACAGTGACTGTGCATTCTTTCTTGCTTCTATTGATGTTTGTTGCATCGTTCACTATTTTGCTCATAGAGTCTTTCAATATTGCACTCGAAGGTTGAAATGTTCTTGAGTTTTTTTCAGTTTAAGTTATGCTGAGCATGTTCTTCCATTTTGGTTTTCTAACCCAAGGGCTGTACATACATGTATGATATGTTGTAGCCAGTGGGTCAATCCATCTCATCGAGGGCCTTCTTCTTCCATATATATGCATATACATACATATGTATGTGCATGGGCACATACATGCATATACAGCCCTTCACATATATGAGGATTAAATACAAAATAAATACTAATTTTTCTTAAATGTGTATAAAAGTTAACAGTTATAAAGTGATTCTAAACACCATGTAGAAAAATCTACAAAAAATAATTACTGTTTACCATGTGAAATTTCTATGCCCCAAATTGTGTTCAAATTATTGCATTAATTTAAATATGATAACTTTTGCAATGTTTAAAAAATTATTTCAAAATATAAATAAAAGATCAAATGACTTTAGAGAAAGTTCCCCAGCCTTTAAAATTAGAGAATACTAAATAACATGATAATATTGACATCCAAAGCATTTTTAATAAACAGCCTAGATGGCTCAACAATTAAATTTTCAGCTGTTAACAGGAAGGTTTGTAGTTGAACCCATCCAGCATCTTTGTGGGAGAAAGACCTGGTTAATTTGCTTCTACAAAGATTACTGCACTCAACAACAATGATAATGGTATATATGAGGGAGTACCGCCCTCCCCCAAATGACGATTCTTATTTGTTTTTTGATGTTAAAAAAACATTCAGAGACAGGTGTCTGTTATCTCCGTATCTTCAACAGCTATGGATAAGATCAGTCCTCAATATGAATTTTAAAAACTGAAATGAGAGTTACTCGTTGCTCTTTTTAATCTTCTACTTTATCTTTCACAGCCCTGAATGAAGTTTTATTGATTTATTGAAACATATGGTCAATTGCAGATGCCTCCTGAAAAATTTCTACCATGGTTCCAGCTAGATGGAGAAGCCAACTCAACTCAGCTCAACTCAACTCAATTCAACTCAACTAAACTCAACTCATCTCAACTCACTGCCGTGAGTCTTTTCTGACTCATTGACCCTCAAGGAGAACTGCCCCTATAGATTTCTGAGACCGTAGATCATTTGGGGAGTAGAAAGCCTCAATTTTCTCCCACCATGCCTGATGGTTTTGACCTGTAGTCCCACACGTAATGCACTATCCCACCAGGCTCCTCTAAACCATTTCCATCCGCTCTGTTATGCTGTATGACTCATTGTGACTTTGTGTAATTGAAAGACCTACAGAATTATCATGGCCCTTTGACCTGTACATGATATTTAGATAATCCGTTTTGGAAATGAAACAGATGTTAGTCCCAATTTAGTTGTAACATTCCATGTTTTAGTTCTTTTTTTAAATATATAACTTTTTCAATCGCATTTTCCTAAAAGACACTCCACCTCCTTAAGAAAAGAAAAAAAAGGCAAGGATCACTTTCTAGCCTTAATAGTTTTTATATTAAAGAAAACATCTTTAAAATATACAAGATATTACATATGCCTTGCTCATTATTATTTACTTTATTTACATTATTAAATGCTTTTTGTCCTAAAAGTTAAAAAAATTAACTAAAGCTTATATTCACTACTATTAAAATAGTAGAAACAATAACAATTCAAATTATATCAATTGCACACCAACATTGTTTTCATTATTAATTTTATTGTTTCTTAGGTGTCTGTTGTTGCAGGCTTTTAAATTTACGAAGATAAAGTGTTTTCTGGTATGAATGTGTTTTTTAAAACCCCATATGCTTTATGAGAAATTAACTGGCAATTCATATTGAGTTACTTTCTTTTCTGGGTTTGGATGTGTTGGTAGTTGTCAGTCGATAAAAACTAACAATCTCATATCTGTCCTCTTAATTTGGCTATTTTAATCTTAAAGCTAGGTTCACAAAAAAAGCATGATGAAACCAAGTCAAATACAGCAGCAAAAATAAATATGCTCCTCATTCGGTGCAGTGGGAGGATTAGCAGTGAGTGTGAAGACTGGCTATCTCTCCGGATTAAAAATGATCCACTGGTGGGGAGTGGACATTCTGGCCGGAAACAGAAAGCAGACACATAATTCACAAACCAGACACCGAGAGAGGTCGCTGAATATAAATAAGCCTCAGTGTATGTGCCGATGACAGAGAGCTACGAGCATCGGTTACAGCCTCTGTAGGGAGGACGGTGCACCCGGGATTCTTTGGCAAATTGCATCGTGAGACGCCAAAGGACAATCTAAAACGTAAAAGAATAATTGGCTATGGAAAACAATGCAACTGTTTTCAGGAAGGACAATTAACGGCTGACAATTTAAATTAGGGAATGTAGCTTCAATTTCTCCCCATCTATACTTATTAAATTTTGAACTTGCTTTGGCATTCGAAACAAAAACTTCCAGTGAGCTCATTTAATCCACGTACCGATGTAGACCACATACAGGCAATGACAGCGGCAGCGAGAGCTCGATTTTGGTGGGGGGCCTTGTTTTTGCCAGGTCTTGCGGATTTCCCACCTTTCACGGACTGAGCCTTTGCAATCATTCATTTTAGTGGAAATGGTTTGGACTTTCCTTTTCTGATTGGTTTCTGCCTTTCAGACAGGTTATAATTTTTAAAGTTTTACTTTGTATGCAAATTGAGGGCCAGAGAAGTGAGGTGATTGTCTAAAACTCTTTATGTCTACAGCTCGATTGTGGCTAGCCCGAGAGTAATACAGGAAGCCGCTTCCGATTTCAAAGTATGCACATGTGTGTGCCCCACCGCTGCCTTTCTTTCATTTTCACTGTGTGTGTGTGTGTGTGTGAGAGAGAGAGAGAGAGAAGAGAGAGAATATTCGGGTGGGGGTTTACATTTCAGATAATCAATTTTGGATTCAACACTTTGAACTAGTAGTCACCCGCGGAAAGTTGACCCTACCCACCGCCTCCTATGATTTCTCCGAGGGTTGCTATCTTCCACTTCACCCAAGTCATGCCGGTCAGTCTTCTAGGTTATTGCTTCATCGCCCGCTCTTGTCTCTCTACCTTGGTAACATCCGAGCCTCTTCTCTGGCGTGAAAGTTGTGGTTGCTTTCCCTCCTTGGTTATAACAGAGGTTTACACAGCATCTGCTCCCTTGGGAGGGACTAATTTCAATCTGCTCAATGTTCTCCAGCTCCACTCCTCTCCTGAGGTGCCTCCTTGTTACCTCATTTTTTTTTAAGGAGGGCATGGTATTTTATTATGTGTATATACCAAAAATTTTCTTATCTATTCTTCTACTGATGCACATGTCTGTTGTTTGCTTCTTCTTGCTTTTGGGAACAGTGCTGCATTGAACATGGGTGTGCATGTATCGGTTGGCAGTATAACTCTTTTTCTTTAGGATGTATACCCAGCAGAGGGATTGCTAGGTCATACAAAAATGCAGCCAATAACAAATGCTGGAGAGGCTGTCGTGATGCTGGTGGGACTGTCAATATGTGCCACCACTGCGGAAAGCGATGTGCCACTACCTCAAACAACTGGAATAAAAATTCCTCTCTGTCTTTGGGTACAATCAGAAAACGAACGACCTAGGAGATCGGTTGGAGACAGTCTTGCACTGTCATGTTCCTAAGTTCAATTCAACTCTAAACATTTATGACATGGCCTTGATTGGAAAGTATTATGTGAGGGAATGAAAAGTTGAAAGAGACATTGTTACTGCATTGAACAGCAGCTTGTAAATTAATAAAAGAATCTGATTACTAGGTAGAGTTGTGGTGCCAAACAGCGTACCCAAACCTGCGTGATGGTGAGCACGACCTATGGCACTCATTTCAGAAAGCATCCAGGCTGGCTTTAGGGGCAGACAGGTTGGCAAGATAATATGCCAAGGTTCTCAAACTTGTCTGAAAATTAAATCATCTAGGGAACTTCAAAATGGCAAATTTCCCTCTGCCATGCCCCAGGATGGTGGTTGGATTGTTTGGGCAAGGTAGCCTGGGATTTCACTTTTTAAAGTCTCGGGTGATTCCAATTTACCAAGAAGTTTGGGGACAATTTTGGTGTCTATGGTATTCAAGGGAAAGTGTCATGAAGGAAGTAACATGTGAGAAATATCAAAACTAATACCAGATGATAAGCATTTTCTTATCTCATCTATGTTTCATCTTCCAAACCAAGATATGAAACTGATTATTATTTTCTTTATTTTATGCACTTAGAGAATTTACAAAATGTAAATTCAAGTTTACAAAATGTGTTCAAAAACAACGTGAAAGTAGGGGCACTTAAAACTGTTGTTTGAGTCGAACTCATAGAAATCTTGCATGATGGAGTAGCTATGTGCCCATAGGGTTCCTTGACTGTAATCATTGTGATTACTGACTTCTGGTCTTTCTTCCGCCTGGCTACTGGGAGAGTTTGACCTGCCGACCTTTTGGTTAGCAGCGAAGCCCTTCACCATAATCACTCTAAGGGCTCCTTAAAACTAGATCTAATTATTCTAGATCTGAGCTTTGGTCATATTGCCATTATGACTTTCAGATGCAGCTTGAAAGTGGAAAGGTTTGCGATTGATGTGTAGAAATCACTCCAGGAAGCGATACCAAGGTAGGCAAACAAAGAAGCGTGAGCAATCATGTGTGCAAGGCCTCTAGCTAGCCGATACCAACAAATTAACATTGAAATGTATGATATAATTAAATGACTATAAAACATTTCAGACCAATTATTTTTTCCATGTAGAGGAATAAAATTTCCATGCAATGACAGTCTTAGTGCTAGATATTATAGTCCTTAGAATTTAATTTCTGCACGTATGTTCATTAATTGTGCATTCATAAGGACTCTAATGTGCTTAACTATGTAGCAGGCAGTGAAGATACAAGAAGGACCAAAAGAAAACACTTCTGACTTCAATGATGTTACGAACAGGTTGCTATTAAGTGCTATGGAGTCAATTTCCACTCACAGCGACCCCATGTTACTATGTAGTAGAGCTTCCCCCACAAGGTTTCCTAGGCTGTATTTTATGGTAACAAGTCATCATATCTTTCTCCCAAGACGCCAGTAATATGTTGGAACCATGAATCTTTCTGTTAGCAGTCGAACACTTAACTATTGTGCCACCAAGTCTCCTTCAATGTAGTAGAGAAGAAAATTCAATATTCACAAAATATACAGCAGAGATACGTATCTGAATATTTTGTTGGTACATTTTACTGAATGTAATTTAATAAATTTTGTCATAAATAAGCAGTGCATACACTAAAGAACTCCCAAATAAACAGTTTTCTGTTTGTTGAAACAAGAGCAGGCAAATAGAAAAATATATCAGATTAGTTAATGTAATTTTAAATTCAAATATATGTGGAGAGCTCCATTTTGGATAAATCCAAAATTTAGTAGGGAAATATTGTTTGTGAACTAAATAGTCTTACCATACTTCTATATTAAATTTTATAAAGATATTAAGAAACTAACTAGGATAGTATATTTATTGCCTTTCTGATGAAAGAGAATGAGAAAGGAAATGCAGAAATTACAGTGTAAGTTGTTCATATTTAACTGCATAAGCTGTCATTATTATAAAGACATCATATTGTTTTGCATTTGCCTTCAAAATGGTGCCCTCAACATGGTTCTGGCTCATAGCGACCCTTTGTGTGTGTCACGGAAGGAACTATTGCTTGGTCCATGCCATCCTCGAAAGAGCAGGTGTGTTTGCGGCCACTGCTGCAGTCCCAGCATGAATCTGTCTCATGGAGGTTCATTATGTTTTTGCAGTCCCTCGACCCGACCAAACATGATGCCATTGCCCAGGGACAGATTTCCCCTAATAACATGCCCCAAGTGTGTAAGGAAGTCCTTCCTGTCCTGGGTGGCACCGTGATGATGCACCTGGCTGTTTGAAACCACCAGCCACTTTGCAGGAGTGAGGAAGATGGGGTCTCCTGCTTCCGGAGAAGGTTATAGTCTCAGAAACCAGCAGAGACATGTCTTCACTAGAGTCAGAATAGACAAGATGGCAGTGATTTTTTTTTAACTTCTAAGAAGTACTTGAATTGTCCTTCTGTCAAGACAAAGTTGTTCATCTTTCTGGCAGCTTCATATTATAGTCACCATTCTTAGCCAGCACTTTAACACTTTCATTTGAATGCATCAGTTCTTCTTTGGTCTTCCTTTTTTATTGTCTAGTTTTCATATGCATTGATAGTACCACTGGTTGGTTCTAAAAGTGACATCTTTACTTTTTTGCAATTTTAAAGAATATTTTTGGCAGATTTGCCCTACGTAATATGCTGCATGGTTTCTTGACTATTGATCCAAGTAAAATGAAATCCATGAGAATAATATTTTTTTTCTTTGGCATTATATTACTTATTCATCCATTTGTGAGGATTTCATAGAGAAAGTGAAAGGGATTTTGACAAATGAAAATGTAAAGGTTTCATATATCTAGTATGAAGAATGTTCCTAAAACTGAAGATAGACAACATGACATAGGCTTTTATGTGATGGGGATTATTTTATGCACAGACAATACAATGGAGAGAAAATTGATGTAATTGTTATTCCCAGGAATCTTGTAGGTGTCTACCTTGTAAATTTGATAGTGAGCAAAATAAAACCTTGAGATACGTGTTCTGCAAGAAAAGTAATGCAATTCTTGAAAGTTTTTAACTGATTGTTACCCAGATTAAAATAAATCCACGTTTAAGTTAAATGTTTATGTACCACTTTGGGGGACATCAAATTGGCCAAAAGTATTAATGGTGGCTAGTAATCATCCCAAGTGCAGTGGCGGGGCTTTGGGCTGGGTTAGGAGCTGCTGGGCAGAGTTGTATTACTTATTCCTCCATTTGTAAGGATGTCATAGACAGTGAAAGGATTTTTGACAAATGTCCTATAGGACAGGTTGGCAATACATTTTGGTATATATATGTGTGTGTGCCATTCTATGTTATATAATATATGTTGTATATAGTGTATATGTATACAATGCAATATGTATTGCATAAGCTTTAGAAAACATTTAAAGTTTTTACAATGAGTGGTTAATTCTTCTGTTTACTTAATTTTAAATGTGTTGGTCATAGCCACTAAAATGTTTTATAACCTGTAGTTTGAAACCAAACAGCTAAAGTTATGTTAGACAGAATGTATTACCATTGATTCCCTTAAGGGAGATTCAGCAGCAAAGCTAGAACAACAATTAGCGTTAGATTCGTTACAGTCATTGCGGATTGTGCTTGGAATTCAATAGAAGCCAATAAAGAATTCAATAGAGAAAATTCATAAGGAAAAATAATGGAAAACAGAAGTACTTCAGGATTGAATTAAATTGGCTGACTAAACAGAGTGGTTTACAATTTCTTCCACATAAAATCCTTAAAATACTTTACTGGCTGAGGAAGAATAAATGAACAACTGTGTTAGAAAACAAAAAGGAACCCATCAAGTGGCTCGGCATTAGGAATGACACATCGACTATGAGGCATGTAAGAGACGGTAAAACCTTGCCAGAGAGGACCAGTTAGAGGCGGGGCTGCGGGATCTGGTGTTCCACACCCAGAGTCCATTGGTCCAGTGAATATAAGGGCCCTCATCCAAAGTCGCGATATTTTATTGAAGCTGTGCTCATTCATGACACCAGAGATTGTTGTAAACTGTCTTCACACCCTGTCTCCTTCCACAACCCCAATAGATAATTAAGTTAAGCTGGGACAGCCAGAACATTAACCATAGACTGAAGCCTTTGTCCCAAAATTCAGGACAGTCTCAAAAGACACAAAGTGTTACTCAGAGGAAAGTTTATAGTCTTAATTTCATTATAATATAGGGATGATTGAAAATAAGTAGATTAAACTAAATGAATTATACAAACATGAACCCAAAGAAAGTAGAAAGCAGGTAATGATAAAGCTAAAATTAAAAATTAATAAAATTAATTAACAAAATTTAAATAATAAAACCCCAGAGTTTTTTAATAGTTTGATTAACCATAAAAATAGATAATTTAAAGGAAATTTTGTGTGACAAAGAAATATGTGACAAAGAAATATAATTTCCCTCTTAAGAGATCAAAATTTTAAAAGATACTACTTAAAACTTTAATAATAAGAAATTTAAATATTTACATGACATATATGACTTTCTAAAATATATAAATAGCCAAAATTGACAGAAGAATTGGCAGAATTATTGTAGATTAACATGCAACGAGAAAAACTGTTCGGTATAGCAATGAATGAAGAAAGAACATTCCCCCCTTATTTGTGTTAACATAAACCAGATAAAAAATAGGCACATTCAACCCTAGGAAAAGTTGGTATGAGCAGAGTCAAATATCTTAAATAACACAACAAATTGAACCCAGCAAAATATAAAAAGAATAAAGAATTATTACTGGTTAAGGCTAGACTATGCATATGAGGATGCAACAATATTTGGGAATGATTGATTTAATGCATTATATTAATCCAATTCACTAGACTTCAGGAGAAAAGGAATATGATTGTTTCAACAGATGCTGAATAAATATAGTTTTAAATTTTGAATTAAGACCTAACAAAATAAGCACTCTTAGTAAGTGAAGACGAGGAGGAAACACAGTGGGTGGACACATGCTGACCTTGGTGGAGGCCGCTGTACGAAACCTACCCTCCACACCCCGCTTTACTGGGTGAAAATTAATGTTATTACTTACTTCAATGGAAACGGATTCCCATTAAATTTATAGTGGCCAAAGAAGTAAATGGTAGAGATTTACCACCATTTTTCGCTGGCTTTAGAAAATTTAAAGCCATCGAACGAAGCAAATATAAAAATTGATAAAGGGTATGCTGAAACATAGAAGAATACTAGGATCAATATATGAATATCAGTGTTGCATGTCAGAAAACCACCACTTGTCTGTCAGTTTGTCATACTGTGGTGGCTTGTGCATTGCTGTGATGTTCAAAGCTATGTCACAAGCATTTCAAATGCCATCAGGGTCACCCCAAGTGAGACGGCTTCAGCGGAGCTTCCAGAATAAGAGCAGAGGAATGAACCACTGGAAACCCTAGGGATAGATAAACACATAGTCAGTTACTGAAAACCTGATGAGTCGAAGCAGAACACTGTCAGAGAGAGTGCCGAAGGTGAGTCTCTCGGGTCAGAAGGCACACAAAATACGACTGAGGAAGAGCTGCCTTCGCAAGGTAGAGTCAAGTCAACTAAATGACATGGATGGAATAGCGCCTGCAGGAGGGAAGCCTTTGGGACCTTCAATTGCTGATGGGATATATCTCAAAATGAGGAAAAATAGCTGCAAATATCAATGAATAATCTGAACTTGGAATGTACAAATAATGAATCTAGGAAAATTGTAGGCTATCAATCATAAGTGGAATACATAAAGATAGATAACATAGGCATTAATGAATTGAAATGAACTGATATTGGCTATTTTGAATCAGAAAATCATATGGCTTACTAGGACACAACCAAGAGGAATGATATCCCATTGATGTTCAAAAAGGACATTTCAATATCGATCTCAAAGTTCAATGCTGTGTGTGATAGGTAATATTTCTCTCCATTCAAGGAAATCCATGCAATATACTATCACTCAAAATTATGCACCAAACACAAAAGAAAGTGATGAAGAAATTGAAGAATTCTACCAATGACTTCAGTTGGAAATTGATCAAACATGCAATCGAGATGCTTTGATAACTATTGGTGATTGGAATGCAAAAGTTGGAAGCAAAGAGGAAGGAACAATCATTGGAAAATATGGATTTGGTGATAAAAACAAAGCTGGAGACTGTGCAATAGAATTTTACAAAACCAATAATTTTTTCATAGCAAATATCACTTTCAGCAGTCCAAAAGATAACTATACACCAGCATTTCTCGAGCTGGAATACACAGAAATAAAATTGACTACTTGTGCAGGAAGAGAGACCAGGGAAGCTAAAACCAGGCCAGGAGTCAACTGTGGAACTGACTATCAATTGCGCATATGTAAGTTCAGGCAAGGCTGAAGACAATTAAGAGAAATCCGTGAAAGCCAAAATGTGACCTTGAGTCTATCCCACCTGAATGTTGAGAACATCTCAAGGACAAATTTGGTACATTGAGCACTAATGATAGATCTGATGAGCTGCGCGGTGACATCAAGAACATCATCTATAAAGAAAGTAAAAAGTCATTAAAACACAGGACAGAAAGAAAAGATCAAAATAGAT
>NW_022103896.1:60576495-60591317 GCF_000313985.2 Echinops telfairi | reverse complement strand
AAAAAAAAATCCAGGCCTTGAGTTGCAATATTGAAAGATTCTATAGGCAAAATATTAAATGATGCAGGAAGCACCAAAAGGAAGTGGAAAGAATACCCAGAGTCACTGTACCAAAAAGAACTAGTCAACATTCCACCACTTCAGGAGTTATAGCCTACGAGCAAGAAAATGATTCTAAAGGAAGGTCATGTTGCACTTTAAACATTAGCCAAAAACAAGGCTGCAGAAATTTCTAGAATACCAATGGAAATGTTCCAACAAGCTGGGAGCACTAACTTATCTATACCAAGGAATTTGGAAGACAACTGACTGGAAGAGATTCATACTTGTACCCATCTCAAAGAAAAGTGACCCAAAAGAATGCTTAAATGATAGAACAATGTCATTGATGTCACACAAAAGTAAAATTTTGCTAAAGATCATCCAGCAACAGTCCCAGCACTCCATTGACAGGGCACTATTCAGGTCAGATTCAGAAGAGGATGTGGACCACGAAACGTTGTTGGTGACATCAGATAAATCTCGGCTGAAAACAGAGAATACCAGAAAGTTGTTTACTTGTTTTGCACTGACTATGGAAAGGCATTTGAGTGTGTGGGTTGTAGTAAGTTATGGATGACCTTAAGAAGAATAGTAATTCCTGACCCTTCGTTGTGCTCACGAGGAACCTGTACGTGCATCAGGAGACACTCGTGAGTGCGGAATAAAGGAATATGACATGGTTAAAACTCAGGAAAGCTGTGCATCAGAATTGTATCTTTTAACCACCCTTAAGCAACCTGTATACTGAGCAAATCTGGACGATGTGCAGAAGAATGAGGCATCAGGATTGGAGGAAGGCTTATGAACAGCCTTCGATATGCAGATGACCCAGCCTTGCTTCCCGACACTGAGGAGCATTTGAAGCATCTGTTGATGAAGATCAGGGATTGCTGTTCAGCATGAAGATGACTAAAAGATGAGCAGCTGGAGCAATAGCTACAATGATGATAAATGGAGAAAAGATGGAAGTCATCAAGGATTTCCTTTTGTTTCAATTCACAATTAGTGCTCATGGAAGCCGCAGTTAGAGGAACGAAGGACACACTGCACTGGATAAATCTGCTACAAGACCTCTTTAAAATTTTTGAGAAACAAGGTTGTTACTTTAAGGACTAAGATATGCCTGACCCAAATCATGATATTTCAAATCACCCTGTATTCACGTGAAAGTTGGACATCAGCTAAGGAAAACCAGAGAAGAACTGATGCCCTTTCGTCACATTGTTGGCAAAGAATATTAAAGGTATCGGGCACTGCCAAAAGGACAAAGATGTCGGCCTTGTAGGAAGTACCACCAAAATGCCCCTTAGAAGCCAGGATGCTGCGATTTCATCTCATGAACGCTGGACGTGCTGTCTGGAGAGACCAGTTCCCGGAAAAGGACATCATGCTTAGTAAAGTCAAGGAGCCGCAAAAAAGAGGAAGACTCTTGACAAGATCGATTGACACAATGGCTTCAACAATGGGCTCAAACATCCGAACAATATGAGGATGGCTCAGAACTAGGCCACAGTTTGTTCTGTTTTACAAAGGATCTCTTGGAGTCAGAACTGATTCAAAGGCACCTGAGATAGTTAAGGTTTATTGGGCCAACCTGGCCGATAAACACGTGGGATTAATTGAAGGGCAGAGAGATAAATGGCTTGCTGAGCCTCGCCTTTCCAGTTCTCGGGTCTCTTGCTTTGTGGTGGTCGCACCAGGGTGCAGCTGCCTTAGCCAGTTCCTGCATCAACTGGTAAGGCTCACTCCCTGTGAGACATCCAGGAGGAGAAGCCACATGGACCTACCCGATGCAGTCCTGGGTGCTGGAGCAGCCGTGTGGAGACCCCTGCCAGCGCTGAGATGCTTATGCTGCCACTGGATTCAAAGACTTCTAACCACTGGCCTGTGATCCTCCTGCATTCGGTACCATTGTCTGTGTGTTGTGAGTTTGAGGAGGATTTTGTAGATCGGTGTCGGATATATGGGCTAAGTAGGATTTATGGGCTTGGACTGGGTTGGGATGCTTTCTGAATGTTCGCTTACTCTTTATATACAACTCTCTCTTAAGCATCTATGAGCTTCTGTGGATTTGTTTCTCTAGTTTACCCAGACTAACACAGCCCCTAACAGATTGAAAATGTAAGTGATAATCTCAAAAGAGCAAAGCAGATTTTTAACAAAAACATAAAAGTTCCAGGAAATGTAATTTATTACTATGAAGAAAATGATGATATTATGAAAAGCTTGATTAAGGACTTGATCACCAGATAGAAAGAAAGACCCAATGTTATGAAAGTACTGATTCTCATGAATTAAACTTTGAAACAAAGATTGTTCTAATCAAATTATGCGGTGAGCAGAAGTAAACTGATTCTGAAGATCTGTGCTGATTTTGAAGCTCCTCTAGAAGAGAGAAATATCAAAAGTAATTTGGGGGAAATGATGGGTTTGCCTTATAAAGCAGTTAAAGCTAGTAAAACTAGAGTAATAGAACAGGGTATAGTGGTACATGACTATTTATATATCCATGGACGAATATAGTTTATAATAAAGACGATATTTCAAATCTACAGGGAAATAGTGCACCTTTGAAGAAATGGAAGGAGCCCTGGTGCTTAAAGCACTCAACTGCTGTCTGAAATGTCAGCAGTTAGAACCCACTACCACTCAATTCTCCTAAAGAGAAACCCACAGAGGCAGCTCTACTCTGTTCTACGGGGTTACTATGACTTGGAACTGACTTTATGGTAGTGAGAGACCAGTGCTTCACAGAAAAAAATGATAAAGCAACCTGCTTCTTTAAAGATTACAGCCTTGGTTAGCATAAGAGACAGCCCTACTCTGTCTTATTGGTTCAATATGAACTGGAATTGACTCAAGGGTAGTGAGTTTGAGGTTTTAATATAATTGATATTTTGTTGGAAAATTCAAAAATAAGTGGATCCCTATATCAACTCATACAAAATTAGGGCTGGAGAGGATTTAGACAGACAGTTGACAATTTTGATAAGAAGAAATAATATGTGCCTGCTTATGTACTTTGCCTATTTTTATTGGGGTGTTGCCATGAATCAATAGCAAAATGGCAAGCACTACAGTAAAAATGGGAAAACTATATAAGTGAATGCATATTAGAAGTATAAGCACATATAAAGACACATAGAATATATTCAGACTTATTAGTAATCAGAGAAAAATAAGGAAATCATAGTTTTACTCCAAACTGTGAATAAAATGAAGATAGATAATATCCTCTGAAATAAAAGTGCAAGATTTACTCTTGTATTATTGATCATGCTATAAATGCCTAACACATTTTTGCTACTGGCTTTTTTGTTTGTTTTTTTCAGTAAATATCAAAGTTTAAAATGTGCCTATTCTCCCATATAATCATTTTACTTTTAGATGTTTAATCTCTAGAAATACTTATTTATGCACACAGTTTACAGCATAGTTTGTAATAGTAAAAAATATGGAATCACAAATATATACTAATATAAATGGGATGATAGGTAGTTATACTTTGTACCAATGTACAAAGGAATAAATCACAGTTATATGTATTGGCATATAAGTCCAAAGGAGTTTGTATGGAAACAATAATTTTCAAAGGGACATCCAAGAGTATGAAAATATATATTTATATCTTCATAGCGTAAAAGTCTTACTACTGAAGAGTTATGAAGGTAAAGTTGAGAGGAAACATAAAATGCTAGATGGAAATGATAAATCCTGATCATCATAGAGGTTTATTTCTAATAAAAATGAAGTATGTGGCAGAGTACACAATGGACTTCAATCATATTATTAATTTCAATTTATTTTAAAAATACTATGAAGCCATAGAAAAATTTCAGGATAGAATTTATAGTGTCCATTTACAAACAGTGAAGAAATTATTTAATTTCATACATCAATATGTATAATGCATTGAAGATTATCTGGTAAAGTACATAGGAAGAGTTTAACAATGGTAACTTGTGGAAGGAAATGGTTTTAGTAGATCTATCAAGAGGTTTTAGTAGCTATATTGCATTATTTGAATGTTCTATTGTGACTGTGTTTTTACCGTACTGACATGTATCATTGCAGTCATGCTAACAATGTATAACGGGGACTTGTGTTGTTGGTGACTGTCTAGTCGATTCAGACCTATAGAAGCCCATGGGAAAGCATAGATCTACCCTATCAGGTCTCCCAGGCGTTCATCTTTGTGGAACGAGGTTGCTGCATAGTTGTCCTCCAGAGCCACTGACGCCATCGCGATTCCTTTGGGTCTGAGTTAAAATTGTGAAATGAGAACTAGAAAAGAAGACAAGACTGTGAGCCACGTCAAACTTTCATAGGCAACTACTTGAGTGTGAGGGTAGAGAGAGGATTCCGCTAATGTCATGAGGATTCCGCTAATGTCATGAGGATTTCAAGGATTTAAGTCTGATTTAAAGATTATTACATTTACATAGACATTACAAAAAAGATTTTGGTAAGTGGCATATAATGGACCAATTTTGGAGAAAACGGTTTTGAAATTCTAATTTCTCATCTGGTTAGAATGAGAAAGAGTGTTTAAATTTTAGGAATAAAGTTTAGGTAAAAAGGCAGAACAGAGAAAGAGATTTTGGAGTTTGTCCTGGAAATGTTGGGGATGGAGGAATGATGGGACTAGGGAGTATGCAGCAGTAAAATTCAACAAAGAGACGACTCAGGTCATGACTCCATTTTGAGTGAGGAGAGGAGGGTGAGAACCAGGAAAAACATAAGCAGATGGCAAAGCTGAGAGCAGGCTCTGTAGTCACTGAGTTCAGAAATTGATTGTTAACTTTGGCAGCCATAGGTATAAACCCAAAGCAGAGGACCATAGTTCCAAAACAGTGCATTGTATAGTCAAGTCCATTAGATGCTAGATAAATAAAATTCATAATTGAATTGTTATCTCAATTACACATGCCATTAAATATTATGACATAGCTATAATGTTAGCATTTGAATCAGAAGCAAAGACATAATTCAATTTCTGCTGTGGTTTAAACTAATAAAAGGCCACTTCTTGAAAGAGAGGCCAACATGAAAATATATAGCAGAGATGAGCCCAATTTAGTGATCAGAATTTATCGAGTATCAAATGATTAATTTTTATTAGATTGTTTCATTGAAATACAATAGCATAAAAAGTTAAGTGGTTGACTCTAAGTCCAAAATGTTGGAGTCACTATGGAAGACAGATACAGGTGGTGATACAGGTCTGCAAGGTAAAGGTCTTGAAAATGCAGACAGATTTTATTCGGGCACACGTGGCATGGCCATGAGTTAGAATTGACTTGATGGTAGGCAACAGTACCAAAAAATATTAATAACTAGGAGTGACCACTAATATCTCTTCTGGGGGCTGCGGAGACGTCACAAAGAATTCACAGTTGAAGTGGGTTTTAGAGATAATTGAGCAGCAACTCCAGTACGGAGAGAAGAATATTCCAGATGTAAATTATGCTATCACGGGCTTGAAGGAACAAAGGGACATGGACAGGGAATAATCTGCTACCGCTGGAATGCAGTGAGTTTGAAGCAGAGTTGGAGGCAGAGGATTAAAGCTAGTGAGAGGCTGAAATTGAAAAGAGCATTGCTAAGGAGTCTGGGATTGATTCTTCAGGCACTGGAGACCCCATGGCAGCAGGAGTGGGAAGAGATCAGGGCAGGGGTTAGGTTTACTTTAGAAAGACAAGACTGGTGGAAGTACATGGGAAAGATTGAAATTGGTTAAGAAGGTTGATAACA
Source organism: Echinops telfairi (assembly GCF_000313985.2). Classification (NCBI taxonomy): domain Eukaryota; kingdom Metazoa; phylum Chordata; class Mammalia; order Afrosoricida; family Tenrecidae; genus Echinops; species Echinops telfairi. The sequence goes on along the minus strand of NW_022103896.1, from coordinate 60,585,521 downwards.
AACCCAAACTGGCTAGAAAGCTAAGGTGAGAAAGGTTTCTGTGTAGAGAGGTAATGGGAAGAGAAAGGTAAAGCATTTTCAATATTACAGTAGGAAGGCATTGCTAGCTGACTTCAGCAGTGTAAACTAAAGGGGAGAAAGGGTCAATAGAAAATATAATATGGGCACATTTTCTCCGAGTTTCAGGAATAGATTTTAATTTAAACATAGAAGACCCATGTGAAAAGATAATTGGAAACCATGTATAAAAGCAATATCACACACTATGTAATATATATAAAACAAATGATGCTTTATATAAAAATATTAATAATCTTAAACATATGTAAAGGCTAATCAAAGTATGTTAGGCTTATCTAATTCAACCCAAAATATTTTTTATCTTCTTAGTATATTGTCTGACACATTAAGAAGCTCTGGGAAGAATAAGGAGAGATACTTTGCTTTGCTAGGTCTGTCTGTCAGTATTTCTTAGATATAAGCTATAATTATATAATAGAGAGAAATGATAAAACATTAGAAGTGCTATTTAATGTTGCAGGATGTAAGTAATTTGGCAAATGGCATTAATGAATTTAGTTAATGATAAGTGGATTTATTATTTTCAAAAATCTGGAAATAATTGGATTCTGTTGAAGAAGTATGTTAGATTTGTAGTTTTATTTTTTAATTAACATTAAAAATTTTAAATTCACCTTTGCTCTTTAACCTAACAAGCAGAGTGAATGTAGTTGTAATAAAAAAATACTCCTCAGGAAAAAATGGTATTTGCATACTATTTGGCATCTAGTCAAGTTAAATTATTTGAGGCTTTGCAAAGACAAAGTCGAAAGCCACATTTCGAGATCAAATTTCACTGTGGAGTTTAAGAGATATGCCACAAAGCAATATCCCACAAAAATCTCAGGAAATTTTATAATGCCAAGTGTAATAGTAATTGAATCTTTATCCAGTATGGAGATTAGATGGCTTCTGATCTAGAATTACACCAGTAAAAGCATCTCATGGGTCAGGAAGAGCAGTTAAATCACATAGAGTACATGCTATGTATGTGCGTGTGTGCGTGTGTGTCTGTGCACACTAGATTTATCAAGTTGAAATCTAATCTACAGCTTTCCTGAAATCATCATAAATAGTCCCAAGGTAGAATGAACTAGGGGGTTGGAGAGAGTGCAATTTATATCTTTTATGTGTTTAAATATATTTTAATATAAGGTAAAGTAGTCTGGATTTTTAAGTTCTTTATGTGTTAAAATATTCTTATTTATCATCATATTATTAAACTCTTAAATAACTAAAATAGAAAGGAGCCCTGCCTTAGTGGGCTGCTCCTTGCACTGCCGAGCCACCAGTGCCCCTGAAAGAGGAAGCCCATGCCGCCTGCTCCAGAAAGATGTGCAGATTGAGAAACCCGATGGGGCATTTCTCCTCTTTCCTGCAAGGGTGCTAAGAGCAAGAACAGATGTAATAGCTTCATCGACTTAAGAGTGGGTTTGGCTTATGGGCAAGTAAAATGGAAAGTGCTTTAAGATAAAAGGATACAAAATAATCATAATTGCTGAAGAAAATAATTCCATTTTAAAGTAAGTAGTATTACGACCTTAAGTGGTCTTGAAACAATAAATGGAAGCTATCCTATTTGTGCTTATTTTAACATGCGATTGTGAAATGAGTAATACTTCAAATGATTGTACATGTCACTATTACCCTCCCTACTCTTGCTGCCTTCTTCTGTCCATGTTTGCCTGCCCTCTCTCCTCCCTCTCCTTCCTTCCTGCTCGTGTTGTCCGGGTGCATGCCTTGGACTAGTTTAAAGGCATTTTTTTTCTTCCTTATAATAAAATTTATCAAAAACCATCAAAACAAAACAAAACTAAAAAAAACCGCATTAAATTTGTTCTTTATGTGAATGCTGTAAGAAAGCCTGCCCCAGTCCTGCAGCTTCCTCTCTCTTCCTCCTCGCTCCCCTTTCACATTCTTCCCCTGTAGCAATAAAAAAAATCCCTCATTGATTTCCATAGAAAATATCTAAAGTTAAGGAAACTATTTTCTATCTCTGAATAGGCATTTAAAAAAATATGGCCTTAAGCCCCCAAAACAAGCCAAGGAGAGGCAACAAGTTATCAAACAGACGAAAATGTGCACTGGGGGGAGTGGTAGTTAAAACGCCACAGACGTCATTTCCCTAAATCTTCGAGGGACGCAGGGTTTCACATTTCTAATTGTGCTCCGCGTTGATTCACATTTTCAGAGGCTATTTGTCATTTTCAGCCATGTAGAATGTGATAAATGAAGCAAAGAGGATTCCTATTACAAATAATGTATCATACAAGATGAGTAATTTTCTTAAGTCTGTGAAAGGAAATGCCAGCAGTTCAGCAAGACATATTAATAATTATTAATATGTATTTTTACTGCCTTAGGGAAGAACAATTTAATATAGGTAGTACTAAAACCCTAAGACACACATAAAGAACAAATTTAATGCTCTCATTAAACTAGCATTGTTTTGATGTGACTTTTTCACATACTAGTAATAAATAAGGATATTTTTATGCTTTTATTCTTGAATACACTGCATGTGGGATTTCATGAAAAGGTGGTGATTAGGATCTGGAGGTGGTATTCAAACTGATTTCAACTGCACATCACCCTAGAGGATGTAGTAAAGCTGCCCTTACGGTGTCCAAGGCCATCCATATTTATGGAAGTAGACGCCACATGGTTCTCCTAAGGAACTCCTCAGTTCCTTAGCCCCAGGACCTCTAGGACTCCTTAGAGGTGGTTTTTGTGAGGGTGGGATTCAATTAGAATGTCAGAAAAACCTATCATTCTGCAAGCGATCTTACCTTTACTGTAGGATTCTCATTTTCCATTGTAAAGTGTCATGATATTTCAATTTTTAATTGGTCATTCTTTCTTGAATTAATAAACAATGATCAGGAGGCCTCATCTACCTTTGGCATCTAAATAAGTTTACTTGTGGTGGTGGAGTGAGCTCCCAAGCACAAGGCCAGCAGTGCCAGCCTCCCAGTTACCCCACAGGAGAAGGATGACTCTCTGCTCCTTGTAAAGGTTTCTACCCTTGGAGAGACCCACAGGGAGCAGGGCCAGTTCAGCTTTATCCATCGGGCCGCGATGCGTCAAAATTAGTGTGAGGACAGTACGTTTTGTTGTTGTTGTTGTCTTTGTCTATAAAATAAAGGGTCTGAATTACAATGATCTTTACTGCAACTGACTCTGGAAACACATGCTTTAAGTCTCTTCATCAGTGAAGCCACTGTACCAGACCACAGGTGGCACTGCTCGCACAGAAAACATGGCTGGCCGGATCTACTGAGTCAATATTTTAATCAGTCTGATCTTACTTTCATTACAATCAGTTTTCCTCATGGCGGGATTTCACCAAGCATACCTACTTTAATTCACAAGCACATAAATCACTGACAAATTCCTCTGGCATTTTAATATGAGAAAATCTAAGCTTTCTCGATGGACCCTTTGAATCTTATTTCCATTTTGAAAAAAGAATCAGAAACTAAATTAAAATAGAGAAATATAAAAAGTACATGAAAACAGAAGGGACCATCATAGCAAGAATCCATTTCCTAGATTAGCAAATGCCCATTAGTTTTGCTTGGTCAACACTGTTTCACCCAAAGTTAAACAATAAAGAGGAAAAATAGAACTGAGTGGAACGAGTTTTCTCAGAACTTCACATCAGTTATAGCTTGTCTTCAATGTCATCCTTCTTGATTAACCATGGCAAAGCACTGCTGGAAGCAAAAAGGAAGCATAACATTGTAAAAGCCATCACGTCTTCCCCAGGATCTCCCATCACCTTTCCTAGGCGTATCATTAGCTGCCAAAGGAGTGTCAAAAGGAGGGTGGGAGTAGCTGCAGGGTGGATGTTGCAGTTGATAGCTACTTCCATTAGCATTGATTATGAATCTAAGCAAGACAAAATCCTTGACAAATTCAATTTCTCCAGTTGTCATGATGTTGCCTGTTGGTCTAGTTGAGAGGATGTAAGTCTTCTTTACGTGGAGTTGTAATCCCTGCTGAAGGCTGCAATCCTGGATCTTCATTAGCAAGTACGTCAGGTTCTCCTCACTTTCAGCAAGCAGGAAAATTCAGTTGTCATCTGTGTAGTCATATTCGAAAGGCAATGTTATATCTTCTCATTTCTATTTGCTCTTCTTTCTTTTCTTTTGCACCAATTAATTCTAGTGCCACCATGGTTACGCAGTTGACTGCTAACTGGAAGGTTGGCAGTTCAAACCCACGAGAGGAAAGGTCTGGAAGTCTGCTTCTGTAAAGATCACAGCCTAGGGAACCCTGCCTGTCACCTGACATGGAACAGCATCAACAAGAGCAACAACAGGACTTCTGAAATAATGTTCAGTAGTAGTATGGATGACATCTTTGTCTTGCGTCTGATTTCAATAGAATTTTGTTTTGTTTTGTTTTCAGAATCGATTTACATACTAGAATTAATTTCAGTATGAGGACACTTTTAAGAGATATACATAGCCCTTCCGGCTATCCATAGAATCAAGAATGCGATGAGGCTTTCTACTCCAGTCTAGAATTATTGTCTTAGGAACCCACAGGGGCAGTTCTACTCAGTTCTACAGGGCCTCGATGAATCAGAATTAACTTGATGACAGGGAGTTTGTTGGTTTGAATTTTGTGCATAAAGAATCCTCAAGTTCCCCATCGGAGGAAGTTTACAAGAATGACTTGTTAACTTCTTGATAAGTATATTGTAGAACTAATTCATAATTATTTTAAAAATCAAGTCATCCAGTCATTGGGCACCTACTCAAGTCCTCCCTCAATGCAAGTACACTTTGTTCTAATAACCTGACATGCTGTGATGCTCACCTTCCCAACACATTCACTGAAGATAAAATGGGTACATAAGCAAATGTGGTGAAGAAAGCTGATGGTGACTGGCTATTACAAGATATAGCATCTGGGGTCTTAAAGGTGTGAAGTTAAACAAGCAGCCATCTAGTGGGGAAGCAACAAAGCCCATGTGGAAGAAGCACACCAAGCCTGTGATCATGAGGTGTCAATAGGATCAGGTATCAGGAATCAGAAGACCCAGAACAAACAACCATTTCAATGCAAAGGAGGAGAGTCTGAGTGGAGACACAAAGCCCATTTGTAGACAATTGGACATCCCTCACAGAAGGCTCACAAGGAAGGGACGAGTCAGCCAGGGTGCAGTATAGCACCTATGAAACACACAACTTTCCTTTAGTTCTTTAATGCTCCCCCCCCCCACTATCGTGACCCCAGTTCTATCTTACAAATCTGGCTCTATAGGAGTATGTACACTGGTACAGATAAGAGCTCTTGACATGTGGAATCCAGGTCAGATAATGTCCCACCAGGAAAAATGGATGCGCCCCCAATAAAATAATTAAAAAAAAAAAGTCTGGGAAAAATCTTTAGCTATAATACATGGACAAGGGACTAATCTCTAAAACCCATAGAAAACTGCAAAGCCTCGATAACAAAAAAAAAAAATCCATATATCCATTGTGTCAAGCACATTTATACATATGTTGCTAGCATCATTTTCTAAACATTTTCTTTCTACTTGATAATCAGCTCCTTTCCCCCCATCCCTCCCTCACCCTCTCACCCTCATGAACCCTTGATAAATTATCTTTTATTTTTATATCTTACACTATCCGATGTCTCCCTTCACCCACTTTTCTGTTGTCCATCCCCCAGGGAGGGGGTTATATGGAGATCCTTGTGATCAATTCCCCCTTTCTCCCCCACCTTCCCCTTCCCCTCCTGGTATCTCTACTCTCATGATTGGTCCTGAGGGGTTTATCTGTCCTGGATTCCCTGTGTATCCGGCTCTTATCTGTACCAGTGTACATCCTCTGGTCTATCCAGATTTGTAAGGTAGAACTGGGATCATGATAGTGGGGGGGGGGGGAGGAAGCATTAAAGAACTAGAGGAAAAGTTGTATGTTTCATCGGTGTTACACTGCACCCTGACTGACTTGTCTCCTACCTGAGACCCTTCTATAAGGGGATGTCCAGCTGCCTACAGATGGGCTTTGGGTCTCCACTCCGCACTCCCCCTCATTCACAATGATATGACTTTTTGTTCTTCGATGCCTGATACCTGATCCTATCAACACCTCGTGATCACACAAGCTGGTGTTTTTCCCAGTCTTTTAACTCTGTATTCACTTTCTTGATGGAGTCTTTTGAAGTACACGTGTCTAATTTTTAGTAGGACCTCCTCCTCTCTGTTGTCTTCTACAGTGTGTGTTTGCTGTCTGCACTTTCTAATATGGCCCTTAAGTCTGGCCCTAGTTTCTCATTGATGATTTTACAGCTGTGGTACATACATTTGGCCTTTGATCCATCTTGAGTTTGTTTGTGTACATGGGAAGCAGTATGGGTCCTATTTCACTCTTCTGCGGATGGAGACACAGTTGTATCCGCACCATTTGTTGAATAGGCTGTATCTTTCTCCTTTAATTTTTTTTGGCCTGTTGCCTAAGATCAGTTGCCTGTATTGGATGAACCTTTTTCTGGGTTTTCTATTCTGTTAAACTGGCCTATGCACCTGACAGTGTATCAGCCCCAGGTTGTTTGACTACTGTGGATGTGTAGTAGATGACGACATTGCTCTTCTTAAGGAAGTTCTTGCTTGACCTGGGTTTCTTCCCTTTCTATAGTAAGCTAGTTATTAGTTTTCCTACTTTTTGTCAGTAATTGACAACATAAGACAAGCATGTATTTGCTTTTTTGATATTTCCTTTGCTTTTTGTGACATGTCTTAGGTCTGCAGGCATGGTTCAGCCTCAGTGAATGAGCATTATAAAATTATTAAAATTTTTGTCTTGTCAAAATACCCATTTATAAACTATCAAGGGCTCATGTGGGAGGGGGAAGCGGGGAGGGAGGGGAAAAATGAGGACCTAATGTCGGGGGTTTAAATGGAGAGAAAATGTTTTGAGAAACGATGTACAAATGCGCTTTACACAATTGATGTGTGTATGGATTGGGATAACAGTTGTATGAGCCCCCAATAAAATGATTCTTTTAAAAGAAAAAGAAAAATAATTTTGTCTTGTGTCTAACTTTCGTTTTTTCTCAGGCAGTGCTTAGTCGCTTAACTTTTTAATCTTTATAAGTGACTGTTTCCTGTCATTGAGTCTAATAAGCTTTCCTAAATGTGTATGTATTTCCTTTTCTCACTGGTAGTATAATTCAATACCATTGGTTAGATTAATGGGACTTCTATTAGAAATACTAAGTGCCCCTTGCAGGTAACCTATGTTACCTCAAGAAGCTAGTAAAACTGTCTATACAATGGAAACAGCCTATATATATACACAAACACACACACACATATATATATATATATATATACACATACACATACACATACATACATACATACATATGTATATTAGATAATTAAATGAATTTTAAGGTTGCACTTAATTATAAGCCCTAATTTAAGAACTATTAGTGCTTATTATTTGGCCCTGCTCAATACTTGCTCTCTTGAAGTGAGTACTGCAGATATGGGTGTTACAGCAAAGTGTGCTGAAGAAAACAGGTGGTGCGTGACTATCTAAAAGTTTACACAGAAAATAATACACTAGCACATGTGACCCAAAGATTGGAAATATTAAAATCCAAGAGTTAAGTTTAAATTCTGAACACCTGGTTTACAGAAGGCTACGGATGACAATGAAAGTCCGCGGATGTATGCAGAGAGACCCCGTGTGGATTAAGTCTCCATGGATCACTTTCAGGCATTTGTCCAGACATGTGAATAGGTTTGTTCTCAGAGTGCCCTGGAAAATTGATTACTACAGATAGAATTAACTTGCAATTGAACATCTTACCATTTATTTCCCCATTTGACTAATTTTTAAATTGTTCTAGTTTTTATTATTTTCTGTTTTCTTTGGGTTGGCATTTTTCTATGTTTTATTTTGTAGTTGCTGTTAGTTATTTTTTTGGCATTGATTTTCTTTATGTAAAATATAGGAGAAGTAACTCTATAGAGAGAGTAGCTAGATAAATAAAACCTTAGTTACAACACAGAAGGTCTGGGAAATGAGGAGCTAATAACGGTGGACAAAAGAATGTAGAAAATGACCCCAAATAGATTGTGGTGATGATCGCATAACTCTTTCTAAAATACTTAAACCATTGAATTGTATTGCATATTAATTATATGCAAATAAAAAGTTTAATGAAAGAGTTACATTGTACTGCTTTCTCTTTTGGGTCTTGTGCATTCCAGAAGCTGGGGGTTTGTCCATGCATATTCTTATTGACTCTGAGTCCTAATGCTTCTGTGGTCGAGTACATCATAGTAGATAACTGATGAAGACATTTCCATGTTGTGCTACTCTAGTCTAAATCATTAAAATCTGGTGAAAACTCTTTTATGTTGGCAACCCAAAGTTCACTTTGAATTCTACATCCACCACTGTTCACCAGTGTCTTTAAACGTAAAAACCATGTGCCTCACTCATGAGAGGGAAACAAAACATTCCAAATAACCTTTGTGCTTCTCACTGAAACCAGCAAGGCTTGCTTCCTTAAGGGTTTCGTCTTGTGAACCCAAGTAGATCCGAACCTTAAAATGAAACTTGACATAAATCACGTAAGGGACACACAAGGTACATTCTTCAATGGCCATTCAAAGGCTGATTACGAGTTGGAGACCCACAGCCCTACCCATGGCCGTCACTTTGTGTGACTTCTTTAAAAAGCCCGCATTGAATTAGCACTTGGCTTGTTTTTCCACAGTCTTGTCAAAAGGAAGATTAATGTGCAGTTTTCTGTAGTTGGCCCGGCTTTTCTTACAGCAGCGCGGCGTCTAAATCAAAATTCCACTTCGATGCCAAGAAACTCACTGGCGTGTGATGATCTTTCCCCTTTCCCCATCTTGCTCACTCTTCTTTTTTTCTCCACTGAGCAACTATTTCCTCCTGTTTACAACTCCCCTTGAAAAGGTACCC
>NW_022103896.1:60559569-60576395 GCF_000313985.2 Echinops telfairi | reverse complement strand
GCCGAATGGTATAATCTTTGAGTCTCACTGTCTATGCAGAGGGGTGAAAAAAAAATCTGCGAAGGTAGCAGCTAAGTGCAAGCACCTGTAGGGTCATTTTACAAATGGAATCACGAAAAAGCAGTGCTTCTTGCTGGGTAATAGTACAGAACCTTTAAATCACAGAAATTAGAGACAGGGGACCCTTCAGGTCACCTTGTCCACTCACAGCAGCTTGATTTAATTCATGTGAAATGACACGAACAGTGAAGCATTTACAGCAACCCTGGGGAGCCTCGACCACTCAGTAATCCATCTGTCCATGGGGAAAATGCCACTGAGAGCAGTCAGCTTTTCTCTTGCCTAATTTTACATTGCTCGGCTTTGCTATTTCCTTTGAGAGGATATAGCTTGCCTGTGCTCCTCTGTCTTTAAATATGTTCAACCCTGAACTACTACAGCCTTGTTGTGGTCTTCTGTGGTCATTATTTGAGCCAAGTTATACGCATTTGCATCTTAAAATACAGCCGTGTAATGAATCCAATGCTTTTCAAATGTGTTACTTACTGTATTCAGCATCAGAAACTGTGTTTCTTGCAGTTTCATGCATGGCTATGTGCATGTGTGTGAGTGTTTGTAGACGGGAAGGATTTTGTTCGATCCCTTAAGATAATGAAAGTGGTGCTTCAGCTATCTTTGACTCAGAGACACTTGCTGCCAGCTTCTAATGGTGCCATTCTCTTTCCTCCCAGGTATTCTTATCAGGCGTTGTGCCCCACAAATCTGCAAACTTCCTGCCGTGCCACCCGTCCAAGCATATGTCTGAAGAAACGCTGCTATTGAACAACTCCGTCCAGGCAACATCAGAAGGTAGCTACGTGATTTTCTAAAGTAAGGGATTCCGTCTATTTGTATTTGAAAATGCCTTGCACCACACACTGTGTTCTATAAGGGACACAGCTTATTGTGTAGTTCACCTCTCTCGGTTTGGAAAAGGAGAATGTGCACTTAGACGTCTGGAATGGAGGGAAAGTCTGAAGAAACTCGAAGTCTTGCCTTTTATCCCCACATACTCTGCTTGGCAAGTGGAGGGCTCTTGCTTATTATTTCTTCCACGTCCACTTCCGGCACCACCGACAGCACCACACTGCTCTCTGTTTCGTATACTTACTGAAGAAGGGACATGTGGCTTTCCCCATAGTGCCCGAGGACAAGAATAGAACATTTAAACAAGATTTAGTAAAGAGACATAATACAGATCACAGCAAACTAAGAAGAAAGGCCTGGCAATGTCATTCCAAACATCCAACCCACTGCTATCAAGTCAGCTCTGATTCACATTGACCTTGCAGGATAGAGTAGAATAGCTGATACAAACCTATGTATTATAATCGTAACAGTCGAACTTGCAGACTCACCATTGGGTGATGCGGTGTCAAGGGCCAGTCTATATTCGCTAACAACAACTTCAAATAAGTCAATGGAATTCTTGCTATTACAGATCTCATTCCATGTTAGATTTAGGCTTTTTGCCACCTAAATATTTTAGTTTCCCACTCAGGAGCTCAAAGTATGGCATTCTGATCCTTCAGATCTGCAACTATTGTGACCTTGGGAAGAAAGAGGCCACTGCCCGTGGCAGGGGACAGACTCTGCTGTCTATAAATGGCCACCGGACAGTGACAGGACACTTCGTGGCATTTTGTTCCTCTTTCTCAAAAGGGATCAGCATCCTTTTGCTACTGAAAAAAAAAGCAAAAACGAAACGAAGCCTTTGTCCGTTTGCACTGCTATCAGAGGAAGGAAGGAAAGGAAGGTGGGGAGAGGAGACCCGGGGCGAATGCTCTAGGTCCAAGAGGAGGGAAAAGGAGAGAGGTTTGCATGGAGTCTTTGCAGGGCAGGCAGGTACTTCACACATGATCTCGTTTACTCATCAGATAAATTATTTCCAGGAAGGGAAGTGGACGGAGGGCTCTCTGATGCCCTGGCTCATACTCTTCCATCCTCAAAGCCTGCAAGACTTTTCAAAGACATAGGATTAATGAGATGATAATGTTCACAAAGTGTTCATTTCCTTTGAGAAAAGAGCCATAAAATTTCATCGTTTTTGTTATTCTTATTATTGAAACTTAATGAGTGCTTTAGGAGTGCCATCTATGTAACTAATATTACTCCCATTTATTTCAGTTAGGAAAAAATAGTCTAAAAAAAAGAACAAGCAGATTTATTGGGAATTACAGTCAGCAGATTGTCTGTTTCAACAGAAAGTTGATGGTTTAGGGGGAAGATGACAACTGATACCAAGTTGGTGCTCTTTCTAGCTTTTGGTTTCCCAAGAGAGGTGGGCTCAGGTGAAAGACCTGGACCATTCATTGTTCTTGATCTAGAGTAGTTGGCAAAGATGTAGCTTGACTAGAAATAACAATAGGCTCAATTCAGGTGATTTTTGTTTTTCCCCAGTGGTGCAGTGGTTAAAACACTCAGGTGCTAACCACAAGGTTGGTGATTCAAACCCACCCCTGGCTCCGTGGGAGAAGAATGTGGCAGTCGCTTCTATAAGGATTGTCAGCCTTGGCAACCCTATGGCACAGTTATGCTCTGTCCTATAACATCATGACAAGTTGGAATTGACTATAACCATACGTTTATGAAAAATAATTAATATGTTAATTAGGAAAAACAAATTATAGAAAGGATAGGGAGGCATTATAAAGAACAGAGAACTATTCACATATTCAAGTACAAACAAGAACGCTTGCAAGACTAATTTTAGTTTTGTCGATTTTAAAAGACTCTATTGGAAAATAATTATATTCTCCACCCTGCCCCCAAGGAAACTGCATTTCTGTTCAGTGTGAAGTGTAATTTAGGAGTGGAAGAGTGAGAACTTGACCAAAGTTCTTTCTGTGGCTATTATCTGTTCAATTATCACTTTCTTAGGCTTGGAATTTATGATTTCTTTTTTTTTTTTCAGTATGCTCTACTTTTTGTTTTTTTCCAATGAGTTGAAATCTACTCTTTGCTTAGTCCTGAGCCCTAACTGGACCTAGGGCAGAGAGGCATGTCTATTAGCTTCAATGCCTTTCCTTTAAAAAACAAACAAACAACTAGTTATTTTAAATTTGGTGGATGTAAACAGGAGCATATCCATTTTCCATTCCAAGGCTCATACACATTTTGTTTCAACTCCTCCATTCCATCCGCTCCATGGACTGTCCTGCACTCGACTTCCCACTCGTGTCTCCTGTTTCCCTTCCTCCTCCTTTCCTCACCCTTTGAACTATTTCAGGTGTTTTACGTGAAACATCTCATTTCATTTGCATAACAACCTTAGCAATGAAGTATTGCTAGGGGTCTGAACCTACCCTGAGGTGCTTTGGAATAAACATCTAGAAATCCCATTTGAAACACCTCATGGGGCACAGTTCTACTCTGCCCTTGGACTCAGCTGAGTCAGAATTTACTGGACTGCAACTGGGTTTTTTGTTGTTGTTTTGTCTCCACTTTATACGGGAGTAAATTGAGGTATAGACAGGTTAGGCAACTTCGTCAGAGTTATATCATTTGTAGTGCTAGAGGCAAAATTTAAAGCCAAGCTATTGCAGTATAGCTTCAGAGTCCATGTTGTTTTGTCCACTACTCATAATTCCTCTGGGATACAAGTAAAAACCGAAGTGTGTGTGTGTGTGTGTGTGTGAGAGAGAGAGAGAGAGAGAGAGAGAAATTTTGTTTTGGATTTTTACTTGGAGCTGTACAATATCAAAGTAGACACTTTCAAGTAGACATTAGACATGTGGACTTACAAACTTGAAGATAGATGAAAACTAGTGGTATAGTTGTCATCGATGTACACTTGAATCAGTAGGTATTTTTTCCCCAGGGAGAATATTTGGGCCAATATTAGAAGGCCCTAGCCCTGGAGGTCCAATAAATGCACAAAATCCAAGTGGCAGAACAGTAATGGTCACAGGATGAGAACACTCCCCTCGCCCCCTAAGGCCGTTGACTCGATTCTGACTCTAATGTGGGAAGACAGAGTGGAACGGGTTTTCGAGCCTATACATCTGTTTCCTTTTTCCTTTCTTTTTTTTAACCGGGGGCTCTTATAGCTCTTATCACAATCCATACATATATCCATTGTGTCAAACACATCTGTCATCATCTTTTTCAAAACATTTTCTTTCTACTTGAGCCCCAGGCATCAGCTCCTAATTTTTCCCCCTTCTTGCCCCAGCTTCCTCCCCCATGTCCCCTTGATAATTTATAAATTCTTTTTCTTCTTTTGTTTTTCACGTCTTACACTAATGGAAGCAGGAAACCCCGCCATCCTCCCAGAGGAGATCGTGGAGGGTGACCCTCAGGTCTGGATGGAGTTTTTGGAAAGAGGGAATGATGGTGCTCAGTACCAAGGACTGCACAGTAATCACACAGGACTGAAAACAGATGTTGGAATTGTGCAATTGGGAGGCTATTTTTAGTGTTAGAGAGTAATTTTTATTGTCTGATCATAAAGATAATTATGCTGAGTTGGGTTAGAATGGAAGTCCATGTAAAGAGTGATTGAGGATTTCTGTCTGAGGAAGATAGCTCATAGAACAGAGAAAACCATATTCTGTGAATGCGAGACAATCAGACAGCAGTGAGAAAATCATGCTAAAGTCAAGGAACAGGGCAGATTATTGTAACTTTCATTCTTTAAAAAAAAAAAATATGTAGCCAAACAAGCCCACAGTATAGTCCATAATAGATACCATTGCATGTGTACTTCTCCATTTGTAAACTTGTCAATATATCTATAATGCTCTTCTACTCATTAATTTACTCAGTAAAAAGATGTAAGTTCTATGCATAAAGACTGTATATGTCTGCAAATGTTGGTGGTATGTGTTGGGGAATGAAGAATGCAATAGCTGATTGGAGAAAGGAAGGTCTTCTATAAATAGGAACATTAAAAGGGTAAGGATAATACAGGACATTGAAATTGCTATGGTTTTCAATGAATGAAAATTCTGTGGTTTTTAATGTAAACCTCATTCAGTAAGTTATGTAGGGCATCTAGAATGTAGGGGGCTTACTTTGTGGCCTTACATATAGTCTATTCTAAAGAATGGTCTCTTATTGGAAAAGAATACATTGGTGCTATTTTTGGGTAACATGTCTATAGCTGTCTATAAGAGCAAGTTGATTGGGTTATCAAGACTCCTACTATTTTTTTCAATTTTCATATCTGTCAAAGTTTGATTCATGTATCCTGAGGCTATTTCATTGGCTAAATATTGATTATGGCTATATCCTCTTGGTCATTAAGGTCTTTAATTACTATGTAAATCCCCCTTGTCTATTATGCTAGTATTTGCCTTAAAATCTATTTTATCAGAAATTAATAATACTACTTCCATCTTGTTTGATTATTGTTTGCTTGATATACATATGTACACATACACACATATATAATCTTGACTTTTAGTTTTTCTTTTTGTTGTGTCTACATAGCATATTGATACGTTGTGTTTTATTATCTACTCTACTATTCTGTCTCTTCATTGGTATATTTTTATTAATTCATTTACATTAAATACAATTATCATTAGGTATGAATTTACTGTTATCATTCGATCTGTATAACTTTCTGTTGAGTTCATTTTGTTTATGGCTTTTGTTCTCATTTGGAAAAAATATTTGTCATTTGTCATGGGGCTAATTTTAAAAATTTACAGAAAAACTTCAATGCCTCAAAATAAAAGTCAAGTAATCCAATTATAAAAGGGGACGGTAACATGAATAGACAACACCAAAGAAGGCATCAGATGGCGAACAAACACATGAAAGATTGGCACCAATCACTAGCCATTGCTGTTGGTAGGTACCACTGACTTGGTCAGATACATGGTGACTCTACATAAAAGAGAACAAAACACTGCTTTGTCCTGAGCCATCTCCCAATTGATCTTATGCTTGAGCCCAGTTTTGCAGCCACTGTGTCATCCATCTTGTCAAGGGCTCCCTCTCTTTTGCTGCCCATTGACCTTACCAGACCTGATGTCCTTCTCCAGGGGCTGGTCTCTCCTACCACATGTCCAAAATAGGTGAGGTGAGGTGCACCCTCTTTGCCTCTAAGGAACATTCTGCCTGTCCTTCTTCGAACACAGATTTGTTTTTTCCTTTTGGCATTTTATGGTACTTTCAATATTCTTCTCAGTACCATAATTCAAATGCATTGATTCTTCTTCAGACCTCCTTATTCAAAGCCCAACTTTCACATGCAGTGAGGTGATTGAACATATCATGGCATAGGTCAGGCACACATTCGTCCTCAAAGCAAACTCCTTGCTTTTCAAAGCTTTGAAGAGGTCTTCAGAAGCAGATTCACCCAATGCAACTCTTCTTTTGATCTTTTGACTGTTGTTCCAGGGGCACTGGTTGTGAAGGCAAGCAAGATAAAGTCCTCGACAGCTTCACTCTTTTCTCCCTATGTTATGATGTTTCCTATTGGACCAGTTGTGAGGATTTGGGCCATCTTTACATTCAGTTGTGATCCATATCGAAGGTGGCAAGTGCTTCAAGTCTCCTCACTTTCAGAAAGCAAGGTTGTATTATCTGCATTTTGAATGCTTTTAATACTTCCTTCAGTTCCGATACTGGGTTCTTCTTTGTATCTAACTTCTCTAATTATTTGCTAAGCATAAAGATCGAATAAGTATGGTGAGAGGTTATAACCCTGGCTCACAATTTTCCTTATTGTAAACCATGCAGTATTCCCTTGTTCTGTTTGCACAATGGTCTCTTGATTCACGTCCAGGTTCAGCATGAACACAATAAATTGTTCTGGAATTCCCATTCTACTCCAGGCTATCCATAGTTTGTTAGGGTCCACACAGTTGGAAGCCTTAGCATAGCAATAAAGGCCAAATAAAAATATTTCTGGTATTCTCTGCTTTGAGTCAAGATCCACCTGACCTCAGCAGTGACATCTCTTGTTCCCTGTCCTCTTGCAAATCAGCCCCTAAACTCCGGCAAAGCCCTGCTGCAACTGTTGTTGGGTTATCTTAATCAAAAATTTACTTCCATGTGATATCATTGATATATTTTCTAATTTGAGCATTCTTTGGGGTCACCTTTCTTTGGTATGGGTACAAATATGGATCTCCTCCAGTCAGCTGGCCACCAACTTGTCTTCCAACTTTCCTGGCATGGACCAGTGAGGGCTTCCAGTGCTTCATCATGGTTGGAACATTTCAATCAGTAGTTCATCAATCCCTGGAACCTTAATTTTGCCCAATTCTTTCTGTGCAGCTTAAGTTTCTTCCTTCAGTATCATTATTTCTTGCTCATGTGCTACCTCCTGAAATGGTGGAATGTCAACGAGGTCATTTTTTGGTACAGTGAATCTGCGTTCTTTCCATCTTCTTTTGATGCTTCCTCCATCGTGTAATATTTTGTCTCCATACAATCTTTCAATATTGCAACTTAAGACTTGAATTTTTTCTGGCGTTCTTTCAGTTTAAGGTATACTGTGTGTGTTCTTGGTATTCTAACTCTAGGTCTTTACACATTTCATTATAATATTTGACATTGTCTTCTCAAGCCGCCCTTTGGAATGTTCTGTTCAGCTCTTTGACTTCATCATTCTTCCATTTGCCTTTGCTACTCTACAAGTAAGAGCAAGTTCCAGAGTCTTGCCTGGCATCTCTTTGAATTTTCTCTTTCCTGTCTTTTTAATAACCTTTTCATTCCTTTATGTCGTGTTCCTTGATGTCCTCCCACAGCTCATCAGGTCTTCCGTCATCAGTGTTCAATGTATCACGTCTGTTCTTGAAACATTCATGACATTTAGGAAGGATAGACTCAAGGTTGTGTTTTGTCTCTTTTGGATTTGTTTTAATTTTCTTCATTTTTAATATGAATTTACATATTAACAATTAATAGTCTATACCACAGTGAACCCTGGCCTCATTTTAGCTGCTGATATTGAACTTCTTCATCATTTCCTCCCACACATGTAGTCAATTTGATTTCCATCTATTCCATCTGGAGAATCCATCTGTATAGTTAGTCACCATTGGTGTTATTGCAAAAAGGGTATTTTCAATGAAGAAGTTGTTGGTCCTGCAAAATTCTATCTGTGATCTCCAACTTCATTGCTATCAACAAGGTCATATTTTCCAACTACTGTTCCTTCTTCTTTGTTTCCAACGTTTGCATTCCATTTGCCAATAAATGCATCTTGATTACATGTTTGATCAATTTTAGACTGAAGACATTAGTTGAATTCTTCAATTTTCTTCATCACTAAGATGGATGGCTGGTGCATATAGTTGAATGATAGTTATATGGATTGGATTTATTTGGATGATGATGGAATTCTATCACAGACATCACTGTGCTCCAAGATAGATCTCGACATGTCGTCTTTGATGAGGAATACAAGGCCATTCCTCTTGACTGTGTCATTCCTGGCATAGTCAAACATATGATTTTCTGATTCAAAATTCAGTAACCATCTCTTTGTCCCTCTCGGTGCAATTGAATTGATGCTGATTCATAACGATTCTGTAGCATGGGGTAGAACGTCCCCTGTGAGTTTCTGAGAGAGACCTCTTAATGAGAGTAGAAAGCCCCATCTTTCTACTGAGGATTGGCCTGTGCTTTTGAACTGCAGACCTTGTGGATCTCAGCCAAATTCACAACCACTATGAGACCAGGCAAAAAAAAATAAACATTAAAAAAAGGCAGGCTTACTGGTAATAATAAAGACTAGTAGAACCGCTAAACTGTGACTTTCAGTCCACATTCAAGCCTAAAATGGAATTTACCTCCATAGCTCCAATTTTCAACCAAACAGAGAAGTCTACAAATTGAATAATAGTCCTAGGGAACTATGCCCTCCTTAGAGCAATCAGCCATTCAAATTGCATTGGGCAGCATTTTCCCAAGTACAAAGTTCAGATGATAGGAAGTGTTAAGGGGGAAAAGGAGGAATTACATGGAAAATGCAGGGTGTTAGTAGGATTAATGATCTTACATTGTGAGGATTGTAATCAATGATATGAAACAAAATGTGTAAGAATTGTTAAATGTAAAAATGTGCTTGACACAATGGATGGATGGATGGATTGTGATGAGTTGTACAACCCCCCAATAAAATGATTTAAATAAATAAATAAAACATACAAATTATAAAAAAAAAAGAATTGTTAAGTGGAGAAGAGATTTGTGGTATAACTCATAACTTAATTCACAATAAAAAGTTTTTGATTTTTTTTAATTGCCACGTTAGGGAAACCTGAATTGAATGGAAATCAGCAACAATCTAGGAAAGGAAAAGAGGGAGAGAGACAACGGGGATTACTAGCAAGAGGAAGTGCAGAGTAAAGACTCAGTCTGAACAAACACTGGGCACGTGCTTCTTCTCTGGTTGTCTTCTCTGGTTGTCATCTTATGGCAGCTCATACGTGAAGTAGTAATTTTCTGCAGATTAAAATTTGATGTGTTAAAGAGCACATGGTTTCTTTCATATAATACCCCACCTTTGCCATAAAGATTTTAAAAAATAGCATTCATTATTTACTCGAGGAGGATCAGTACAAACCAGCAACAACAGCAACAAAAACCAAAAATGAATACAGAACTTTAAACTTTAGATAAGAAAAACATGTGTATTTACCTGGTGTAGATGTGAGAAGTGGGGATACACCTGGGAATTATGAGGCAATGAGGAAAATCAGTGATAGGTTCAGCAGTCCATTGCTCTGCATTGAGATCACCATCTCTCCTGCAGGGGTGGCTTTGAAAACTACTCCTGACAAGACAACCTTTAGAGGAGCCCTGGTGGCATAGTGATTAAGAGTTGGGCTGCTGCCTGCAAGGTCAGCAGTTTGAAATCAGTGCTTACACTGCAGCTGCTCTAGGAGAGAGAGATGAGACTTTCTTTTCCATACGGAGTTATGAACTCCGAGGGGCAGTTCTGCCCTGACCTCTGGGGTTGCCAGGAGTCAGCATTGACTGGACGGCAAGGAGTGACAGAGGAACATTGTATACTGCCTCATGGGTGTCATTTTAGAAGCTGCCTCATACGCACTCAATCTCATTTGGAGTTGGCGAACATTTCATGGAGTACTCTGCACTTTATGTACACTTTCCTAGAGCTTGATATATATCCCTGTGGTTTAGGGGCCTGGCTTTTGGGCTTGTTGGTTTCTCGGTGGCTGAGTTAGGAAGGCACATTGTGAGCCAGTCTCAGGTGCACCGATGTTTCACTGTTCTCAGGGCACCCCAAATCAACAGATACACCTTCAAGAATGATGAGTGAACCTTACAGGAAATTCAAGTCAAGAAGTAGTGGTGGGGCCATGTCTGTCTCAGAGAAAGCAATTACGCTTCTCAAATTCACTGTCATTGAGTTGTGGTGGGTAAACTGGGTGGGGCAAGCTGTCCTTGGGAATAAATGCTTAACATTACTTGTTTAGCCCCACCCCCCAAGAGGAAATATGCCCGGTATTATGGTATTATGTTCCTAATTGGACACTTTTGAAATAGTTTCTCTGCAGACCTTGGTCACTCAGGCCAAGTGCTACAGACAACTGGGATTTTAGCCTCTGTCCTGGGGCACACAACATCCTTCACGGGCCGCACCAGAAGGATCTGATTTGGAAACCCCACTAATCAAAATGGACTTCACCTTAAGCTCAGCTGTAGCAGACTTAAGGAACGGACATGCTCTGTTGGCCTTAGACTGAAATTCCCTAGGCTGAGATCCAGCAGATGACTCTAGTCCAAGGTTATGGAACTGGTGGTCAGTGGACTTTGGTTGGGATCTCTGGGTTAGTAGGTGCCCAGTCCCTGGTGGGCCAGGACTCCCATATATTTACTATTTTTATGCATTCTTTGCATTTTATGACTGGCAGCTTTACTTTTTTTAGTTGGGCATGCATTGTTCTACCCTTGTGAACATCATCTCCAAAATCTTTCATCAATCACCAAGCTTGTGAGTGAATGTTATTGAAAGTTTTGCCCTATTCTCAAACATAAATGTTCATGTGAATAATTTCCAATTGTTTCAGTTTTTAATCTGTACAAGTTAGTAAAGCATGGATTTCAGCCTGAAAATACAGCCTACAGATAAAAATTTCCTTTTCTCAACAGTGTTGTAAATCATATGCCAATCGCTACATTAATGATACTATCAATACAATTACCTTATGACCCATGGGAAGGAATTATAATATTCTCTATTATGAAATGATAATGATGTCTCTAAAGTGAACCAGAGTCATATATAAACAGTAGATACATGGATGAATTGTGTGCTTCCAGTTAGTCACGGGTTAATCTAAGAAGATGACCCTATGGGATACTTGCTCTTTTGAAGAGATCATTGAAGGTATGGGTACGATAGCAAAGTGGAGGGAAGAAATTAGATGGAGCCCGGCTATAAGAGAGACTAGGGCTTGTGGCCTTACAGGTTTGTCTTTAAACAAGTCACCATCTAAGTGAGATGTCAACAAAATCCATGTGGAAGAAGCATACCGTCTTTGTGTAAATAATAAAATCCAATCCAAAAGAGGGAACACCTGGTTTGCAGATGGCTGTGGATGGCAGTGGAAGCCTAAAATCCATTTGCAGGGTCTCCACCTTGATTAGGCCTTCAGTGAATCCCCTCTGGTCATTGTCCAGGGCAGTGAATAGCCTTGCTTACCTTACTTGTACAGTCAATTAGGGCAGATGTAGTTAGGTTAAAGTGTAATGCCTTATCCTTTGAATACCTTTGAACTCATTTTATTGTTGTTTCAGTTTTAATATATTCTGCTTTTCGATTGTGATTTCCCTGAAGGAAGCATCTTGATTTTTTTTTTTTGGAAGTTGCCCATTACCTATAACGTGACAGTAGATGCTCAGGGAAACTTTGTGGACTGAGGGAATGAATTGATGAGTAAACGAAAAGCTTTGTGGAGAATAGATGATCACAGTTTCCATATGAAAGAGGAGGCATATGAAGCAAGTAAGTTTCATCAATTTTATTGCTGCCCATAAAATATATGGTACTGGAAAACAGGTCTGTTAATAGTATATGCAACGAGTTTTAAACATGAAGCAATACTGTTCTATGCAGATAGATTAGAAATGGCAACTATTTTAAAATTAGCTTTTGGAAAGGTAGCAGCGTAGACAGTCCCCACTAGATCAAACACTACCACCGCGAACAACAACAACATAAACAAGAATAACAATGACAGCAGCAACACTAGCAACGTTTTAGACATGCTACAAGGAATTATTCACAACAGTCAACAATAGATACAGCCTAGATGCTCACCAGCACTTCAATGGGATAAATAAAAGATGGTATAGAGAAGGGTAAGTAAAAATGGATTGTATCTTCCACCTATGTCTACACTTAAGATGGCAGTGTTTACGTCTCCATTTTTACCCAATGAATTCTACGCTCGTAGATTTACACTGTGTCGAAGTTTTGGTACCCGGTGGGGGGACTCAGAGTATGTTCATTTTCAATGTTTTTAAAGTTTGGGGATCAAAAGGATGACTGAAGAAACAAGATTAGAATTATAAGGTGGATGGGGTAAGGTTTCCCAATGATATTCTCAGAGGACAATCCTTGTCGCCCTCAGCAGGGGAGTTAGTGTGCTGTGAGGAGGAAAACATACTCCTCTAAAGTGTTCCTGGCCCTTTTCCCACCAATGCAGATTCCAACAGTGATAGGTAGGTTTATTGTGCCAACCTGGCCAATAAGAACATGTGGTATTAATAAGGTCGCAATTTGATTGGAGGGCAAAGAGGTAGATGGCTTGGCAAAGAGATAGATGGCTTGGCAAGTCTCTCTTTTGCTCTCTGGTGATTGGACCAGTGTGTGGCTGCATTAGCTAGTGGCTGCCTTAGTTATATCTATCTATATAAAATCATAAGTTTCCTGGTTTTGTTTCTCAAGAGAACGCTGTCTAACACACCGACTTTCTTAAAACATTTTTCTAATGTTGTCATTGGGGGCCATCAAGTTGGTCCTGACCCAAAGTGAACCTGTGCACAGCAGAGGGAACCTCTGCCCGGTCCCGCACCATCTTCACAATGGTTCCTGTGCTTGAGCCCATTGTGGCAGCCACTGTGTTAATCCATTTCCTTGAGAGTCTTCCTCTTTTTGGTCACCCCTCTGCTTCTTTCTAATAATCCCCTGTAATCATACGGAAGCCCCTGTAATCATACTGTGTCTTTTAAGAAAATCTATGAAAAACAATCCTTTGGCATCTCAAAAACCAGTTGCCATTACCTTCTGAATAGACTTCTCTGCCTTCAATACAAGTGGCTCACCAAAATGCCTTGAAAGTCACTGTGATTTTCTTGTTTTAACAGCTTTATTGGTATATTATTCACATATCATACAATTCAATGGTTCAATCATTTAGAAAAGAGTTGTACAATCATCTCCACAACCAATGCTAGCACATTTTCTTCTTTCTTGTACTCATTGTTACCAGCTCATTTCCCGCAACCTCCCTTCCCACTCCTCCCCACCCTCCCTCCCACTCCCCAAGCCAGAAGCCCTGGATGCAGTCACTCCTCTAGCTTTGCCTATCTGGAGTTTCATATACAGAAGCTTTCTGGTTAATTTTGGAGGAGAGGGAAGGAAATAACGAGCTGATATCAAGGGCTCAAGTAGAAAGAAAATGTTTTGAAGAAGATGATAACATATGTACAGATGTGTTTGACACAATGGATATATGTATGGATTGTGATAAGAGCTGTAAGAGCCCCCAATAAAATAAAAACTAAAAAAAATTTAAAGTGGCAAATCATGTTAAATAACAACGTCAGTATCTATTGGCATCAGTAGCAATTCTATGTTCTTCCATCAGTTCCTGAACTTCAACCACTGTCTCGACGTTTGTAAAGGCTGATGTGCTTTCTCTCTCTGCTCATCTTTGATGGCTTCCGGACCATCCTTAGAACATTTGATCCCTTTAAAAACTTTTGTTTTATGTAAGGCAATATTCCCTAAATTTATTGCAAAGCTTCAGTGAATTGGGAAGATGCCGATTTGAATTATTTTAGAAGTTTGATATTAGCTGTGATACATATATATATACAGTGAACCCTCGCCACTTCGTGCCTCGACTTCCGCGGCTTCACTCTATCGCGGTTTTTGGGTAACAGCACCCACTGCCTATACCCGCTCCTTCAGAGGAAAAAGACGGCGACCCACCTGTAGAGTACATCCCTTAAGTCATTTCATAGGCTATTGATTACAGTATTTGTAAGAACTATGTATAATAATACTGTATGTGAAATATGTAATACTGTAAACTAGATGCCATAAATAATATAATAAATAATAAATGATCATTGTAACGTCCAAAATGTTTTACTGTATTTTCCCTTTTTCGTTTAATAAATTGGGTAATACGAGTGTAATGGTGACTAAAGGGTGTTTTTTCATGTCCTCTATGCTCTAACTACGAAAATATTTGATTTACAAATAAGGAATCCTACTTCGCGGAATTTCATTTATCACGGTAGGGTCTAGAACCGATTAACCGCGATAAACGAGGGTTCACTGTATAATCACAGCTTTATCAAACTTGTGATATATATCACAGCTAATATCTTTCTATATAAACTTTCAAAAATTATACTTCTTTTGGAAGGCATTCTAACAAGAGTAAGAGCAGCATGTTTCTGCAAGAACTCCACTGATTGTGGAGACATGTTTAAGTATGTTTTGTTTGTAATGAATCCATGCCGCAAGGCGGAACTGAAACCCTGGTGGCGGTGGTTTTGTGCTCACCTTCAGTTATCTGAGTGTTGAGCCATAAAGGGAAATGAAGTTCGTATCCATGCCAGCTCATGGAAACTTTATGCTATAAGTCAATCACAATAAATGCCTATAATCCTACTTATAGAAATAGGCAAATCTATGGAGAAAGAAGTTCATCCGTGGGAAGAAAGGGAAGGGCAGACATCGAGCTTCTGTTTTGGGTGATAAAAGCTTTGCAACCAGCGATGGGTTTCCAGCATGATTAATGTAGCTGATATCACTGAATTTTATATGTCAAAAATAATGAATTGGCAAGTGGTTTAAATATTTTTAAAACAGCAATAAAAAATTCATAAAGGATTTTGAATCGAATAGTTAATACCTATAAAGATTCCAAATTAAAAGCCTGCAGGGAATTTCTGAGACCCCCTGTTCCCAAGATCTGGTGCTGCTACTGCTGCTTCTGTGTGTGCTGCTAAGCCGATTCTGACTCAAGCGCTCAGCTGTTCTGAAGGGATGGTGCATTTAAAAAAAGAAATTTATGATCAAGATTTGTTTCGGGGGTATATTAAAATTAAACATTAGTAATTTTCCATTGCAATGAACAGTATTCAAATGCATTTTAGAGTTTATTACTCTAAATTTCTCATGTATCAGAATATCCAAGCGGGTATGATAGTTCTACAGTTTTAAAATATTATCTTCAAATGTACAGAGTGTCTGCACATTATTCTAGGGCCTTTCAGAAGGGAGACAATTAACATGTACTTGAAGATAATGATGGATGTGTTTAACTTTTGTTAAGGTAAGTGGAATAAGAAAGAAATTTGAATGTATAAGATGCTGTGGACATTATGGATGATAAGATTCATCAATAAAATGGATAAGTAAGATAGATCATATTAGAGAACTATAGTAATTAAGGGACAAATAAACCACATAACTACTAATACTGCCAATAATTTTAAGAAAGGCCCCATTTTGTTATTGTCCTTGTAACTCATCTGTGCCTTCCAAAAGCTCATGTAATAATTAATGCAAGTTACTTAATCTTCTTATGCTGCCTTAGTTTACTGATCTGCACAAAGGTAATAAAAATAATATAAAAGAAATTTAAATGGAAGCACTTAGAATAGTTTCTGTTATATTAAACAACTTAATAAGAATAGTTATTGTAGTCAGGGATGGTGGGCAAAATATCAAAGGAAAAATAAAGCAGTTTTCATTACAACCCAAATCTGTTTATCTGCTTATGTTTTTTCAGTACTTTTGTAAATAATATTAGGTGAGGATTTTCTACAAGCAGGGCATCCTGGACAACACTGGGCATACAAATGAATAAAAATGACAAGTCATTCAGACTCAGCAACTTGTAATAACATCAGCACTCTAAATAGGCAGGTTTGCAGTTGTTTATAAAACCGCCATGAAATTCTGTCTTCTGACAAGGAAATAGCATTCCATTAATTTTGATAGAATTCAAATCTCTTTCCTATCCCAATCACAATAGTAAATAGAAAATGCTCTTACCACCTGCTATCAGCATTGTTTCTCATTTTATTCAAATCTCCAGAAAGAGGGAGCACTTAGCAAGGTCTCTGAGAATGGTTCTGGAAGTGCTTATGAAATAGTCCTAAAGTAAATTTAGATCCTCCATCAGTTTACAGCAAAAAACACTTGCTTCCTCAAACTTCCAGAAAAACAGGTTGCCATGCAAATCATACATTCTAGCAGAGGCCATCAACCTCCCAGTGTAAACTTGGGAAAATTGATTTATACCCTGCCTTTCTACTTGGTAATTCCATAATCCATTTGAATTCTATCAAAATTAATGGAATGCTATTTCCTTGTCAGAAGACAGAATTTCATGGTGGTTTTATCCATTTTAATCCATTGAGGAAAACTCAATGTGTTAAGACATGCCCTGTGTATTAACACACACTATCATTACCGCGATGGTGTTGAGTCAGATTAGCCTGTCAGGTAGTGGCTCTTTGGGGAGGAAGATGAAAAGACACTCTGACCTCACTTGAAAACTAATCAGTTGCGACTCACTCACTGACTCACTCTCACTCACTCACTG
>NW_022103896.1:60545241-60559153 GCF_000313985.2 Echinops telfairi | reverse complement strand
TCACTCACTCACTCACTCACTCACTCACTCACTCACTCACTGTCTCACTCTCACTCTCTCACTGCCTCACCCTCACTCACTCACTCACTGTCTTACTCTCACTCTCTCACTGTCTCACTCTCACTGCCTCACCCTCACTCACTGTCTCACTCATGACTGAAATTAAAAATAAATAAATAAAACTAATCAGTTGCGGGAACAATGTTGCCTCATAATGACTCTACCCAACTTCAGACCAAACCTACTGCCATTGACAAGTTAAGTCTGACTCGTGGTGACCCTATAGGACAGGGTAGAACTGCCTTTGTGAGTCTGTGAGAGTGTCACTGTTTATGAGAAGTAGAAAGCCTCACTTTTCTCCCTCAGAGTGGATGGTGGTTTCCAATCGCTGACCTTGTGGCTAACACCCCAGTGCCTAGTCCACTATACCAACAGGGCTCCGGATAGCAGAAGGAGACTTTGCTGATTCAAATCTAAATCTCTGTGAAATGTATCTTCCTCTATGATGGGCCTACACTTGAAATCTTTCTGTCTAGTCACGGGCAAGGAACTTGGAGTAGTATTTCTGGCCAGTGACATGGTTGTCATAGATCAGACAACTATACTGCCCACATTGTACTTCAGATCTTGTATATAAGGATTTTATTTGTCTCTAAACATTCTTTTTCTCCTCTATATCACTGGAATCTTAATTGTTTCTACACCGTGATCTTATGTAGCATCATAATTGTTCATTTCTGTGCATTTAAAATTTGGTCACTTTGTAGAAATATTGGCATAAGGAACACTGAAGCAAAACACACCAAAGACATCCTATACACCCTTTATTTCTCCAAAATAAGGTAATCACACATCAAGTCGCCAAAAATTTCCATCAGCCCAGCAGAGAGAGGTCTCACGTTTCACATTTAAGTAGCGCTGAGCAGATGCTAAAAGCGCTTCCTCAGACAGGCTCCATTTCCACAAATGTCAGGCTTACAGACGTGCCATGCTTCAGAAACTCAATTTTTTGAGTTTAATTTGGATGATAACTAAGAACTTGTCATATGCTAAGTCATTGGAACTGTTTTCTACACAATTCTTCAGCCAAAAAAAAAAAAAAAATCAAGCTTCTCTCTCAATTTCCTCTCTACCTCTCTCCATCAACACACCCTCCTTCCCACCACACCAAAACCAGACTGAGTATTTAGGAGTCTTAAGGTGTATTCTTTTGTGGCATTTTATTCTTATTATGAAAGATCTTTCTTTCTTTTCTCTTAATAAAATCTTTTTATTAGACACATAATCTGCATCTAAATATATTATGACTGTATTGATATTCATATTCCAAAGGTAAACGCAATGTCAAGGATACATGATGCCAGCATTTCGTAAGAATGAATGCATGCAGCATCTTCTGTATGTGTCCTTAACTGCCCTCATGACTTAGTTTTTCTCATCTGATGAGCTCTTTGGGATTGCAGATAAGATGCCACCTCTTTCTTCCTAGAGATTAGACTAAAACAAGGAATCGTGTTGACCCAAAGTCTGTATTTCTGAGAATCTTATGGCTTTGTGTCTTTAAACATGGTCGTTGGAGGATCAGATGCTCCTGAACTATTACAAGCAATTGCTCATGGTTGACTTTCTTTACCATAATGCAGTGGGTGACATGTTCTCAGGAATGATCCTGAGAAAAAGGTGGGGGAGCAACCACTCATCTCCTCTGGAAACACAGGAAGAAGAAGAATCCATCTTCACACTCAAGGCTGATTGCCACAGGTAGAAATCACATGTCTCCACCCTCCACCCTTCCCTTACCCTATTCTAACAGCATTTACTCCTCCCTCTATAATTTGCTTCTCTACTGATAGCCCATTGGATAACCCATTGCAAAAAACACATTGACTCACAGTAAATACAATTGTTGAGGCTTATTAGGGAAGGCAATAGGTTACTGTGAGCCTGGACTTTAAAATAGTAAGGATGCAGTCTTTAGTCCACTGAAGTGTCTCTCCTTAGGCACCAGAAATAGTGTCTCTGAACCTCAGTCTCTCAGCCATAACTATGGCGCCTGCCTTGTTCTATGGCCAGGAATCCCACCTGCTGCTCTGCCTTACAGGCTCATGGTCTTTGATCTCTCCTTCTGCCACTTCAGACAGGGATCTTGTGGGCACTCCACTGGTGGCTGTTCTCTCTTGATATCCCCAGGATCCTCTCTCTTCCTGCTTCTGAAATGAATCTGTTATAAACAAAGCGATGGGAAAACCAACCAATCCCTGAGTTAGAGTCTTCTATGCCTTACTTGCATAGCCCCACCCAACTATTTAGTGGGAATTACAGAAAATTGGATAGAGAGCCATAGGTAATTAATTTCACTTCACCACAGGCCACCAGCTGGCATCATATCTTTAATAAATGAAGAATTAACTTTACCCGTATTTCAGTTATATGTTTTACAATGACAAAGTTTAGAATCATGATCACGTTAACAATTACTTATTCTTGAATCTTATAGTCAAACTACTTTTTCCTTCACCCTCTCTTCTCTAGATCCATTAGGAAAAGAGTAAATTATTCAATGGGGATTCTCCCTTGTCCCACACATTTTTTTTTACTAAAGACACCCATGAGCACTTGCAAGCCATCCACTTCTTGCTGTTATCACTCCCTGTTTTAGATAGCTCACTTCTAAAGTACTCATCCCTACCAACCCTGAGAAGACAAGGATATTCTTTTAGCTGAAGAATCTTCCTTCTAGTTGAAAATTTGACTATCTGCATCCATAAGCAAAGCCCAGTCTAGCACAGGCCAATCATGAAGATGGAAACAATGTACCTCAGCTCACAGGGCAACCATCTTCCTCCTTTTATTCAGTTGGGTTCTGGTCACCTCAGCCCTATCCTTCCAAGCTAGGTTAAATTGATACCAGTAGCAAGTTTAGGGGTTCATACACCTTCCCTTACCTTTAGCCCATCTGTCCACTTTACACACCGTCATCAGGCCTAGTTACACTGCACAAGTCACTTGAGAATTCTATCTCAAGCCCTACTTTGAACCCTTTCAGTATGTCCAATGACTGCCCAAAGCTCTTCTATTGCCCTATTCTCTATAACCAAAGCATGGCTCTGGGTGGTACTGAACAACTACCGATAGGACAAGTGGCATTCATGCACCTGCCGGCATTTGAGGAAGGCACTCTGTTTTTCTCTAAACGAAGAACATGAATCTAGGGGAAGTTATCCAACGAAGTATGAACAATATGACTTTATTTCAGGGACAGTGCAGCTGGCAGTAGCATCTTTATTCAGTGGCAATAGACACCATGGTGTCCAGCAGCTGGTTACTTGATCGCAGTGATGGCATTGGTAACATCCTCATCAGTGACATCTTCACTCTTCTGAAGTCTGATGTTGGTGGTCATCCTGTCTGTCCAGTTTCTTTTAGTTCCTACGCTTCTCCAAACCAGATTTTCCACTTTTCTTGTGGATTCCGAAAGCCCTACAGTATGCTTATAAAACATTCATTTTATAATAAAGGAATATCACAATTGCTTAGAGTATGTCTATTCAGACTACCTATGGTTATATATGTATATATATATATATTCAAATTTCTATTGTGTTGCATTTTGGTAAATTATTTTTAAATTACAGAAAAATGGAATTAAGAAAGAAGTAAGAAAATTGTTATTACTAGATTCATAGGACCTAAGTTCGTGTGTCTTGGTCATGTTCGTTGGCCATAAACTTTTCAAACGATTACTCTCGATTTCCATGCCTGTGTCATCACAAATCCAGTTCAAGTGTGTGGATAGGGGCCCCCCTTCCACCAGCACTGTGGTACGAGGTAAAACTTAACTCTGTGCCTGAAATACACTTCTAAAAACATGAAAGAAAGATGGAAAGGGAGAAGGGTGAGGGTATGAAAAGATAAAAAGAGGAAGATGAGAAATTTTCAGAGTGATAAGTATTGAAGTTGATAATATGAACCCCAACCAGCACTTACCTAGAAAAACACTATCATAATCAAACTGGACAAAGAAGTGTGTTAGTACTCTACTAAGACTGCTAGTCAGCACTGAACCTCATGATGGTTATGCAGTTATACCTCCAGACCTAAATCTGCCTGTATTTTCCCAATGTGATCCTATTTGGGTCACCTAAAATGTATACCATATTTCATCGACGATCGCCACATGACTTTTACACAGAACCAACCTCTCACAGCATCGCAGTATGAACCTCTCAAAAAATTTCTTTCCAAATATTTATGGTAATCCCATCTCACTTGCATCTATCTCAACTGTGTTCATGAACATGAACAGAAATAGTGGGTTTCTCCGATGGGAATCTAGTTGCATGAAATGAAAGGTTTTGTTGACAGAATACCATCCACACATATGCCTGACCTTGGGTTTTATACAATTTTATATACAAAACTGAAATAGCAACCAACGAAAGCAAAAAATTAGCTATATTTTACTAAATTTAAAACATCTAGCACAACCGAAGGCATAGTTCAGGGAATAAAAGAAAAATCATAGACTGAGAGAAAACATTTGCAAATTATATTTTAAAAAACATACTGGTAGAGCATTTATATCCAAAGTATAGAAAAATTACCCTTAAACTTTGAGAGGAAGATAACAAAAGCCTAATTGGATTTAAAATCTTAAGAGCCACCTCACAAATACATGTGGTTGCCAAAAAATTACATAAAATTGGTTCAATATCATTTGTCATCGGGAATTACAATGGAAACCACAATGAGATGCCACTAATGCTTATTGGAATGGCTAAAATCCCAAACAGCAGACAATATCAAGTGTTAGTGAGGATGCAGAAAATAGGAACTGTCAATCATTGCTGATGGGAATCCAAAATGGTACAGCACTTTGGTAAACAGTTTGGCAGTTTACTTCAATGATAGATGTGTAATCAAAATCTGTGTGCAAATGTTTTTTAAGTAGCTTTATTCATACTCACCCCAAACTGGAAGAAAGCAAGATGCCCTTTAGAAGGGGAATAGATCAGCTGTGGTGTGGTACATTCATACCAAGGAATATTATTCAGTGATTAAAAGGCACAATTAGCAAATGGTGCAAAAACATAGATGAATCTTAAATGGTAAACTAAAGAAGCAGATATGAAAGGTTACATACTGTATCATTTCACTTATACAACATTTCAGAATAAATTAAACTATAGAAACAACCAACACATCACTGGTTGCTAGGGATATGAGGAGGGGAGCTGTGATGCAGGCGACAATGAAACGGTTCTGTTTGCTGCAGGAGTGATAGGTTATTACAGTCAGAACTCATAGACCTTTTCAGCATAAAGAGTGAATCTTCCTGTAACTGGAACACATTTATGGCATATCCTCATTGAAGGGGATAAAGGAAATGAGTGGAGGCTCTTGCCTAACAGCAAAAGGGATCATCAATCATCACTGTTTTCGAGTTGATAAAGTTCTTTTCCATGGTAATATTATTTAATAACCCAGAAAGCATTAACTATACATACTGAATTTGAACAAAACACGATGTGGTGGTGATTTGTGCTGGAACTGGTAAAGAGGGTTGAAGGATGAAGCCACTTCTGACTTTTGCTTCAGAGAAATCAGTCTTGGGATGAAGCTGATGGTGATTCTCCTCCTCCTCTGCCTCCTCCTCTCTCTCTCTTTGGGAAACCAGAAGAGGTCAGAGGTGGTCCCCTGCCATTCTTACATGGGAACTCACCACACAATATTTGTAACTTTACTGTAGACCTAACATTATTCTAAAATAAAACACTTTAAAAATAATGTACATAACAAATCTGCATGCTTTATATAGCTTTAAAATACAATAACTTCTGAAGAAAATATGTAAAGTTTGAAATGATTTGATTTGGTGGAAAATATGTCCTATTTAATCATCTAATTTACCCTACTTTGATATAAATGTCTGTATATTTCAATTTAGAAATACTATTGCATGACTGTATTGTGCTGCTTAGACTCTTCTTTTTTTATAAATCATCTTATTGGGGGCTCAAACAACTCTTATCACAATCCATACATCCATCCATTGTGTCAAGCACATCTATACATATGTGGCCATCATCCTTCACAAAACATTTGCTTTCTACTTGAGCCCTTGGCATCAGCTCCTCATTTTTTCCCCTCCCTCCCTGCTCCCCCCTCCCCTAGGAACCTTTGATAATTTATAAGTTATTATTATTTTGTCATATCTTACACCATCTGATGTCTCCCTTCACCCACTTCTCTACTGTCTGTCCCCCAGGGAGGAGGTTATATGTAGATCCTTGTAATCTGTTTCCCCTTTCTCTCTCACCTTCCCTCCACCCTCCCAGTATCACCATTCTCACCACTGGTCCTGAAGGGAGCACCCGCCCTGGATTCCCTGTGTTTCCATTTCCTATCTGTACCAGTGTACATCCTCTGGTCCAGCTGGATTTGTAAGGTAGAATTGGGATCATGATAGTTGTGGGGGCAGGGAGGAAGCATTCAAGATGTAGAGGAAAATTGTATGTTTCATCATTGCTACACTGCACCCTGACTGGCCCATCTCCTCCCCGCATCCTTTCTGCAAGGGGATGTCCAAATTCCCGCAGATGGACCCACTCTGAATTACCCCTCATTCACAATGCTATGATTTCCCCCCCCACCTTTGATGCCTGATACCTGATCTCTTCAATGCCTTGTGATCTCACAGGCTGGTGTGCCTCTTCCACGTGGGCTTCATTGTTTCTCAGTTAGATGGCCCCTTGCTTCTCTTCCAGACTATAATACCCCAGATTCTATATATTTTTACAGCCGGACACCATCAGCTTTCTTCACCGCATTTGCTTATGCACCCACTTTGTCTTCAGCAATTGTGTTGGGGTAGGCTGGTGTGTTTCTTCCATGTGGGCTTTGTTGTTTCTTAGCTAGATGGCCGCCAGTTTATCTTCAAGCCTTTAAGACTTCAGATGCTATATCTTTTGGTAGCGGGGCACCATCAGCTTTCTTCACCACATTTGCTTGTACACCAATTGTCTTCAGCAATCATGCTAAGAAGGTGAGCATCTCATACTGCCGAATTGTTACAACAAAGTGTTCTTGTGTTGAGGGAGTACTTTAGCAGGGGCCCACTGTCCATCTGTTTCCTTAATACTAAACCTATAAATATATGTACATAGATCTATTTCCCCCTCATCGTATATAAATATATTTACATCTATATATGCTTATATTTAGATCTCTATAACTTCCCTTTGCCTCCTAGTTATTTCTTTTATTTCTTTGTACTTTCCTCTTGTCCCAATATCATGTTCAGCCTTCATTTGGGTTTTAGGAATTCCTCTTGGTTACATTGTCCTTGATCCAGCCCTGCCAGACCTCTTACACCCTCCTTGCCACTGGTTTTGGATCACTTGTTGTTCCCTTGTCCCTGGGTTTGTTCACACCCACTTCCTTTCTTACGCCTCCCCTTTTCCCTTTCCCCCCCGAACTTTCATCCCATTGTTCTCTCTTCCAGCTTGTTTATCCCGCCTATCCATTCCAGGTAGACATGCTATATACCATCACAAGACTGAGTACAATGAAGCAACAATAGAAAGTAAAACAATAGCTACAACAACAACACAAAAAAAACCCTATGAATAGTTCAGGGCATATTTGTTGTCCTTCACGAGTGCTTTCCAGTTGAGTCTGATGGGGTGCCATGCCCTGGCCCCAAATCTATCCCTGGGGACTTCATTGCTCTGCTCCCCGCACTGCTCTGCTGCATGCCCCCAGAGGCTGGCTTCAGTGTAGTGGGCTCAGGGTAGGCACAATTCCCGCTGTGTGTCTCTAGTATTGTCCCCCATGGTGCTATGGGTCAATGAGGAACACTGTCCCCCATGGTGAGTCTAGCCCTGTGGTTGTCTCTGTGCTTTGCTGCTCTGAGCAGAAACATTGTCCTCAGGGCTTAGTGAGCCAGGATGTGCTTCACGCTCTCTCTCTTTTTCCCTTTCCCCCCTCATTGGCTCCTGTGTGCTCTGATCAGACAAATCCCTCTTCTTGAGCTGTAGCTTCAGTGCTGTCCTCTGAAGTGAATTCTTCCAGGGTAGAGGGTGGTGCTGTCTACTCAGTTGGTAAATAGGCCGCCCCTCAGGCATCTCTCGGTTCCCTGCTTCATGTCAGTGTGTTGCATTCTTGTCTTGGAGCACCGGGTTGAAGTCTGGTACCTGCCCCCTCCCCCCTGTGTGTTATTGCCTTGTTCCCCCGTCTACCCATGTCTTTTCCCCCCTTCTTTTTAGTGGGCTCCCATATGTATCCCATATGTATCCCTGAGTTTAGTCTGGCCCCTGCCTTATTACTGGACCTCACCCCAAGGACGTATGTATACAGTAGCTTCTTCCCTATGTCCCTTTTGAATTTTTTGAGCTTACCTCAGTGGACTCATGTAGTACTTGTCCTTTTGTGCTTGGCTTACTTCACTTAGCATGATTTCCTCCAGTTCTTCCCATGTGGCGATGCACTTCATGTGTTCATCACTGCTTTTTAGGGATGTGTAGTACTCCATTGTATGTATGTCCCAGAGCTTTTTAATCCATTCATCTGTTGATGGAAATTTGGGTTGTTTACAACTCCTTGCAATTGTGAACTGTGCCACAATGAACATTGGGGCACAGATGTCTGGCCGTGGTTTGTTTTTTGTCTCTTCTGGGTATATACCCAGTAGGGGGATTGCTGGATCATATGGAAGCTCAATTTCCAACTGTTTTAGATATTGCCAAATCGATTTCCCTAATGGCTGTACATACCTACAGGTCCACCAGCAGTGGACAAGAGTTCCTATCTCTCTGCATCCCCTTCAACACTTGTTACTTTCTGATTTCTTGAATTGGGCTATCTTTGAGGGTGTTAGGTGGTATCTCATAGTAGTTTTAATTTGCATTTCTCTTATGGCTAGAGATTTGGAACATTTTCTCAGATATTTATTGGCCATTTGGATTTCTGCCTTTGAGAAACTCCTGCTCAGGTCCTTTGCCCACCTCCTGAGTGGACAATTGGTTTTTACATGTTGTAGGTTAGCAGAGTATTGTAGATTTTAGTAATAAGGCCTTTGTCTGATGTGTCATTGCTAAAGATGTTTTCCCATTCTGTGGTCTCTCTTATTACTCTGTTGGAGAATTCTTTCGATGTACATAAGTGTTTTATCTTTAGTATATCCCACTTAGACCCTTCAAATAGGGTTACAAAGTGTACATTGCTTTTATAGACCCCTATTGGCACAGTGGACACATACATGTTGGGTTGCTAACCACAAGGTCAGCAATTCGAACCCACCAGCAGTAATGTGGGAGAAGACAGAGTATTCTAATCACATAAAGAGTTACAGAATCAGAAACCCACAGGGGCGGTTCTGACCTAGCCTACAGGGTCGCAATGAGTGGAAATCAACTACATAGCAGTGAGTTGGGTTTGTGTGTTTTTTGATTATTGATTTTATAAAATAAAAAATATTTTGTATCTGTAAACTGATATTTCCAAAGGCTTTAACTAGAAATTGTGGATCTGGAAGCATTTTGGTCTCCAGTACATAAAATATACTTCTGGCACACATGGCACACACTCCTGTTATGATGC
This sequence comes from Echinops telfairi, assembly GCF_000313985.2. Classification (NCBI taxonomy): domain Eukaryota; kingdom Metazoa; phylum Chordata; class Mammalia; order Afrosoricida; family Tenrecidae; genus Echinops; species Echinops telfairi. Next base: position 60,549,553 of record NW_022103896.1, on the reverse strand, counting down.
TATTATAGAGAGCTGGGCTTATACCTGGGCCTAGCGTTCCTCTGCTGTTGGTGAGACTTGAACCAGAATGTGATCTATTTGCCACACTGAGTTGAATTGAAAGATGTCCCAACACATGACTAAACTTCTATCTTTTGAATTGTGCTTTCTTCACAGATTATAATGTGTTTGACACATCCTTTCCCCCAATCTGTGAGGTATGATCTATTTCATCAGGGTCTGTCTGCTCTTGTTTTTCATTCTGAAATTGTGCACAAACAGCTTTTCTTTCCCACAAGGGGTTCAAGAGAAGGGAAAGCAAAATGAATCCATCATCTTCTTCCAGGAGGTGATGCAGGTGACATCCGGCTTCTTTCCATTGAGAGAGAACCAGACACAGAGAGGACATACCCATTGTCGTCGGCTTTTGGAAGCTGATTCAGATGCTTCCTTTGCTTCCTGTTTGTGTGCCCCTATGGTCAGGGGCGTTGATCTGGGCCCCAAACGCACAGTTCTGGCTTGGTTGCCAATCGTAGCTTGCCGAGGAGACGTATTTTACACACGTTTTGTTTTTTACTGATTTTGGCAGTCCTGGGGCATGTGGTTCTTCCTGCCATGAAAACAAAATTCTTTTATGATGACTGCCCTTTCTCCCTTTGTGTCCATTGTCTTTTCACTCTTCACTGGTCTTGTTAGCTCTCTTTTATGAATAAGTCACATTATTATTGTTATGTTTTTACTGTGGTGAAAAGCATAATACAGCAGAGCACACATCAGAGCAGCAATTTCTACACATACAAAGGGGCTCCCAAAGTTCCTGGGAAGTGCCAGGATTGTTCCATTCCATTTCCCTCCGCACAGTTTTCAGCCCTCTGGTCTAGTTCATCAACACTTACCACATTCTTCAAGTTTTACACCCTTTCTTGCTGTCCTTATCCAAATTATTCCACACCGTTAACATAAACTCACTGCCTCCTACGCAAAAGTCCCCTCATTCCCACCACAGCAATTAAGCATCATTTTTGGTTTATATGTATTTGCTTGTTATATAAATGAGATAAGATGATGTTTGTCCTTTTGCAACTGATTTATTTAGCTCGGCATAATGTTTAGACCTCCTGTGACATGCATCAAAGCTTCATTCATGACTGACGAATATCCCAGCAGTAGTATGTATACTACCATTTGTTTAGACCATCATCTGTTGATTGACATTCTCCTCCCCACCCTTTGAGCTACTTTACAGAGTATCGCAAGGACCATTGCTGTACAAGTGTTGGTTTGCCAGGCTCGCATCACTTCTTCTGAGTAGTTACCTGGGATTGGGTTCCTGGGTCACAGAGTGGCTCTACACTCAACTTCTTGAGGAGCTGCTGAGCTGGTTTTCACAGTGGCTGTCCCATGGTATGCTCCACCAGCAAGAGACGACTGTTCTCATTTCTCTCCCACCTCGACTCTGGTTGTGTGGGCTATTACAATCATGGCCATTCTAATGGGAGTTTGAAGGTAAATCATTTGGGTCTTGATTTGCATCTTCCTAAGGAGATCCAGCGGAGCAGTGCTTAGATCACTTTTGTAAAGATTACAGCCTTGAAAGCCCTTTGGGGCAATTCTACTCTGTCTTATAGGGGGGCTATGAGTTGGAATCAAGTTGATGGCCATTTGTTTGTTCTTTGGTTTGATTAGCTAATGACATCGAGTATCTTTGCATCTTCTCCTTGACCATTTGAATACCCTCTTTGGTGAAATGTCTATTCAAGATCGTTGCCCATTTTTGGACCAGCCTGTTTTTATTTATTTTGCTAATGGTGGAAGTGCAGTGTGTATTTTGAATACCAGAGCTCTAGTAGATCTACGGTTCTCAAATATTTTCTCCCGATCCACAAGTGAACACACATGCTGGCTTTCTCCATTTTGGAGTGACACATTACTGTGTCATCGAAGCAAATACTCTGAAACCAGTTCAGCTATTTCTTTAGAACACAGATGTCTTCAAAGGCATACATGTCAGTGCTGACCTGGTTTCTAAAAACTACCCAATTAATGAAGAACCTGCGTCCTTTAAAGCAGTCTAAATGATCTCTTTGTGTTGGTAAGCTGCTGTCATATAGAGGTGATTCATCATATGACCAATATCATGGCCATGTCAGCAATGATTTTAGCTATGTGGAATCTGTGTGACCAGTCTTACTTTAAAACAGAGGAAGGAAAAATTATTGGGGTCCAGTACCCTTAACTCTACTTCCTACACTGTGACGTTTAATCTCTCCTATATTTCATAGGTGGAAGCCTAGAATCACCTTCAGTAGAAATTTAACCTAAGAGATTAGCCTCTGTTAGAATTGATTTTTATTTAGTGTGTGTGTGTCATCTGAAAGGAGGCTTCAGTGGGTATAGGAAGGAAGAAGTAGGAAAGGAATGGCCAAAGGAAGCCTGGGGATCATAGACCTCTTCTTCGTTTTAACATTACCGGAGTCTATGGTTTTCACGAAATTACCTTTATTATCTGATAAACTATCTGATCACATTCTTCTAAAAGAAATGCTTGGAAGTCATACCAGCAAGAACTGTTTCTGAAAACATAATTTTTTTAAGGAAGAAGGAGGAAAAATGTATGTGGCCTCAAATCTTAAATGTACTCAAAACTACATATACAATTGGGTACCCCCCCAAAGGATTTTTTTCCACAGGTATGTATTTAAGTTTTATTACAGAACAATCTTATCACCTTCAAAGCACTCTCCATTACTCTTAATACATGTGTCAAATCTGTTATTCCATTCTTGAAAACATTTTTCAAACTCATCTGTTTGGATGGCTGACAGCACCTCCCTTGACTTTTTAAAATTCACCTCTTTTCATTCAAAATTGCTGTCTTTTCATGTCCCTCTTCATTAGAGGAAACAAAAACAAGTAGCATGGAGTGAGGTGAGGTGAGTAAGGTGTGTGGGGCAAGAAAGGCATGTTGTTATTTGCCCAAACTGGAGCATTGAGATGGCTGCGTGAGCAGGTACATTGACATGGTGGCAAACCAGTCCCCCCTCTGCCACAAATCCGGCCTTAGATGTAGCACAGTCATGCCACCTTTTCAGAACGTCTAAACAGAAAGCTTGCTTAACAGTCTAACCCGGTGGAATGAACTCCAAATGCTTTACAAGGTGACATTTTCATCTATTCAGGAAGTTGACGGACGTCCAGAACAAGGGTTGTCTTCGATCTACATTTCACCATTTTTGAAAAGAGAAAACCACTCATACACTTGAGTTTTTCCCAAAGCACTGTATTTGCAAGCTGTGTTCAACATCTCAATATTTCTGCGGCATTTTTCCTAAGCAGGAAACAACATTTCACAGCCACATGCTGTTCTCTTAAATCAGCCATCGCAAAAAAAAAAAAAATGTGATTCGAACAAAACTGCTTTTATGAAAAAAATTTACTGTGACCAGCGTACCTTCCCAGACGAAGCCACTGGGTGTACTCGCTCAGAGTGAGTTGCTGGATGCTTGCCTGGCAAGAAAAATGCATGCAGACTCTAAAAGCTCTGCCCAGTAGAGCTTTTTCTGTTTGTTTGGTGGGGGACGGGGGATACCCCCTCATAAGAAATACAGTTGCAGTTACGCTGATCTAACTAATGGGAGCCCTATTTTGTCAGAAGAGAGCTGTGCTTCACAGGGTGTTCAATGACCGATTTCTCAGAAACAGTGGTCATACCTTTCTTCCAAAGAGTCAGAGAAAGGCGAATCAGCAATGAAAGGACGATATGGAATGTGTAGCTGCCCCCTCATGAGATCATCCAGGCCAGTATCACTGAAGATTTTGATCAAAGACTCCACAGAATAATCTTGATCAAAAAGGGAATAATACAAAACAGAATTTTAAATTCGTGTAGACTCCAGACTTTCGGGAAACAGGGGGCTAGTGGACACCTGAAATGATTGCCCTGATCATGTTTAATTGTCAAAATTATCTCCTGAAGTCTTCGTGAAGCCAAATAATAGTTTAGCTTCAATCATAGAAATTGTCTTCCTTGAGCATTATGCTTGTTTAAGAACTCCGGTCTATAGGGAATCAGTGAACACCCCAAAACTCATTGCCATCGAGTTAATTCTGACTCATCGTGACCCTAGAGAACAGGGTACAACTGACCCTGTGAGTTTCAAAGACTAACTCTCTACAGGAGTGGAACCTCAGAGCAGTAAGTGGTTTCAAACTGCTGGCTTTGCATTTCGCAGCCCAATGCATAACCACTACACCAGGCTTCCTTAAATTGGCACTAGCAGCTCAAGGTTCTTCGGGATCTTATGTCAATCAGGGACAAACAACTTTTTAATGG
>NW_022103896.1:60495988-60544884 GCF_000313985.2 Echinops telfairi | reverse complement strand
CATAGGGCAAGGCAAAGGGGTAATATTTCCATCACCAAAGACATTTACCAAACATCAAAATGTGTTGCGGTGAAGCTGTATATTATATGAGAAGGCTTCAAAAAATTAGTGATGAAACAAGATAAAGAGACAATGAATTTTTTTCCACCAATTTTTGAAATCCCTAATATCTTGTTATTCTTTTATTTACTGCCCTATATGTTGTATTTCTGATATTGGTTTTAAAGTATTTATTTTTCCATCTGTATAAAACTTATTTACTTATTCAGTCATTTCAAACAACTACATTTTGTTTTGATATCTTTGTAGTATCATTTGTTCTATATTTGAATTTTCTTAACTTTCAGAATTGGTTATGGTTATTTGAGTTCTACTTTATTTTGTTTTCTCACCCTGTTTTCTTAAGTTAAGTACTTGGTGTATTTATTTTCAATGTTTCCTGATAGTTATTTTGATAAAATGTCGTTGGTTTTGTTCCATGAAGTTCATTTTAATGTACATTATTTATGTTTATATGTGTTTCTTTCCACCTTCCCTTTGGCTGGTTCATGCAAATTTTTCTTGGTTCCTTTTTTTTTACCATGACTAATTGTCTGCTTTGAGTTTGATTTGACTACTGTTTGGTGTTTAACAATCCAAATAAAGCTGACATTTTTCTAAATTTGATAGTCTTAAATAATCACTGCCTCTTCCCAAGACGCTTCATTTCTCTCTTCTACCACACTTCACACGATGAAATATGCAGAAAACACTGTGGGTTGTCTAGGTGTTGCCCCATGGTGGCACAAAAATGTAAGCACTCAACTACTGGCTGAAGGGCTGGCTCCTCACTTGAAAAGGCTGGTGATTTCTTTACAATAAGTGAAAGTCTGGGCATCCAGGAAGCCACGCAGTCGCCAGCAGTTTGAACTGACTCAACAGTAGTTGGTCAGGGTAGTGACACTTCCTTCTACTGGGGCTCCAAACCCTTAATTAGAATAATATAGTAGCTTATGGCTTTTCATCTCATGACTTTTCATCACAAGATACTCTCAAAAGTTCTGTCTCTTTTAAACGAATTCTTAATGCGCTTGCTTTATTAAATTCCAATTATGCTGCCAGTGTAAATTTCCACATAATTCTATTGAAAGATAATTTAGGAAGTGTGACTTTTGGAATTTTTCCTCTCCAGGCTTTACTTCGATTTTAGGAATTTCACCGAATGTGCCTACGTGTGTGTGTTAACTGTTTGGGTCACCTAACTCTTTTGATCTGAAGACTATGTAGCTCAGACTAGCTTCTTTTTCTGTTTTCAACTTTTGTCCAATAATTATTCTCCCATATGTACATTTCTCAGCCCCCACTTCAGGCATGCTGATCAAATTTTCATTTGAATTCTTGGCCCCATCCTGCTTGTCTCATATCCTTGACCCATGAATTCTAGCTCTGGGAAACTTTGTTTTTGTTGTGACATATTTAATTCCCTTAATTCTCCAGAACTCTCAAGAGTTTATTCCCCAGCATCGTTCTTTCCCCCCTTGCCTTTAACTTTGTAAAATACAGACCCACTTCCTTAATTCCCGGAAGCTATTATGGAGCTCCAGGTCCATCTATCTGTAGACCTTCATTGCTTTTTGGCTAATGATTTCCCCCTCCCCCTTTTATTAGTTCTGTTTCAATGGAAGTTATCAGGTTTTGCTTCTCAAACTTGTTCTTCCTCCCTTAAGGAAATGAGCGTCTTAAGCTGGTCTGTGTTTGCATGGCTATCTTTCCACAGGTTCGACCCCTAGTTTTGCTTGCCAGGCTGCTGATTTCTTTATATGTAGGGGAGATGGGGCCAGTTTTTCTCCCTCTGGCAACTGACTTCAAGGAGCATAAAGAATGGCCTTTTCTTTTTAAATATTCATGGTGGCCTGTTCTTTCTTGCTCATTATTTTAGTTTTATCTTTATATTATGATGATTTTATCCTTACCACTTTATTTTGTTTTGTTTTGTTGTACTGTTTCTGTTGGGTTTCCCAGTTTGTGAAGCACAGAAGAAGTAGATGTATAGAGATAATAACTGATGCAAGGGTTTATAGGGGATGTATGGGTGGAGGGTAGTAGTTGGGAGGGTGAGGGGATTTGGGGAGCAAACAATGAATGTGGGAGGGGGAGGGAGCCCTAGAACTGACTGTGATTACACAATTCATTTTAATAGCAATTTAACCATGGAAGTATATAATATGTGAACACTATATCAAGAAAATCATTGAAAACCAACCATAGAACCCAAACTTGACCAATGGTTACCACAGGTGAAGAGGAAAGGGTTGTTGTGTAGGAGGCATTGAGTTTATGTCAATGGCGGTAATTTGGAAAAGGCTATCAATATTGGCTGTACAGCACAAAGAGTATAATCAATGACACTGAATTACCTAAGTAGATCTTGTGGAATTAGAGAATGTTCCATTGTGTATGTTATTGCCACAATTAGAAAAAAATTACATGAATAATGACTACAAGAAGAAAATGTTCTAGGATTGAATATGATGATAATTTTGCAATTCTTCTTGGTATGATGGAATCATTGAATTGTATGATGATTTTAAAGTGCAAATAACATTTAAAAAAGAAAGAAAAAACATTAAAAAGAAGAGTTATAGTCTTGGAAACCCAAAGGGGAAGTTCTGCTTGTCTATGGGGTTGGTAGGAATTGGCCTCATGGCAGTGAATTTGGTTTTGTTTTTTGGTTTATACTGATATCCCTTACCAGTTCCTAATTTGACTTACCTGTATTCTCTTTTTAATGCTTTAGCAGAGGCCAGGCACTATTTATTTCACTGATTTTAAAACATATTTAGCTCTTAGAGTACTCATCAGTTGTTTTATTATCAAGTTATTTCCGTTTATTATTTTCTTTTATATGTATGTTAATTTTCTTGTTTTCTTACTTCTTGAGTTGGCTTTTTAAATAGATATAGGTACAACTATAAAAAGAGAGAGAGAGGGAGTTGCCTTTAATGATCTGTCTGGCTTTCTTATAATGTTTCATTCCCTTCCTCCTGTCAGACCCAGGAACCCTTCCACCCAGTACCCTGTTTCCCCGAAAATAAGACAGTGTCTTATATTAATTTTTGCTCCCAAAGATGCCCTAGATCTTATTATCAGGGGATGTCTTATTTTTCCATGAAGAAGAATCCATTACACATTTATTATTGAACAAAAAAATGAAATTTATTACCTGTATACGGTACAGTAGTAGTTGTCATCACAAACCAGCATAACCAGACAAACTGTGAATCCTACAGTATCAAGAATTTCTTGTTACTACCATTATTTCCATGTACAACAACCTATGGTACAATTTACTCATAATCTATGGTACATTTACTCACACTTCCTGTCTGCTCTGGCTCCGTTGCACCAACAGTGAGCTGCGCAGTGGCACCCGCTGCTACAATCCAGAGTCCAGAATTACAGTGGTTCGGGGGGCCTTATCAGGGAGGCCTTATGTTCGGGGAAGTCTTATTTTCAGGGGATGCCTTATATTTCAGTGAGAGGCAAAGCTCTACATAGGTCTTATTTTAGGGGGATGTCTTACTTTTTGAGAAACACGGTAGTACCTCTTTTCTCCAGTTCCCCGGTGTCCAGTGGTCTGATGGCACTCTACCACTGTGGCAATGGGAAATGAGAGAAGTGGGTGGGGGAGAGAGAGTGAGTGACTTAATGAAATATTCTGAAATGTGATTTTGTGATTTGACCAGGCAAAGATATAACTTACAAAGTTCCTTAAGGAGCCTTGGTGGTAATGGTTGGACTGCTCACTGAAAGGTGGGCTCCCTACCCACCTGCTGCTCCTCAGGAGCAGAGATCAGGTGGTTTGATCTGGGGAAGACTGACAGAGCTTGGAAACTCTCCATAGGGTTACTATGAGTTAGACTTGGCTTGATGCAGTAGGGTTTTGGGGTACAAAGTGCAGTAGGGAATATGGACTAATAATAATTGTTACTAGCACCAAATTTCATAGATGTCAATATTTATGAGATGCATAGAAGTATCGTTTTATGCTGCTTTAGCCAATTCAACTCTACCTTGTAGTAAAGTTTTTGTTAACTGAGGTGCAAAATAAATCTCTAACTCTTCTACATAAAAATAAAAATTCTTAAAAAGAAGGGTTAGGAATCGATTATGTACATGATCATGTAAAACTTTTCATAGTTTGCATTATTTCCTAGGCATGATTCCAGAGTTCTAGATTGCTTCTTAGCAAATTTATTCACCATTGGTTGTCCACAGATTAACCTCAACATATATATATATTTTAATCTATAATACTTAAACTATGAAAAGAATACTGGATAGCTAGCTAAGCTATTATGTTGTTGGGTTTTGCCTCTGTTGAATTAAAAACAAGTTCTCAGGATCCTTCGAGGGTGCTTTTTTTGGTGAAAATAGAACATTGAATGCTAAATATGTAAATATCAAAAGTTCACATTATTGCGTTCGACTCATTTTAATCTCTGGAGACATTAAGCCTCTGTGTGTGCAAGTGTGTATGAAGATAAGTGAAATTATGTAATACTAAGCATGAAATTGTATTAATAAAAAATTACCATTAGCTCAACACTGAGCCAAGAAAGCATTATAAAAACCCAGAGAAAAATTCAGTTTTAGGAAATTCTATTTCAAACTTGCCCTTTCAGAAGAATATTGCATATGTTGGATACTAGCTAGCATAAGGTTGATAAAAATTGCAGTTGGAGACTAACACTAGAACGTTTTCCATTAGATATTTCTTTTTCTGGAAATTCTATAGTAGTGGTTCTATTTGCCTTTCTGGGATTTATTAGAACTACTTCAATTTCCCAGTAGATATCATATCACAGTTGTGTAAACTAATGGGCCTTTGGGAGGTTAGCCATGTCCCATTACATTTATTGCTTCATAGCCAATTAGAACATCTAGGTCAAGCACAGCTATTGGAAGAAATTGCAGCAGATTATAATCACTCACCTTAAAATGGAGGATGCATGTGTGTGTTTGGGGGTGGTGTGTTTAGGAATGTTTGAGCTCAGGTTAAAATTTTTCTAGACTTTTAGAGGACAGTAGACTTTAGCTATTATTGACTTTTATGGGTAAATATCTTGAATTTTCACAAGCTACTTTCTTGTGAATGGATGCTGCTCATTTCAATATCAGTTAGATATAAAGTAAAAATACCGTATATGTTGCATACTCATTTAAATTTATTATCCTCCTTAGTAAAATAATTGAGAATGCTTAGGATATAATGCTAACTAAAAAGAAACAATATAAAACAGACTGTTTATGATTTTATTTGAATTTGATGACCCCGGAGGGGCAACATCTAAGACATTATGTCAATATCTGCTGTGTGGGGATCGTCATGTCAGTGCATTTTCCACTAGCAATGCCATCTAGAAAAATGCCTCTGTTGATTCTTTCCTTCAGATGATATACCATGCCATGCACAGAGAAGTCCTGGCTTGCCCTCTGACCTCTGCAGTTACCATCGATTGATTTTGTTATCGCTGCACTGATAGCTTGTAAAATAAAAGGGGACACTTTTCTTAGGAGGATCAATATTTTAAAAGCTAAAATGCATTAGCATTTGTGCATTTTTATATTCACCAGCACAGCAAGTCAATCCACTGAATTTAACATTTACAATCAAGGCATCTCCCTTGATTTCCCCCACGTACTGCCCACCATTGCACCCCGCCCCACACATTTTTGATTCCTAAGAAATTTGGTTTTTTTGCCTGATAACTTAATTGTATTCCAAAGGATGTCCAAATATTTCTCAGTCTATTTCTCAGAGAGAGTACATTTATAATTCTAAGTATTGCATGCACACTACCCATTTTACTACATATTCCCTACCCATCCCTGCTGATAACAAAGAGAAATGTAGTATTTCATAGTCTACTTCTTGCCTATTCTTTTACATGCAACTGTACCATTAGTACATTTTTAACTTGAGATTCTTTCAGCTCATATACACCACTCATTAAACAGCAGTAATTAATAAGCATTTCTGATAAAACAAGATGCGTATTTTGAGTTTTTCTACATGAGGATGAACAATTTTGTCAAGGACATTGGTGAAATTGGCAGCACATGACAGAGGTTATAGTTGATTTCTCTGAGTAATATATGTGAAAAGTGGCAAGTTTATAAATGTTACGTGGCCTATATTTTTACAACACTACGATGACCATATGACATATACTGCATCGTTCTGAGCATGTGCTGAATTGTCTGTGGTTTCCCGTGAGTACTGATTCACTTTGAATTCAACCCTTACAGCCTCATGACTCTGTTGATCTTTATTTGATTCCCTCAGAACAACCTCAAGAAAATCGGTTGAAAAGTTCAAGTTCTCTGTCTATTAATTACTTTGTTTATATAATAATAAAATACCAGTTTGACATTGCCCACCCACCCCCACTTTGGAGAATGATGTAAATTTTAGTAAGACAAATTAAGTAACAATAAGCAATGAAGTTGACTATCCTAATTCAAATGAACCATTGAAGTAGGAAATGTATGGATCTATATTGATTGCTATAATGATTAAAAGGGGAAAAAGTGGATTTATTCTTGAAACTCACCATAAAGACAGCCCTCTTCCTATAGTACATGCAGCTTAGAATACTTGGCATTGACTTTCTCTTCCTCTCTGTCCTGAGTATGTCATCTTCCTGATCTTCTACAGAACTGTATTATTTTTCACTTATGTAGTCAAGTTAAAATGCAGCTATTTCATTATTTACAAAATGGCTCAAATTTGCCTTTTTTGAGCAATCATTTGAAATTGAATGGATTTTATATCTGAGCAAAAGGCAGAAAGAATCAAGATTTAAAAACGGACTTGACTGTGAGCTAATGAGTAAATGCACATGGCAGTATTGTCTAGATTACACTGTATTGTCAGGACAGTCTGCTACCTGAGGGTGGGGAGTCCCTCCTTCTTTGACTGGATGAATCAATATCTAATCTTATTGTTGATGTTAATTATTGTGAAGTAAATACTTACTCAAGGCATCACCGAGGGGACAAAGTAGAACTATATACCATAAGGCTTTCAAGGTCATGACATTTCAGAACATATCACCAAGCTTATCTTCTGAGACCTCCTGATAGAGTGCAATGGCCAATCTTTCAGTCAGTAATAAGAACCTTAATCATCTGCCTTAGGAGTACCTCTGATGGAAAAAAGACTGTATCACTCTGAACAACAAGGCCCTCCTTTTCTAGGCATATGGCATCTCAAGCCAGCTCCTATGGCACTGAATCTCAGAGAGACTGGAGCCCAGTTTTCTGTTCATCCATCACTTGTTCTTATGAATTAAATTGTGTCTTCTTATTCCAAATGTTTAGAAATCTTGGTCTCTGTAATGTACTTGTAAAGATGACTATTTGGAAATAGTATTTGTGTTGGACAGGGTTCTCTAGAGAAACAAAACCAGGACACTTATGATGATAGATAGATAGATAGATAGATAGATAGATAGATAGATAGATAGATAGATAGATAGATAGATGATAGATAGATACAGCACAAAGGAATATAACACCTAATTAACCCACAGAGGGATCAGTTCAAGTCACTTCCATGGAACAATTAATATACTAGAAATCCTCCAACTTATGAGGGCTGCTGGGTCCAAGGTCAAGGAAACAGATAGTTGAGTATTTTGTTGAGCAATGCAGGCAGTCCAGCCACAGGCAGCAAATAGCAGGGCAGGTCACCAACAGTCAATCAGATGACAGGATCCAATAGTCCCTAGCTCAAGCAATGTATACACCAGCAGTGTGGCAAAGCAGGTCTCAAAGGAACCTCAAACTCTAGCGACACAATCCACAGGTTGGGTGTCCCATGGGTAGTGTAGCTCACAAGTTGAGGCAGAGAACTAGCAGCTGCACACTGGTTTGATCACCAGAGAGCAAGTGAGAGGCAGGTGGTGCTTGCTGAGCCATTTATCTCTTTTCCCTCCAAGCAAACTGTGACCTTATTAATCCCACATGCTCCTATTGGCTAGGTTGGCACAATAAATCTACTTACCACATTTCATCCCTTGCCAACTTGGCACCTGTACACAATTCTATAATGTGTTAGTCTGGATAAACTAGAGAAACAAATTCATGGACACTGATATGTGTATAAGAAAGAGATTTATATGCAAGAGTACTTGAACATTGTGGAAACATCCCAGCCCAGTTCACATCAAGTTCATAAGATTGATATTTGCCCATATGTCTGATACTGATCTATAAAGTCCTCTTCAGACTCATGAAACACATGCAATGATGTTGAATGCAGGAAGATCACAGGCCAGTGGGTTAGAAGTCTTACAGATCTAGTGGTGTTGTAAGCATCTCAACACTGGCTTTCCATAGGGCTTTCCACATGGCTTTCCGGCACCAGAGGTCTGGCTCCATCAACCTTGCTCCCTGTGTCTTCTACACAGGGATGCCTCACAGGGAGAGAGTCAAGACAGAGAAGTGTCTCCCACCTCCAAGGAGGAAATACTGGAGTTCCCAGAATTCTCAGGAGAAGACCATGTCCACAAAGAGGCCTCATTGACTATGACCCGATTGACAGACTAGACTCCACCCCTTCACTCTTAATCCTCTCAAGTCCCAAATTGACAGCAGATTATGTAACTACTACAGAATTTTTTTAGATTAATGAAGTTTAATAAAGAACTTAGTAGTTTAGCTTCTAAGTATAATGTTGTCTGAACTATAAAAATAGTGGCATGGACACAGGGACATATAGAGGGGGTGGAATGCCTGACTCAAAAAACTAAGATTTAAAATTATATGACAGAAAGATGCAGTAGGTACACACACGTACCAATAATTCCCACCAAACACAGATAAAACCCCTAAAACAAACATTGAAAATTCTAAAAGGTAGAGTTAGAAAGGAAGATCGGCGAGGGATCTGGAATGCATTCAGTGGTAAATTTCCTGAGTATATTTTTTGTCACCTGTACGTTAGACTGTGTGTGAGAAAAGCCAGCACTATACAAAGGCCAAAAATACAACAAAAGAATCTCTCTAGAAAATGGGCCAGGGAAGAAAGATTTAAAAAAATAACTGCTCTATACCAGCCAAATTCTACAGAAACATTGGTGGCCCCATCTTGACTCACTGCTGCAAAGGCTTACTGGTGAGCACAGAGTCTCACTCTTGCCTTCTTCACCTCCACCAGAGAGTAATGAACACAGCCCCAGTGAAGAAGGCATGGGGAGCCTGGGCTTCCATCCTGGACTGGCTGAAATGAGATGTCACTCCCTCTCCTTATGGATGGTGGCAGAGGAGCGTAATGGAGGCTCAGGACTCTCACCCATGCCTAGGGATAAAGAGGCTACTCCATGGAGTAGTGTTAGTCACAAAGGACAAGTGGTGAGACATTCCTTCCCTTTGAACACATAGTATCAGTGGAGTCCTAGTGAGAAACCTGAGCTCCTGTCCAGCCCAGCAGAATAAGAGGCTCCTTCCTACCTTGGGATACCAATGGAGATCACGTGGGAAATTGGGTCTTCCACCCTCACCTATCAATAATGGTGCAGTGTCAGAGAAAGACTACGAAAACAGCAGATTTTAATAGATCCAGAGTTCCTTAAGATAATTTCTCAAATGTGCAGGATTCTTAGAAATCAGTTATCATATTATGAACCAAGAAAATCTCAATTTAAAGAGAAAAGATAACCAACAGATGCCAACACCAAGATAAAAAAGAATGGAAAGAAATTGTTTTATTTGTTCTTTGTCTGAGACTATTTTAATTTACTCTTCATTTCTGAAGGATACATTTTTTTCTGGGATACAATTCTGTGTTGACAGATACAGTTCTGCTCTTCCTTTGCTTAAAAAATGTTTTGCCACTTTCTACTGGCCTCCCTTCTGCTTGAAGAGAAAGCATGGTTAAGAAGATGAGAATAATAGCTAATGATTTTTCTCATATCTGTTTGTCAGTCTGAAGTCCATGCTTAACATAACAACCTAATCCAAATCTACTGCCATAAGAGTTGGTTCTAACTCATAACAACCCTATGTAGGGTTTCTGAGATTATAAATGTTTACTTGTAAACATTTGTAAATTTAACTACCACTAGTTACATAATCTGTTGTCAATTTGAGGCTTAAGAGTGAAGGGGTGGAGTTTAGTTGGACAATCAGGTAGTAGCTTGATGACCTACCTCATTTGGAGGTGCTAAGGAGATAAATAGCTCTCTGGAGGCATGACACACGCTGATTCCCTGCGAGAGAGTCCTGCGGACAAGAAATATGGACCTATGCTAGAGCCCTAGAAAAAGTCATGTGGAGACCCCTGCCAGCACTGATATGTTTCCACTGCCACTGGATCCAAAAGACTTTACACCCACTGATTTGTGATCTTCCTGCATTAGACATCATTGCATGTGTTGCATGTGTCTAAAGAAGAATTTATAGACTGATAATGAACATATGGGCTAATGTCAAACTTATGGACTTGATCTGAACTGGGCTGGGATGTTTTCTCAGTATTCAATTGCGCTTGCATATAAAGTTTTTTCTTGTAAACATATGAGTGTCTATAAATTTCTTTCTCTAACACACGTGATCAGTTAATTTTCCCCCAGTGGAGTTCTTGATAGATTTGAACTACCTATCCTGTGGTTAGCAATCCATTGTCTAATCGAGTCCACAGCATCATGAGAACACGAGGGCTGGCTTTTCTAACACACAGTCTAGGGTCAGTAATATGAAACGCTAAAATGGTCTAGCTTTTCTGTAGAAAAGAAAACAACAACCCAAATTGTTTTTTAAAATATAGACTATCAGAGGCAAAGAAGAAAGGAAGCCTGGAAGAATGAAGGAAAAGAGGATATGCAAATTATTCGAATTGGTAGGCCTGTCTTCTACCATTAACTATTCAGGACTGATGGAAATTAATTTCTTCTTCTCTTAGAAACTGGAGTGAAAAAAAAAACTCCAATGTACCCTGCATTCTATTATTAGTTAGAGACTACAATGCATTTTTTACTTTTGCTTTATCAATTTTAGAAAAGGAAAGAAATATCTAGGCCATGCCAAGGAAAAAATAACTTATTTTGTTTGCTTCTGAAAAAAATAAAAATTCAATTTCTTGTTGTTACAATAAGATATTAAAATTTGTTCTTAAGTACCTTCAGTCAGTTCCAACTCATATCTACCTATGTACAGTGGAAGGGAACACTTCCAGCGCCTGTGCCAGCCTCACAATTGTTCTTAGGTTGGAGCCCATGGTTGCAGTCATTCTATCAATCTGTCTCATCAAGGGTGTTCCTTTTTCACTGCCCTTCTACTGTACCCAGCATGATGTACTCCAGTGACTATTCTCTCCTGATCATATTTTAAAGTACATGAGATGGAATCAAAAAATTCTTCCAAGGATCATTCTGGCTGTATTGTTTGTTCTGACCACAGTCGTTCAATTATTTTTTCCCACACCACAATGCAAAGATAAATGCATCAATTGTTCTTTGGTCTTCCTTATTCAGTATTCAACTTTCGCATGCATATGAAGCAATCAAAAATACAGTGGTCAGGCACACCTTAAGCCTCAAAGTAATGTCCTTGGTCTTCAACACTTTAAAGAATCCTTGTATAGTAGGTTTTCCCAAAGCAATACATATTTTGGTTTCTTGACTGATGCTTCCATGAGAATTGATTCAAATCAAATGAACTTCATGTCAACTTCAATTTTTTTTTAACTTTATTTTTCCAGTTGTGAGGATTTGGATTTTCTTTACACTGAGCCGTAATCCATACGGAAGGCTTGCAGTGATAGACATCCATGAGTAAATGCTTCAAGTCCTTCTTACTTTCAGCAAGCAAGGTTGTGTTCATGTTATCATTATAAAATAAGCAAAGATAATACAAGTTCATTTTCCTTTTGTTTTTAAATTAATCTCATAACGTATACTGGTTAAGAGTATGAATGTTAGAATCATACAGAGCTGGATTAATGAACTCTGTAACCTATGACCACTTATTTGCATTTTTGTGCTTACATTTCTTCACACGTAAACTGAGAATAATGACAGTACCTACTTCACTATCGACTTCATGGCAACTGACATTTTAATCTTAACGGACTATTGTGAAAATAAAATGATATATTTGTAACATATTTAGCAGAGTGCCTTGAATATTGTAAACTTTCAACACATGTCAATGCTATCATCATTATTTAAAGGAAAAGACAAATGAGTACATGATAACCCTCATAAATGAAGTCAACAAATAAACCACCATAACACAAACCCTTTTTAAAAGCCACACAAGAAATAATGAAAACTGTTCCACAAAACTTTACAATTTCATTTCTAAAACAGAAAATCTCAGGAGCATCATAGAAGTTTATTGAAATTTCAACAAGCAATGCACTTGATTCTTCTCTTTTATTGAACAAATAAAATATTTTGAAATTTGCCACATATGATAGATCTAAACTCAGTGTACGTGATATTGGTTATGCTATCTTTGAAATGCTTTTATTAAAAACATATTTAACAATTGAGGAGATCAATAAATTTTACGGAGAAAATAGGTCAAATCTTGGGCAGGGAAATAATTTCACACCAATGAATTAGAAGATTGTGCTCATATCACAATTGGAATGTGCATATAGACCCTACCATGATGCTCCAAACCAGGAGAGTAACGTAACGTGTGGAGGAATCCACAAAAAGATTGGACCATAAGCCAGGCCCCAACCAGAATCAGCCTGACCCCCACCATGGAAGGGAGTTCCACAGAAAATGAAAATAGTCTGGTGAGGGAAAGGAACTGACCTACCATACCCATCAGGAAGCTGGAGCAAATGAAGGGGGAGGAAGGGAGTGGAGCACACCAGGGCCCATCATGCTCAGAGGACAATAGCCTGGCTCAGAGCGGCCATTGCACAGAAAGGACCATATGGCCAGCCCCACTGCAAGATGAGTGACATCCTGCACTGACCCATGGCCCTACATGGGACAAAACTGGAGACACAGTGTGGGATGTATGACCCAGCTGACCCCACCACACTGAGGCAAAACCCTGGGGGCGTGCAATAGAGCAGCGAGGGAAGCAGAGGGAGTATCAAGGATGGACTTTGGGGCCAGGGCATGGCACCCCATCAGACTCGTCCAGAAAACACTCCTAAAGGTCAACAAACAGACCTTGAACTATTAACAGGCTTTTCTATCTTTCTTTTTTTTCTCCTTTTTTTCTCTTCTTTTAGATTTTGTATGTCAGTGGCTTTTTTGTTTATTAATTTGTCGGTGTTGCTGCCGTCGTCGCCAGGTTCTTATGTGCCACTTTGGTGCTGTTGAGGCCATGCACAATTTTACGCATATATTATTATCTCTGCATGTCTATCTAGATAAGATAGGCTGGATAAGCAATGTGAGAAGAGAACAATGGTTGGGGGAGGGGGCGGGGCATGGGAGAGTGGGAGATGGGGAAAGGGAGGAGGTGTTGGCCAACCCAGAGACAAGGGAATAACCAGTGGTTCAAAACCAATGGCAAGGAGGGGATGGGAGGACTGGTAGGGAGTGACCAAGGGCAATGTAACCGAGAGGAATTACTGAAATGAGAATGAAGGCTGAACATGGTAGTTGGACAAGAGGAAAGCATAAGGAAATAGAGGAAAGGAGTAGGAGGCAAAGGGCATTTATAGAGGCCTAAATACAGACATGTACATATGTAAATATATTTATGATTATGGGAGAAATAGATCTATGTGCATATATTTATAGGTTTAGTAGTAAAGTAGCACGTGAACATTGGGCCTCCTCATGCGCATTCCCTTAATAAAAGAGTACTTTGCTCAACTAAACGGTCATTCCATGATACCCACCTTCCCAACATGATCGCTGAAGACAAACGTGTGCATAAGCAAACATGGTGAAGAAAGCTGATGGTGCTTGGCTATCAAAAGATATAGCATCTGAGGTCTTAAAGGCTTGAAGGTAAATAAGTGGCCATCTAGCTCGGAAGTAATAAAGCCCACAGGGAAGAAGCACACAAACCTGTGAGATTATGAGGTGATGAAGGGATCAGGTAGCAGAGACCAAAGAACAAAAACTATCATTGTGTGATCACCTTCCCCATATAAATGTTGAAGAAGAATGTGTGCATAAGTAAGTGTGGTGAAGAAAGCTGGTGGCGCCCGGCTATGGAGAGATATAGCATCTGGGGTCTTAAAGGCTTGAAAGCACACAAGCAGCCATCTAGCCCAGAAACAACAAAGCCCACATGGAAGAATCACACCAGCATGTGTGATCACGAAGGGTCGAGGGGACCAGGTATCAAGCACCAATGGGGGGAAAAATCATAGCACCGTGAATGAGGGGAATGCATGTTGGGGACCCAATGCCCATCTGTAGACAACTAGACATCCCTTGCAGAGGGGTAGTGGAGAGGAGATGATTCACTCAGGGTACAGTGTAGCATTAATGAAACTCACAGTTCCTAAATGCTTCCTCTAGTTCCTAAACGCTTCCTCTGCCCCACTATCAGGATCCCAATTCTACCTTGCAAACTTGGTTAGACCAGAGAATACACAGCAGTGCAGATGGGAACTGGAAACACAGGGAATCTGGGACAGATGAACCCCTCAGGACCAGTGGTGAGAGTGGCGATACCGGGAGGGGAGGGGAGATAGAAAGGGGGGGCATTCTATAAGGATCTACATATAACCTCCTCCCTGAGGGATGGGCAACAGAAAAGTGGGTGAAGGGAGACACTGGGCAGTGTAAGATAAGATAAAATAATTTATAAATTATCAAGGGTTCATGAGGAAGGGAGGAGGGGGAGGAAAATGAGGAGCTGATTCCAGGAGCCCAAGTGGAAAGCGAGAGTTTTGAGAATGATGAGGGCAATGAATGTATAAGTGTGCTTTATGCAATTGATATATATGTGGATTGTGATAAGAGTTATATGAGCCCCAATAAAATGTTTTTTAAAAAATAATAATTTTTAAAAAACAGAAAGTGTCAAAAAATAAAATAATAAAATAAAAATTTAAAAAAGAATAAGAAGGCATTTGGTCAAAATGCAAATGAGAAATATATTTTCAATTTACATTTTATGTTTTGAGGTTTTTCTGTTTGTCACCATCTCAGATTCTGTCTAGGTGTGCAGTTTTACTCATCCTTATTCTATGATGCCATTTATGTGAATTGATGAATAGATAAATCTCTAGAGGCAGAAATGGAGAAGCAGTCACTGAGGCCAACGGATAGCTGCCAGGTGGAGACTGACTTCTTGATGGGGACAGGTGGCATGAAGTTAGATTGTAGTGATGGTTGCTGTTAGGGATTGAAGTGTGGCTGCTAAACACATGTGCTGAACATCCTAACCTCTCTGTCTGTATCGACAAAGCCATTTGGGAATGGGATGTCTTTGCAATGTTAGTGAGGCAGGATTAGTGTATAGTGTTTTTTGAGTCAAACTTATTTGAGAAATAAAAGAGTTTAAACAAGAAATCAGGGCAAAAGTGGAGTGGGATAATGACAGCTAGAACTGCAAGAATCCTGACAGCAGAGTGAACGACTGACGAACCTTCCTTCAAAGCTGACTTAGAGAGGAAGCCCTCCTACTCCCAGAGCTGGAAGCCTGAATTCAGGTTTCCTTGTGTTCATCGAAGCATCTATTTGTTTTATTTCTGTTAGAGCATCACTAGATAAATAAGACAGTTGCACAATTCTGCTAATACATTAAAATTTTGATAAATACACTATAAATAGGCTAATTTTATTGTTTGCGAATTATAAGGACAAATCAGCAAGCGTTGCAGGAAGATAATAAAAACCTTTAGTGAACGAAATTTGAGAAAATTTGACATATCCTCTATCTAGGTCCATCTGAGTAGAGTGAAACACTGTCCAGTCTTGCGTCATCCTACTATCCTCGATACATTTGAGCCTATTGCTTTAACCTCATTGTTAATCTATCTCATTGAAGGTTACCCTTTTTCAATGACTGGCTATTTTATGAGGCATTGTGTCCTTATTTAAATTAACAATCTCTTTGTATAACATCCCCAAACTGTGTGAGATGCAATCTTGCCATCCTTTCGAAGCCATCAGCAGCCGTAGCTGTAGTTCTGGTCTCAGGCTGGAGACTAGAGTTCACATGGTACATTAGTCACATTTCCTTGAGTCTTTTATTTTATTCCGTATATACTCGTGTATAAGCCGAGTATTTCAGCTCATTTTTTATTTAGTTTTGTGGTAAAATTAGGTACCTCAGCTGATATTTGGGTTGGCTTATATTCAAGTATATACTGTACTTTTCTGTTTTGGACAGAGAGCTACCAGTAGTTGCAAAGGATTTAGTACATTGGGGAAATCCGTTGGAATATACATTTTCAGAGTGTTATAGAGCAGGGATGTCACTTTCAGGACTAAAGTGAACCGAGCCCAAGCAACGGTATTTTCAATCACCTCGTAGGCATGTGAAAGCTAGGCAATAAATAAAGAGATTTGGAGAAGACTCGGTGCATTTGAATTAAGATATTGGCTGTGAGTATTTAATGTAGTACAGACTGCCAAAAAGCAAAGTAATCTGTTTAGGGCCAAGCACAATGAGAATGCTCTTTAGAAACACATATAGAAGGCTTCATCTTACTTTGGATCTGTCAGAGGGACCAGTCTCTGGAAGTGATTGAAGCACTCGATGATAAAGATGATAAAGAGCAAGGATTGCAGTGATGCAAGTATGGGCTACAAGTCAATGCAAAAAGAGCCAGATCCTCACAACTGGACCAGTAAGTAACATCATGATAAAAGAGAAAAGATTGAAGTTGTCAAGGAGTTCCTCTTGCACGCACCCACAATCAGTGCTCATGGCAGCAGGGATCAAACAATGCATTACATTAGGTAAATCTGTTGCACAAGACCTTTTTAAAGTATTGAAAAGGAGGGAGGTCACTTTGCTATATAAAGTGTATCTGACGTAGGACATGGTATTTTCAATCACCTCACATGCATGTGAAATTTGGACATCGAATAAGGAAGAACAAAGAATTGCTGTGCTTGAATTATGGTGCTGGTGAAGAATACGGGAAGTACCACAGACTGCCAAAAGAACAGCAAATCTGTCTGAGAAGAAGAAGAGTCAGAATTCTCCATAGAGGCAAGAATGATGAGACATGGTCTCAAGTACTTTGGACACGTGGTCAGGAGACACCAGTCCTTGAAGAAGGACCTCATGTTTGGTAAAGTGGAGAGGAAGTGAAAAAGAGGAAGGTTCTTGACTAGATGGATTGACACAGTGGCTGCAACAATGGGCTCAAACATATGAGCAATTGTGAGGAAGGTACATGACCAGGGAGTGTTTCATTAAAAGGAAGTAGAATTTCCATAGATGTGATTGCTACCGAAGTTGGGATCTCACACAGTTCAGCATTTTTAATTTTAAGTCAAGATTTTGTCCTTAAGATCAAAGAACTGTTTAGTCTATTGTTCTTTTAAGCATGGTTAAAGTTAATGAAGATGATTTCATGTCATGGGACAACTCTTGGATTTACCACTATAACCCTGAGAGCTAGGTACAATCACAACAGTGGCTTCTGAGGAGATTTCCTGATCAGCTCAGAAGTTTCTTTTGGAAATTCTAAAGAGGCCATCTTTTTTTTTTCCAGTGAAGAAAACAAATTAAACATTTTATTTTATTATTATTTTATTGGGGGACTCTTACAAATTTTATAACAATCCAGTATTCAATGGTATTAAACACACTTGTACATATGTTGTCATCAACATTTCCAAAATAATGTCTTTCTACTTGAGCCCTTGGAATCAGCTCCTCTTTTTACGCCTCACTCCCCCATCCTCCCACCCTCATGAATCCCTGATCAATTATATATTATTATTGTTTTTTCATGTCTTACACTCTTTGTTGTCTCCCTCCACCCACCTTTCTGTTATTCAGCCCTCTGGGGGTCTATATATCCAACCTTGTGATGGCTTCCCCACTCCCCCTCCCATCCCCAACCAGCTGTCTACCCTCATGATAGTGCTACTCTTACTACTGTTCCTGAGTTTGTTTGTTTGTTTTCCAGGGGGGGGGGAGTAATCTGTCCCGAATTCCATGTGTCAAGAGTTCTTATCTGTGCCAATGTGTGTACTCTGGTCCAGCCGGATTAGTAAGGTAGGACTGAGTCATGGTAGTGTGTGAGAGGAAGTATCCAGGAACTAGCCTAGGGGAATGATGTGTGTTTCACCAGTGCTCTACTGCACCCTGGTTGAATTGCCCTTTCCTTGTAACCCTTCTGTGGGAGGATGTCCAATTGTCTACAGATGGGCTTTAGGTCTCCACTTCTACCCCCCTCTTTCACATCAATATAATTGTTTGTTTTGGATCTTTTGATATCTTATACCTGCTCCCAACACTTCCTTATCACAGAATCTGGTGTGCCTTCTTTCATGTGTGCTTAGTTGCTTCCCTGCTAGATGGCCTCTTGTTCAAATTCAAGGGAAGGAAAGTCTCAATGAGTGCCATGTTACTAGAACAAAGTTCTCTTGTGCTAAGGGAGGCCTTGAGTAGAGGCCCAAAGTCCATCTGCTATCTTAATACTCAACATATAAATGTATATTGGCCTCTATTGCTTTCACTGCAAATTGATATATTTACATATATACATGCCTATAACTAAACCTCTATAAATAACTTTTGCTTTTGACTTCTTTCCTCGATTTTCTTTCACCTTCCTCCTGTCCCACTATCATGCTCACCCTCCGTTCAGCTCTCAGCAATCCTTCTTGGATGCATTGCACTTGTTCAAATCCCACAAGGCATTATACACCCTCCTCACCATCAATTTTAGATATCTTGTTGTTCCCTTATCCCTGAGTTTGTTGGCTCCCCACTAACCCTCCTATCTCCTACTCCCCCATGTTCCCCCAGAACCTCTGGTCCGATTGCTTTCTCCTCTTCATTGTTCGTCCTGCATATCCTATATAGATATATATAGGGCAAAAGAAAAACAAAAACTAACAAACAAACAGAAGGTGAAAAAACAATAGGTAGTTCCAGGTCTGTCTGCGACCCTTATGTATGTTTTTTGATCAAACCCTGTCTCCCGAGTCAAAAGTCTATTTTTAGGATTCCTCCGGGACTTGGTTACTTTGCTCCCCTTGCTGCCCTGTTGCACTCCCTCCGCTTTTCACCCAGCTGTGCATGAGGCAGATGGCATGCTTTCCGCACAGTGTCTCCAGTGCTGTCCCCCGCAGTGCTATGGGTCAGTGAGAGAATGTCGTGTCTCATGGTGGGGCCATGATCCTCTCTGTGCGTTGGTTGCTCTGAGCAGGGATGTTTTCCCCGGGTTTGGTGGGCCATGATGAAGTCCACTTCCTCTCTCTCATTCTCTCTCTGCCTTTTAGTTTGCTCCCGTGTGGTCTGGACAGACCTGCCTAAAGAGGCAATATTGATATATTTTCTAAAAGGAAGTAGAACAAATATAGGCTTATTGTGCAAAAGTTTTAGGAAAACTGAAACCTGCACTTCTGATAAAAAGTTGTACTTTGGACTTTGCTTTTCTCATCAGGGCCATGCGCCTACTACTCATCTTCAATGGTGGACAGGGCTGTCCTACTAGAATTTCAGTGAGCCTTACCCTATTCAGCCCACTGTCCTGATCTTGCCCTTTCAGATTCATTTTGTTCCCCAAACTTAAAGTAAACTTAAAGAGAATATAATTGAAATCTATCGCAGATGTCAAAACTGCGGTGTAAATCAAAGAGCACATAATATTGGGAGGAAGTTGTGGTGGTTAGGTGCCACCAAGTTGGTCCTGACTCACAGTGATCCATGCACAAGAGAAGGACACACTGCCAACTCCTGTGCCATTCTCACAATTGTCCCTAAGCAGCAGCCCTTTTTTGTAGTCATGGAGTCAATCCATCTACTTGAGGGCTTTCCTCTTTTTCACTGCCCCTCCGCTTTACCAAACATGATGTCCCTATTCAGAAATGGGTCACTCATTACAACATGTGCAAAATGGGTAAGAAGAAGGCATGCCATCCTTGCCACCAAGAATCATTCTGGCCCTACTTTTCTGGATTCTATCCCACTAGAATTTCAAGAAGAGATTTGATGCATTTGAATCCTATGACAGAAGACCTGAAGAGATGTGGGAGGACATCAAGACCATCATTCATGAAGGAAGCAAAAGGACATTAAAAAGACAGGAAAGAAAGAAAAGATGAAAATGGATGTCAAAAGAGACTATGAAATTTGTTCTGAATTATAGAATAGCTAAGGCAAATGGAGGAAATGATAACATCAAAGAGTTGAATAGAAAATTTCAATGGGCATCTCAAGAAGACAGAGTCAAATATTATAATGAAATGTGCGAAGACCTAGAGTTAGAAATCCAAAAATGAACACCCTCAGCCTATCTTAAACAGAAAGAACCAAAGAAGAAATTCAAGCCTCCAGTTACAATCATCTAAGATTCTATAGGCAAAATATTGAATGATGCAGGAAACATCAAAATAAGATGGAAAAAAGAATCACTGTACAAAAACATGCTTAGTTGACATTCCACCATTTTGAGAGGTAATATAGGAGCAAGGACCAATGGTACTGAAGGAAGAAGGTCAAGTGACACTGAAGGAATTAACCAAATGGAGGATGGACACTGTGACACTGAAGGAATTAACCAAATGGAGGAATACCCATTGAAATGGTTGGAGGCTGATGAAACACTGGAAGCATTCACTCATCTATACCAGGATATTTAGAAGACAGCTACTCGGCCAACTGACAGGAAGAAAGCCATATTTGTATTCATTCTAAAGAAAGGTGACCAGGTACTCTGGCAGGGATGCATATGGCATCAAAAATAAAAAGAAGAGGGGGGGAAGGTACAGATAGCACTGGGACTGAAGGATATCTTTCCCTCCTCTCTCATTCCTCTAAAGTCCACGCTGGCAGGAGGGAAGATAAAAGTTGGCATTGGGGGTGCAGGGCATTAATCTGCCCAAGGGGAGGGTATTGTTTATGTTTCCACAGGAAAGGGAGAGAGACAGCAGACCTCATTCCTTGTGCCAATCCTTGCTGGCCACATGCCTGCATGGAGCTGCCCACTCACAAGGAGGACTGCAAGGCAGCAGCCCCAGCTAGAGTATGACAACCCCTCCCAAGATGACAGCTATACAGAGAAGTTATAGTCCAGCAAGAGTGGCTGGTTTGTCCCCTTCACATGGGAATAAACTAGGAGGGAAACAAAGTGAGAAAGTTGAATTCTGGCACTTCACGCCCTGAGGATGATGTTGCTGTGAGGAACAATTAGTTCACAGAGATGACCGCAGAGCTAGTCTCAGCTGGACACGAGTTCTCCTCCGCAGATCACAACGCCATCAGGGACAGCACAGTGTGGGGAGTGAGTCCGGTCTGACCTCCCCACAGGGGGCAAACTCCGAGGGGAGTACAATAGATCAGCAATGGGAACAAAGCTACAAAGTCCTGGAGGGATGGCATTGTTGATGGGTCTTGGTTAAAAGAAGAAAATATCAGAATGATGTTTACTTGTGTTTCATTGGCTGTGCCAAAGGATTCAACTGTGTGGATCATGGCAAACTATGGATACCATTAAGAAGAATGTGAATTCCAGAATACTTCCTTGTATCCTCTTCATTATACTTATACATGGATCAAGAGGTAGTTATGTAAACAGAACAGGGGCATGCCTCATGACAAAATTAGACATATCCAGGGTGCAGTAGAGCACTGATGAAATACATAATTATCCTCTAGTTCTTTAACATTTCCTCCTCCCACTATTATGGCCTTAGTTTTACCTCACTAATCTTGCTAGACTTGCATATGTACATTGGTATCATCAAGGTCTTTCAATGCATGAAATTCAAGATAGATAACCCCCTCAGAAATCTCAAGAAGACAGAAACAGACTGATGGTTGGGTGGACATGGGAGAGGGGGGTAAGAGGGGAGGGGAACTGTGATCCAATAAGCCATAGACAGGGGAATAGCAAAGGATCTAAAATCAATGGTGAGGAAGGTGTAGGGTCCCTGGTGATAAACCCTCAGAAACAGTAATGGGAGTAATGATTCCCTGAGGGTACAGGAAGAGAGGGCGGGAAAGGGAGAAAGGGAATACTGATAGCAATGATGATTGTGTAACTCCAGACTAGGAAAATGAACATCAGAATTTTAAGTGAATGGATATAATGGATGCTCTAAGTTATGACCCAAAACAACAACAACGACAATAATATATAATATATTAAGGGTTCAAGGGGATGGTAGGGTGAGGGAGGGAGGGGATTAAGAGGGGCAGATATCAAGGAATTCAAGAAGAAAGAAATGTATTGAAACTGATGATACCAACAATTGTACAACTATGCTTGATCTAATGGAGCTATGGATTGTAATTATATATGTAAGAGCTCCTAATAAAATGCTAAAAAATGGTTACCAAACAGAAAGCTCATATTACAGAATAAAATTGTTGATACCACATGCAAGTAAATTTTTGCCTAAGATCGTCCAACAATAATTGCAGCACTATATTGAAAGGGAATCACCAGAGATTCTGCTCAGATTCATAAGAGGTCATGGAACGGGGATGGCATTGTTGATGGGTCTTGGCTGAAAGAAGAGAGTACCAGAAAGATGTTCACTTGTGTTTTATTGACTATGGCAAGGCTTTCAACTGTGCGGATCATGGCAAACTATTGATAGCCTTGAGAAGAATGTGAATTCCAGAACACTTCATTGTGCTTATACTTATACACGGATCAAGAGACAGTCATGCAAACAGAACAAGGGACTGCTTCATAACAAAGTTAGAGAGATGGAAATATCACTTTCAGAAGTCTATAAATCTAGAAAGAAGATATGTTGAAAAATGAAAGCTTAACATTTTTATAATAAAGTTTTCTATGATTTTTTTAGTAATATATTTTTAAATTTACCTTTGTATATATGCATATATAGGAGCTTTGGTAATGCTCTTGTGTTAGCATCAGACTGATAATTGCATAGTTGGTAACTAAACCCTACCAAGTGATCTTCAAAAGAAAGATGAAGCCATTTTCCTAAAAGTTTCTGAGAGATGGAACCGACTTCATGGCAGTGGATTTATATATAAGTAATATTTTTCAGTTTAATACCTAAATATTCTTTGCATATCAGATATAGGGGCATTGTGTTCATTGAGTTGTACTACTATCACCATTATCCATTTTCATTTTTTTTTTCATTCTCAATAATAGGTCAGTATCCTCTAACCAATGAATCACTTCCCGAACCTCTCCCCGTGATTTTCAGTGGCACTGGCATAATTGTAGTCTTGTGATCTAGGCATAGCCTTTGAGCACCACTGTTACTGGTTCTTAAGGAGTCTCGTGTCACGTGGTTCCCAGTGGGCTAAAAAGGCTCACTTCATCCTACATATAATCTGAAATCACTATTAATGAGTTAACTAAAGCATCTCATTCCTGTATAACTCAAGGATGTTAGCCAAATTCATAACAGTCACACTGTTCTCAAC
Source organism: Echinops telfairi (assembly GCF_000313985.2). NCBI lineage: Eukaryota > Metazoa > Chordata > Mammalia > Afrosoricida > Tenrecidae > Echinops > Echinops telfairi. Next base: position 60,521,355 of record NW_022103896.1, on the reverse strand, counting down.
TAAACCTTTGAAAATATGAGACTGTTGCAGTGACAAAATATCAACTTCTGTCTAGTCAAGCAGAAAATTTGAATTATGGAGGCATGTGGTATAAACCAGGTATAAAAACAAAGTATCAAATGATAGAATTTTGCAATATAATTGTCATGCATTAATGACAATAGGCTACAAATGAAAGTCAGATGCATGAAATATTATAAATGTAATATTAATCCACGCTCTTTTCTAAATCAAAGGGAGTCATTGCATTTGAAGTAAGTTCATGTACCTTCACATATCAAAAGTGTTCACAGGCCCACTTGGAGTGACGGTGATCCTCAGGAGTCCTGTGAACCCCTGGAAATGTGTGTGTTCTTTATGAAGTCTCCCAGTCCTTCTGAAACACTGACAACCTCATTTTCATTATGGGTGTTGGCAACCAACTAATGAACTGATTTGAGAATGGGCCTGGTCTGGTAATCTAATGATACCCGTGTTGGTTCACTAATGAGGGGGAGGGAAAGGGCAACTACCCTAAAGAATTCTGGGTTTGAACTGACATCTCTCAATCAGGTCAATAGTTAGAAATGATGCCCTAACTGGAGTCTTCTCAAGCCAGGTTACTACGTTAAGGATTCATTTCTGAATTTTCATACATCTTCAAGCAGCATTCTTTAGGATAGTGCCCCTTCCCTCCCCCGCATTAGTTAATCAACTACTGCTTTTGAGAAGTGAGAAATACAAACCTCATTAGATTATTATATGAAACCAGGCTATTGTGTGAGTTAGGTAGTAACATCAAGACCAGAGATTCAAACCAACCAGCTGCTTGTTGGAAAATGATGAGGCTGACTGCACCTGTAAGATTCAGTGTTGGAAAGCATATGAGTATATTGAATCTCTGAGCTTGAATCAGCTTAATGGCAGAGGGTTTGGGTTTAGTATTGTTTCTTAGCATTAGCAATATTATTGGTGTGAACATTTTTAAAGGTTATTTGGCATAGAAGCATGAGGATGAAGTTGTTGGTATCCACCAGACCCCAATCAACAAAGGGAAAAGGGGAGTGGTGGTGGAGATGCAGATAGGGAAAGAAGGTTCAGTGAGGTAGTGTGATGCTGAGAAAATCTCTGTAAAAAAAAGAAGAGTGAGTGAAAACAATTCTATTTCTCTATGTTTTGGAGGGCGAATGCGGAAGTAAAAAATGGGGAAGTTAAAACCAAAGCTCGACTGAAGCCAGTTATCTTGTTTGTATGAAACTCATGCCACAATTTGAAATATAAGCTCCCCCTTATAAAATGTGAAATCCATGTATTTAGGAGCTTTTCCTTAGTTATTCTCTGCCGTATTTCTAGAGATGGTATGGAGCATTTCAGTCTCAAGTCACTCCAGTGTGCTCTGCCATGCCTTACAGATTTGTGTTTGCTTTTTGTGAAAATTGGAAAGGGGTATAATGTTTACATTTGGATTGAGATTGGAAGAATACAGTTACTAAGTGAGGCAGCCAAAATTCAGAACCAGGCACATGTAAAAATATTGGGTTTGCTGCATCTATATGGCATAAAATACGATTTCAAGCCAGTCTTGCATCAATCTGAGACTATAAACCCCTGTAATTTACTCTAGAGTCTCCATGTTCTCTAGCCTGTCTACACAGTCCATATATATCTATATCTATCTATCTATTGATCGATCGACCGATCGATAGATATTTTTTACCAGGTTATACCCCACTTGTCCCTGAAACTCAGTATCCCTTTACTTGTGCCTCTCTCCGTTTGGTTTAATACCCGGATTCAGTTCGCCTGTGATCATCATGCTTGCTTCATCATATATCCATCATTTAAAGCACTTGCTTACTGACCACGTTTTTCTGTTCAAATGCGCCGGAGGTACTTGGAAAGAAAGCCCTGGAAATCTTTTAGATCGCTGCTTAAATTCTAAAAGATCATTCCTCTGAAAATCCCTGAGCGCACAGTCTGCTCCAAAACACAGGGAACGCCGCGAGTTGGAGAAGACACAGTGGAGCTGGTGTTTGACTCGGTTTGAATCTCATTTTATTGTTGTTTTGGTTGTCAGGAGCCATTGAGTCAGGCCGGACGCAAAGCAACCTCAAGGACCACAGAACAAAATACCACCTGGTCCTGTGTCGTTCTCACAGTGGCTCTGAAGTTCAAGCCCACTGTTGCACCCACTGTATCAATCCATCTCACCAGCACCCTTCCTCTTTGTTTGCTGTGCCTCTACTTCACTGAGCACGGTGTCCTTATCCAGGGACCGTTGTCTCCTGACATGTCCAAATTATGTGAGAGGTGAGATGAGGTCTCTATTCTTGCCTCTAAGGATCATTCTGGCTCTACTTTTTCCAAAACAGATTGGTCTGTTGTTTGAATTTTTTTGTTGTTGCAACCCATGGGACTTTGTATATGCTTTGCCAGCATCATAATTTAAGTACATCGATTATTCTTAGTCTTCCTGGCTAAAATTTGTTTTGTTTAAAAAGATTTAATTGTGGTAAGATTCCCAACATCTGTGCAATGCCTGGCACCTAGAAGACGCAATTATATAGTAAATTTATTGAAATTAGAAAAAAAGCCATCATTCATTGGGAACTCTTACAGAAGTCATAACATTCCTTAATTCAGATAGATCAAGCATCATTGTCCAATAATTACTACAATCAGTTTCAAAACATTTTCTTTGCTCCCATCGCTGGTATGTTGCACTCCCTTCTTGGTTTGCCCACGTGTGCGAGTCAGATCAGCCACTCTCCTGCTATCCCCAAAAGGCATCTTCAGGGCTGTCATCTAGGGAGACTTCACCTCTCGAGCCGAGGCCAGCACTGCGGTCATCTCTGGGAACAAGCTGCTCCGCCCAGGAACACCTCAAGGATTGGCACACCGGAATCAGGTCTACTCTTGGTCTCCCTTCCTGTGGAGACATAAACAATAAGCTCGCTTGGGTGGATTAGTGCCCTGATCCCCTATTGCCATCTTTTTTTCTTCCTCCACCCCTCTGTGGGCCTCAAAGGCACATGAAAGGAATGGAAAAGATGCCTTTCTGCACAGGTGCCATCTGCGGCTTTATTGTTTTTGCTTTACTTATTTTTGTTTGGTGACATATGTATCATTAGGATTGGTCTGGCTCATGGCAGAGTGTCTGGTCTTTAGCCCGGGAATTCTGTGTTGTGTTCACTTTCCTTGAGGCACGTTCTGCTGTTTGGACTTGCCTCAGTGGGCTGACTCCTCTGAACATAGTATCCTCCAACTTGTTCCATGAGATGAAGTGGTTCACCTTTCATCACTGTTTTTTAGGGATGCATAATATTCCATTGTGTGTATATTACAGAGTTTTTAGATCCATCCATCTTATAGATGGAAATTTAGGCTGTTTACCCCGCCCCCCCCCTTTTTTTTGCGATAATGAGCTGTTCAGCAATGAACATTGGAGAACAGAGATCTGATCGTGGTCTGTTTCTTAATTCTTTTGAGTATATGCCCAGTAGTGGGATTCTTGGGTCGTCAGGCATCACAATTTCCAACTATTTTAGGGATCGCCAAATCGCTTTCCACAGTGACTGTACATATCTATAAGACCACCAGCAATGATTGAGAGTTCCTATCTCACCATACCCCCTCCAACATTTGTGGCTTTCTAGTTCTTCGAACTGAGCTGTCTTTGTGGGTGTTAGGAGGTATCTCAGTTGTTTCAATTTGCATTTCCCAGATGGCTAAGGATTGGGAACATTTTCTCATATGTTTATTGACCATTTGGGTTTCCTCCTCTGTGAATCTTCTGTTCAAGTCTTTTGCCCATCTCCTCGGTGGCTATTCGATTTTTTCTTGCCAGGTTGGAGGATTCTGTAGATTTTAGTAATAAGCCCTTAACTAATATGTCATTACTAAATATCTTTTCCCAGTCTGTGGGCTCTCTTATTACTCTCTTTTTATGTACTATTACTTTTGATGTACACAAGTGTTTTATATTTAGTATGTCCCACCCATGTATTTTATCTTCCTCTGGGAGTGTATCCTTCCTTAATTCTGATAGCTCATGTGATAAGGTTCTTAGCTTTGTCCCAATTTTTTCATTGATCCTGATAATTTGGGTTTTACCTGGAGGTCTGTGGCCCACTTTGAATTTGTTCTTATTTATGGAGTGAAATAAGGATTCTTACTTCATTTTTCTGGAGGTTGATGTCCAGTTTTTTCAGCACCCTTGGTTAAATAGGACATTTGTTTCCCACTTGATATTTTGGGGCCTTAACAAAGACCAGGTATCCATATGCTGCTGCTTTTACTTCTTCATTTTCTGTTCTGATCTTTTGGTTTGAGTATCTCTCACTATACCAGCACCATGTTCTTTTGACTACTGTGGCTGCATAATAAGTTTTAAAGTCTAGTAATGCAAGCCCTCCACTTTATTCATCTTGAGGAGGTTTGTTTGTTTGTGCCAATTTGGGGCTTCTTCCCTTTCCATATGAAGTCGGTAATCAGTTTTTCATTTCTTTGATAAAAGATACTAGTATTTGTATTGGGATTGAGTTGAACTTATATAATGCCTTAGATAGGATTGACATCGTTACAATATTGAGTCTTCCAATCCACGAACATGGAGTATCCTTCCATTTGTGAAGGTCCCTTTGGTTTCTTGTAACAATGTTCTGTAGTTTTCCTTGTTTAGCTCTTTTGTGTTTTTAGTTAAGTATATCTTTAGATGTTTCATGTTATGCTTGGCTATTGTGAAGGGTACTACCTTCTTGATCTCTTTTTCTGTAATCTCATCTGTTGTATATAACAATCCAATTGACTTCTGCTTATTGTTCGTGCATCTTGCCACTCTACCATTGTCCTCTGTGGCCTCCAGTACTCTTATTGTGAAGCCTTTGGGGTTCTCAGTATATAAAGTCATGCCATCTGCAAATAACAATAATTTTACTTCTTTCCCCAGATGTATACCTTTGATGTCATTCTGTTGCCTTATATTATTAGCTAGGACCTCCAGGATAAGGAATAAAAGTGGAGACAAGTGGCATCCTGGTCTGGTCCTCTTTTTCAGTGGAAATGTTTTTGTCTTTTCACCATTGATTGTTAATGCTGGCTCTTGGTTTTCATATACAGCTTGAATTATGTTGAGGTAATTACCTTCCAATCCTATCTTCTTGAAGGTCGAATGGGTGTTGACTGTTGTCAAATGCTTTTTCTGTGTTTATTGATATTGTCATGTGTTTCTTGTCCTTTTTCCTTTCAATGTCATGGGTGATGTTAATAGACTTTCATATGTTAAACTATGCCTCCATTCCTGGTAAGAATCCCACTTGGTAGTGAGGGCTTATTCTTTTTATATACTTTTGTATTCTCTTGGCCAAGATTTTGTTAAGGATTTTTGCATTGATGTTCATTAGATATATTGGCCTGTAGTTCTCGATTCTTGTGGAATCCTTGCCCAGTTTGGGTATCAGTGTCACACTGGCTTCATGGAATGTGTTTGGGAGTTTATCGTCCTTTTATATGCTTGGAAAAACTTCTGTAGAATTGGTATCAGCTCTTCCCTGAATACTTGGTAGAATTCTACTCTGAAGCCATCAGGGCCGAGACTACTTTTAGTTGGCAGTTCTTTGTAATCTTATTTCTTCTTTTACCATGGTTCTGTTCAATTTCTTGAGATAATCTGAGGAGGGTTTGTTTTTCCAGGTATTTGTTCATGTCTTCCAAGTTATTGTTATTTCTTGGAATACAATCCTTCATAGTACTGTTTAATTAGTCTTTTAAATTTCATTAGGGTCTGTTGTAATTTCACCCGTTTTATCCCTCATCCTGGATATTGACGTCTGCTCATTTCTATCATGTGTTTGCTTTGCCAATGGTTTGTGGATTTTGTTAATCCTTTCAAAGAGCCAATTTTATACTGTGTTGCTTTTCTTTACTGTTTTTCTGTTTCCCCACACATTACTGTCTGCCCCGGTTTTTATGGTTTCTTTCCTTTTGCTATTATTCTGTTGACTATTCCAGTTGCTGAAGATTTAGTGATAGGGTCTCAACTATAATCCTCTCTTCCTTTTTCATATGTGCATTTATCACTATCAAACATCCTCTGATAACTGCCTTTGTTGTATCCCATAGGTTTGGTATACTGTATTCTCATTTTCATTTGTTTCTAGAAACTTCCTAAATGTTATCTCTAATTTGGGCCAATAGCCAGTTGTTTTGAAGAAGTATGTTATTCATCCTTGTGGTGGTTACATAATCTCATGTCAACTTGTGAAGGGGTGGAGTCTAGTCTGTCAATCAGGTCATAGCCAGTAAGGCCTCTCTGTGGGCATGGTTTTCTCCTGAGGATTCTGGGAACTCCTATCTTTCTTCTGGGAGGAAGGGCACACACTGTCTCTGCTTCATCTCCCTGTGAGACATTCCTGTTGACAAGCCACATGTAGCTATGCTGATAGAGCCAGAGACCTGGAGCTGGAGGAGCCATGTGGAGATCCATGCCTGTGCTGAGATGCTTCCACCACCATTGGATCAACAAGAGTTTCTACTCACTAACCTGTGATCTTCCTGCATCCAGCATCATTGCACGTGTGCTTGAGACTGAGGAGCCATTTATAGACCTGTATCAAGCATATGGGTGAATACCAGACTTATGGACTTGATCTGGACTGGTCTGGGATGTTTTCTTAATATACAATTACTCTTTGATGTAAACCTCACTCTTACACACATGAGTGTCTCTGGATTTGTTTCTCTAGTCAACCCAGACTAACACAATCCTCCAAGCATTTGCCCTTGATTTTTAAATTTTTCTTTTGTTGATTTTCAGCTTTGTGGCATAGTGTTTGGAGAAGGAAGTTGCAGTGACTTGTATATGTTTGAATTTGCTCAAACTTGACTTGTGTCCCAGCATGTAGTCTGTTTTCGAATATGTACCATGTACACTTGAAAAGAAGGTGAATTTATTTTGAAGATGAGTGGAGAACTCTGAATGTCTGTCGTTTGAGTTGCCCAGTTGTGGAGTTTAGTTCTTCATCCTCTTTTTTTTAGTGTCCTTCCTGCTGATATATCTTTCACAGAGAGCAACGTATTGAAATCTTCTACTGTCATTGTCAATTCTGTGATTTCTTTTTTCATCTTTTGAAGAATTTGACTTACGAATTTCACAGATCTCTCATTGTGCACATATGTTTATTATGCTCACTGGCTCTTGGTCTACTGATCCTTTGAGCATTATATAGTGCCCAACTTATAGCAGTATCTCTTACACCATGAGCTCTATTTAATCAGAGATTAGAATATTGCAACTCCTGCTTTTGTTAGATTGCCATTAGCTTGGTATACTTTTTGCCAACCTTTGATCCTCAACCTGTTTTTGTCTGTGAGATTGAGATGGCTCTATGGCAGACAACAGATTGACAGGTTTTGTTTCCTAATCCACTCTGCCAGTCTTTGACTTTTAATGGGTGAGTTCAGAACATTGGCATTCAGAGTAATTACATCTACCTGTGGATTCTTTGCTGTCATCTTGTGTCTTTTGTGGTGGTTGTTTTCCTACCTCCATCCTTAGCTGTGTGTTGTGACTGTGTGGAGGAATTCATTCTTGCCTTCTATTCACTGTTGAGTCAAAGACGTGCTGGGTATATTTTTCAGTGTCTTGATTTCTAGCTAGAGTTATAATTTTTGATGGTCTCATGTTTGTGCTATGTGGATGTTATTCTTCTGTCCAAAATGAGTTGAAAAGTAATTTATTTGTGCTGTTTATATATATATATATATAATGCATCATTATAAAGATAATCATATAAGGGAGAGAAAGGAGAACCATTATCCAAAAGTAGAAGGAGAATAACGATAACCCAAGAATCTTCTACCCCAGCAAACTCTCCATCAAAATAGAGGGGAAGATAAGAGTTTTCCTTGAGCAGGAAAAATATATATATTCTCTAAATGTTTCCTGCTCAAGGAAAACTCTTATCTTCCATCAAAATAGAGGGGAAGATAAGAGTTTTCCTTGAGCAGGAAAAATATATATATTCTCTAAATTTTTCCTGCTCAAGGAAAACTCTTATCTTCCCCTCTATTTTGATGGAGAGTTTGCTGGGGTAGAAGATTCTTGGGTTATCGTTATTCTCCTTCTACTTTTGGATAATGGTTCTCCTTTCTCTCCCTTATATGATTATCTTTATAATGATGCATTTTTTTCTCTAACTGCTCTTATGATTTTCTCCTTTTCCTCAAAGTTGCATAATTTGACTATCTACCTTGGGGTGTTTTGGAGGTTCAGTCTAATTGGTGTCCTCTCTGCTTCTGGGATTATTTTCTGGTTCTCCTTCATTAAGCTGGGGAAGTTTTCTTCCGGGAATTCCCTCATTATTTTGGCTGTTGATTCCTTCATTATGTTTTGCTCCAGGATCCAAATTATTCTAATATTGTTCCTCTTTATTGTGTCTCTCATTGTTCTCCGGTATTCTTCTGCTTCTTTGATGATCTTGTTTGATTGTCTTTCACGTTTACTGAATTATGCTTGACTATCTTCAAGGGCAGTGATAGGATTCTCTGGCACTTGCAGCCTGTTGGCAAGGCCTTTTACCATCCTCTTCACTTCTGCTTCTTTGTCCCTTATCTCTTGTATTTCCCTTCAGAAAGTAGACTCTATCCTCTCTATTTTGTCTTCCTTCTTCTGTAGTAATTACCTCGTATCCTGAATGACTCTAAGCAGCTTTCTGAAGATTTCTTCCTGTGGTGGTTCAAAGTCTGCGTCTTCGCTATACATCTCTAAGTTCAGATCCTCTTCAAAATTGTGGTTTGTTTATCTTGCTTTCTTGTAATTACTGCTGATGTGAGTTACAGCTTTCAAGGAATGTTGTTGTCAGTGGGCGCGTGTGATCAGTAAGTGTGATGTGTATGGCCCAGTGGACAGAGTTGGCTGTGTTGGTGTGTGGCCCAAGTGTCATTGGGGTGTGGGTTGAAGTGGCCAGGGCCTCAAGCAGTGGGGTGGGCCACTGCCTTGGGTCACTGGCTGTACTGGCTGTCTGGTCATCTCAGGTTGAGCTGGCCAGGGGACACCAGCTACTGGCTTCAGGCTGCATAGTTGGTGCTATCAGGGAGGTGGGACCAGTTGTGGTCACAAGCCCTGGGTGGCACCAGTGGCCATGACCATGTGGTCTTCGTTGGCTGGATCACCAGGCCACTCGGTTCCACAGGCAATGCAGGTGGTGGGGGGTGTAGGAGTGGGGGTAGTGCAGTGCACCACAGCTACGGATCTCCAGAAAAAGTGGGCAGGCGGGCCACAGGTGTGAATGGCAGCACCCTGCAGCAGGCAAGGCCACAGGTCAAGAGTGGTGGCAGGTGGGCATCCCAAGCCATGGTGGGTGGACCGCTGGCCGTGTTCCATGGCAGGTGGACTGATGTGGCCCTTGCACCAGGTCACACAACCCATAAGCTTGGCAGTTTGTGTAGGGATGGTTGGCTCACATGCTGGGACAGACCCTTTGTGTGCCACAAGGCCCATCTGGATGTCGTGGACCTCCCTCATAGTCTCCCACTCCCTAAACCCATCAATTTCCCATGGAGCTCCCAATGTGTTTACCTGTACTTTGCCACCATCTTCCAAGAAGTCTCCCTATTTCAAGTTACCTGAAATTTTAATTAATCTCAATAAGCTTATATGGATAACTCATTTTTCATACCAGCTTATTTTTTTCCTCCTTGATCAAGACAATATAAAACTTAGTAGGTAAATTTGAACCCAATATTGGGAGTATACTATGGCATCGAATGCTTTTTTCTCCCTCAAATTACTAGTATTGAACATGATATTTAATGTCTTTGAATTTAGGAGATTTTTTATTGTGTCTTTAGTTTAATATCAATCTGCAAAGCTATGCAAGCACATAGCAAATATACTGGCATATGTTTTGAATGCCTATCTTAGGTTTATTTTTTAAGCATGAAATGGTGAATTATGTAAAATTATAACATTCATATTTTCATTGAACAGTGATAAAACCTATTCTCTGGGAAATGTGGTAATTAGGCAAGTGTGAGAAATAATAGAGATATTATTTAGCCTATGAAGTAGTGAAAAGTCATAGAGTTTGAAGAGAAAAAAATTAATTTTTGGCTTATTTTCCCCTTGGTTGTCTGACCTTGATATATTTACGTCATTTCATGATTATTGGTTTATTTTCTGTAAAGTTTAGAAGCTGCAAGATTTATAAGGGATGTTAAAAATAATGCCATAAAACCCTTTATTTTCATCTTCCAATTAGTGGAAAATTTTCTGGTTTCAACATTTCTGTAGATAGGCCAGGAAGTCTCAGAGTACTTGTGATAAATTTAATAGCCAGTGCATTTTGCCCTACTAAAAATATAGGTATAATTTCCCTAAAACATGACATCTAGTGATATCCATTCAGGGAGTATGGAGCTTGCATTAACTTTGTCTAGAGAATTTGGAGTTTATCCTGAGAAAAAACCCCGAGCCCTTGGAATTCACTGTGTAGTTGATGTGCTACCTAAAAGACCTATCAAGGAGCTCTGATGGCCTGGTGCTTTTTAAACCATTAGCCCTTCAGTGGGGGAAAGATAAGGCTTTTTGCTCCCTGACAGATTTATAGTGTTAGAAAGCCACCAGAGCTGCTCTCCTCTGTCCTATAAGGTCGCTGTGAATCAGGAGCAACCAGTTCCTCAAAAAGGACATCATACATGGTAAGATGGAAGGGCATGGAAGAGGCGAAGACCCTCGACAAGGTGGATTGATACAGTGCCTGCAGCAATGGACTCAAATATAATAACAATTGTGAGGACGGCGTGGGACCAGAGTATGCTCCGTTCTGTTGTGTATAAGGGTTGCTATAAGTCAGAACCAAGTCGATGGCACCTTAAAACAACCACAAAAATAAATTTGTAATTGTAAATTTCAGGACTTTTGGTGAGATTTGTGATTTTGTTCCAAACAATTATTGAACTTGAGAGAACATGTCAGCAGTGAGAGGGCCTGGGAACTCCCAAGCTGGCAGCTGGCGGTCTAAAGGAGCAATTGGAAACCCCCTGAGTCCGAAGCCAGCAGAGGAGAAGCGAGAGGAGTCCTGAGACCTCCGGGCCTGCCGCTGACATCTGAAGGCTTGGGCCAATTTGGCAACCTGTAGGACTATGTTCTTGACTGTATGAGGTTTGACCTAGTGCTGAGTGTTTGGGGCTGGAGAAAGATGTGTGCTTGGCAGTTAGTGTCAGAACAGACGTGAAGAGTGGGGATCGTGGCTTAGTTTCCTGTTTCTCATGCAGAGAGCCAGGGAAGTGTCCAAGGAATACGCAGGCCAGGTGTGCTGGCCAGTGCCTCATTGTCACCAACTGTAGTCACCACTTACAGCTGCAGAATCTGAAACCAATGTGAGAGAATTTTGGACTGCAGCTATAGAGTTTGTCTTTCCTTGAGAAGGGGAAAAATCATGGCGTGTAACAATATTAGCTAAGCAGTTGCTGTTGCATAGATTTTGACTCATGGGGCCACAAATTATGTCAGAGTAGAACTCTGCTCCACAGGATTTTTAATTGGGTGTTTTTCAAAGCCAGATGACCAGATCACATATAGGTGACCTAACTTCCAATCTGTCCATTAGCAGCCTAACGTGTTAACCATTTGTGTCACCAGGCTCTCCCTAGCAACAATAGTAAATTTATGTGCATCCACAAGTAGCCTTAACTCCCTGGAAAATGTCTCTAATGTATTTGCTATATAGATCATAGTCTGGCAAAAAACAGCCTAGTAGTCAAATTGGCCTGCCATTTGTTTATGCAAAGTTTTATTAGAACCCAACCATAGGCATTCGTTTTCTCTTATTTATCATTGCTTTCATGCTACAAAGGTAGAATTGAGTGTAAAAGAGATCTTATGTCTAAAATATATACCAACTTGAATTACAAAGTCTCTTCAATTGAGGCTGAACCCTACATTTAGATGAAATATTACATGAAACTTATAAAATCTATTTTTAAATTTTAAAATAACTTTTATTGTATATTTCTTAAAATAAGTATTAACATAATTTATTTGTTCATCATTTAGAAATAATTTTGACCCTCTTTTGTTTTGTCAAACAACTATATTTGTTAAACTTTTAACGTCATGGTTATAGTGTGTTGTTATTTTGTTGTGGTGTTGAAGTGGTGGGTGAGTGTGAATACTTAACATGTTTTCCTTTGTTTGCTTTGGTGATTTGGCACTGCAGTATTAGAGTTGGAATGAACAGCTCTGGGTACAAAATTAAAATGGTATCCAGATGGTCTTGTAGCAAGAAATAATGACACACTGTGTTTTATTTGGTTTTCTTTATTTGAAAAATAACAAACAGCTCTATTTTTCCCCAAGTAGAAAAGCATGATTCATTCATTGTTATGGCATCTATCTTAGATTTATTGAACACTTATTATTTGCTGATAACAAAAGGCCAAAATGTAAAAATAAATCCATTACCATTAACTTGAATGGAAAATCTGTAACCTTACAGAAGTACATGATCCTGTGTTTCTTCCACGGGTCAGGCTGGTGGATTCCAACCCCCAGCTTTTCAATCAGCAGGCACTTGACCGGTAGGATACATTGAAAGAGCCCAGTCGGTGCAATGATTGAGATCTTGTCTGCTAACTGACTCCACATGCTTAGAAAGACACATGGAACATTGGGTTTAGAGTAGAACCCTCAGCTTTCTACAAATAGCCTTAGGTTCTTTCAACTACAATCTCCCATGAATATTTATCCAAAATCAGTTTCAGAGAATAATGTGAAGTGTATTAAAGTGCTCAGGTGCTGTAGTGAGTTAAAACATTGGGCTGTAACTGAAAGGTTGGCAGTTCAAACCCACCAGCCACTCTAGTGAGAAAACGGAGGTGATCTGTTTCCAAAGTCTCCTAATATAATGGATATTGACAAGCCTAAATAAAAGTATGGCCTGGTCAATGAATCTTTGTTTAGAAAATGAATCTTTCTTGGAAGCATTAATTTTGTAAGGTGTATATTCCTGACTGTCAGGCTAACTTTGATTATGTTCTTTTGAGTGTGGAACCTTCTGGGATGCTATTTCTGTGGATTTTTATGCCGAGTAAAACATGCTGTGGGATGTGGACATTCTTTGCCACGGATCAGGACTTACTAAATAGAACAGGGAACCTGCTCCATTTCCATCTCATGCTTACCTATTGTGTACAGGGAAAACATTCTGCTGCACCATTGAGTGTGGGGCTGCTCAGATGGAAGAAAATGAACATTTACTAGACATCCTCTTGAAAGACCAAATCATCTCATCCTAAAGGGAACACAGAGAGGGAGAGATCTGGAGCTGAAGATGTATTGCCTGGTGATAATAAATCTGAAACCGAACCAATTGCCATCAAGTAGGTTGTGACTCCTCATGATCCCAAGAATAGGAATGTGCTCCCGAGTGCTCAAGTGGCTACTTTGGTTCTTTGGGGGGAAGTAGATTGCTAGGACTTTCTTCTATAGTATTTTTGGGTGAACTCAATCTCCAATTTTTCAGTTAACAGACACTATTGGCACAACCCAGGGACTCATTTGGTGATAATAAGGGTAACCTTATTGACCCTCTGTCCACCCCTACCCCCCACAAAAAGTCAACACACTGAAGTATAAAGAGATCCATATGTTGGAGAGAATAATTGGAAGAAGGTAGACGCCAATGAATCACCAGCTGAAGAAAATGACATTCCTTAGTCCCAGAACCATCATATTTGTTTTGGGGAAAAATTAAAAAGTAAGGAATTAGGCAATGGACCAGCTAGTAAAGCATTAGTTTAAAAGATGTTTTCCATTTGCCAGTCATGCTTAAAATACAATTTTAGTTTCTTACTTATGTTAACCATCTTAAAATCACTTATTTTTATAAATTATATTCATGGGTTGGATAAAATAACCACTCAAAGAGCTAAGAATAGTGAATCAGGCAAACAAGGCAATATTCTAGTCCCCACACAGACTTGAAGTTTGAACTCCTCAGTTATTCCAGGAGAGAGAGATGTGGTGGTCTGCTCTCCTGAAGACTCCCAGCTGTGGAGACCCCAGAGGGCATTCTTTGTCCTAACAGGTTGCCCCGAATCTGAATTTCCTTGATAGGAAAAGGTTGTTTTGATTTTTATTTTTGTATTTCACATCGACTTTTCGGAGGATACACATAAAAAATTGACGATTTTCTTCCCAGAAGCCATCCTTAATGATTAAGTATAGCCAGGGAGGCTTATTGAGTAAGTATGCACCATATTGTTTAAACTATGAGGCCACTACTATATCTACGACTTAATTGGCATCCTTTTTTTATGTTTCCCTCCCGTGTAATTGAAACTCCTTATGTCAGAAGGTCTCTTGGTAATAGACTATTTGTTTTCAAGAAACAAGAGATTGAGGTGGGCTGTAAAGTCTAAGTCTTACTACATTTACCCAATATGCAACTGGATCCAACATTAGTTACTGGGCAAGGGCAGATTATATTAGCCCATCTGCTACACCTAAAATGACATGGAAAATTAACAAACTTAATAAGTGATACATTTCAATCAACTATTCTCAATGAAATAAGTGTAGTTTGGTATTTGTCTATAGATTCCTTTACTGACATTTCTCTTATAGATCAACTAAGTATTGTTTTAAGATATGTGCCTCCAACAGAAGGAAAATTTGCTGAATGATAGATCACATTCACTAGTTTAAGAAGTCCCATGATTGTTATTGTTAGGTACCATCAAGTCAGTTCTGATTTATAGAGACTCGATGTGCAACAGAATGAAACATAACCCAGTCCTGCAGCATCCTCACAATTGTTCTTACGTTTGAGCCCATTGTTGCACCCACTGCATCCGTTCATCTTGTCAAAGGTCTTCCTCTTTTGCTCCGCCTCATTACTTTACTAAACACAATGCCCTTTTCCAGGGACTGCTCTCTTCTGACAATATGCCCAATGTATGTGAAATGAAATCTTGCTATCCTTACCCATAGGGAGCACTTTGATTATGCTTCCTCCAAGATGGATTTGTTTCTTTTTCATATTGGTGAAGAAATTGCAAGCCAAGCACCTAACTATTTATGTGAACTTCGAAAAATTGATCTTTCTACTTTCAGAGGCCAGTTCTATTATAATGTTACCAATATTTCAGGTCATTATACAGGCATGCAACAGAAATTGTAGAACATAATAAATATGCAGGATAAATATGCAGGACAAAGAGCTGTTATCTGAAATAGGTTGATCTTTTTTCTATTATTGTTTTTCAACACATTACCCCCTTCTATTTATTAGTAGACAGTTTTACACACATGTTCAGGAAAAGACTGAGTGTGTTAGTCTGGGTAAACTAGAGAAACAAATCCAGGGAGACAAATATGTGTATAAGAAAGAGTTTTTATATAAAAGAGTAAGTGAATCTTGAGAAAACATCCCAACCCAGTCCAGTCCTCACCCATAAATCTGATATTAGCCCATATGTCCAATACTAATCTATAAAGTCCTCTTCAGACTCATGAAAAACATGCAATGATGCTGAGTGCAGGAAGATGACAGAACAGTGGGTAGAAAGTCTTTGGATCTAGCTGTAAGCATTGTAAGCATCTCAGTGCTGGCAGGGTTCTCTCCGTGGTTCCAACACTTCCCAGAGCACGAGGTCTATCAGCGTAGTGCCATGTGTCTTGTCAGTAGAAAGTCTTCAAGGGAGTGAACAGAGAGAGAGAAGGTGTCTTCCATCTCCCAGGAGGAAATACAGGCATTCCCAGAATTCTCAGGAGAAGGCCATGCCCACACAGAGGCCTCATTGGCTATGATCTGATTGACAGACTAGACTCCACCCATTCACTCTTAATCCTCTCAAGTTCCAATTTGACACAGGATTATTTAACTACCACACTGACTATCAAAATGTCTTTCTAATACACGCTGGACATTACATGCTGTAGCTGTAAGTGTACAGAAATGACATGAACACCACATCAGACTTCCTTTAGCTTTACTAGAAGGAAGGAGAATCCAAGCATGATTCATATGAGTCACAGTTCATCAATGCCTCCAAACTTCTTTATTCTGATACCAACTGTTTCTTCCTGGCACTTTACTTCTCTTATGGAGTTGATAACCAGCTGTAATGGTCACACACAACTCAAAGATGATACTTATAATTAAGATATTTATTAGGTATATTAACAGGTTACAAGTCAGGATCAGAAGTGTTAGGGATACAGTTATGTTGTCCTCAGTGCCTCTTTACTGTCATATCCATTGGGGCATGTCTCTCACTGGTCCTCAGCCTCACCTATGCAGCCCCTTGGCGGTCTCTACTATGCTCCTTTACAAAGTGTTGCAAAGCTCTTTTGGTGCTGCAGAATGCAAGCTAGTCAGATGCCCAAAGGCACTCAGCTTTACTCTTTCTCTGGGTCTAGAAACTTGCCTCTCTGTGGTCTCTGCTGCCAAGGCTGATTCTCTGTGCAAGGATCTCGTTGTGCTTCAATTGTGTTTCTTTTTTCTGGATGGTGTGGGAGCCTCTTAGTTCCTGCTTCTGAAATAGCTATCTCAGGAGAAGAGCAAAATTCACATATCCTCACATTTGAGTTCACTACATCTGACCATCTATATCTTCCAAGGCTGATTGCTGCATAGCAGGGTTTATATATACCTCCACCCTCCCTCTTTATTAACTCTAGTTTGATACCAACCATTCCACCCATCACACTCTGCTTTCCCAAACCTCTCCTAGGTTTTATAAATCATTACAATCACCACATAGAGCTCACACATGATGCTCGCATTTATGGGGTTTATGAAGGGAATGTACAGGTTAATAGTCAAGTGAGAAATGCTCAGGAGTTTCTTCCCCGCTATGTCAACAGACAAGCTTCTCTCTGGCCTTCAGCTTCTTGACTTTTCCTTTGCCCTACTCAGGCAATGTTCCTGAGTTCTTTAAGTACTGCCAATGGATACCTAAAGGTTATACCACTTCACTCTAAGCCTTAACCCGACGACATTCAGCTCCAGCTCCGTGGGTCAGTAATCCCAGCTCCCCCAATTAAGTGTCCAGAGGCACCCTACTCCACAAGCCGAACTTCTACCCTAAGGCACCCAGCGTTACTTGCTCAGTGGACTGCTAAGTCCACCACTCTGTCTCTGTCTCATGCTCTGGATTCTGCTGCTCCTCTGATGTCAAAGCTGGATCAAAGTGTCCTGGATCATGAAGGTTCAATTCACAGAGATCTCAGAGTCTAAAGTATGCACACTACTTCCAGCACTTCTCTCTTGCCGGTAGTCATATCCCCATCCCCCACCCCTTCCTGTATCTGAGAAGATTATTTTATACCCAGCAGAATGTGAATCACAATTTTACGGTGTTAAGAATCACTAACAGCTGAATCATGTAATTCACACATCTCTTGCAACTCCCACCCCCCACTTTCTTACCCATACCCATTAGGAAAATAAAGGTTGTTTGGTGGGAGTAACAAAGACTATGGCTAGAAGAGACATATTAAATAATTCACTGCATTGCTACACTTAATTTGCATAGTTTCACCCAGTCCTTTCATGGGAGTTACAAAGGCTATGTATAGAAGAGTGATATCCAGTAATTTTATTTCATGGCAGATTGTGATCCTAGAATTATACACACATATTCGAAATGCTTTGAAAAGTATTGCTGAAGATCAGACACAAAAATGGAGATGCCAAAAGAGAAGGTGAAAGAACAAAATGCAAATATGTCTGCTGTTGTTAGGTGCCATCGAGTTGGTTAGGGCCCACAAGGATGCTAGGGACAACAGAAGGAAACACTGGCCCATTCGATGACAGCCTCATTCTTGTCCTGATACTTGAACCTGGATTTGAGGCCACTGTGTCAGTCCCTCTTGTTGAGGGCCTTCTTGTTCACTCCCCTCTGTTTTACCAAGCACGATGCCCTCCTGACAACATGTCCAAAACACATGAAACAAAATCTCACCATCCTTGTGTCTAAGAAGGATTCTGCCATATTCTGTTCAAGACAGGCTTGTTTATTCTTTTGGCAGTCTATGGTAATTTCAATATTCTTTGCTACCACTATAATTTAAGCACATGGATTCTCTTTTGGTCTTTCAGCTTTCAGGTGCATAAGAGATGATTGAAAATGCCAGGGCTTGCATCACTTGCATCTTTGTCTTCAAAGTAACCTCCCTGCTTTCCAATACTCTAAAGAGGTCTTGTGCAGCAGATAGACCAATGCAGTGCATCGGTTGATATCCTGACTGCTGCTTCTATGAGCATTGGTTGTGAGTCTGAGCCAGACAGCATCCTTGACAACATCAATCTTTTCTCCGTTTATCATGATGTCACCTATTGGTCCAGTTGTGAGGATTGGTCTTATTTGCAACGAGTTGTAATCCACACTAAAGGCTGCAATTCTTGATCTTTATCAGCAAGTACTTCAAGTCCTCCTCACTTTAAGCAACCAAGGTGTGTCACCTGCATACTGCAGGTTGTTAATACTCACTGCCATTGAGTCAATACTGACTTATGTGAACCTCCTGTGGGCTTCTGACACTGTAACTGTTTATGGGAGTAGAAAGTCCAGTCTTTCACCAATGTGGTTTTTCATAAGCTTTCCTCCAAACCTGATGTCACATTCTTCTTCATATAATCCAGCTTTTCTGATTATTTGCTCTTTGAACCGGTTGAAGAAATGTGGTAAGAAGATACTACCCTGACAAACCATTTCTGACAAACTTTAGAGAACACACAATGACTGTGAAAGTGAAAACTTATCAACGCTCTCATTAGTCAACATTTTAAAGATATAACAACACTGAAAAAATTATCAGGCAATGCCTCTAATGGTTCAGACCCACCCAGAAGAGAGTCTTGATATGGGATACCCTTTGGGGGCACTTAAACAACATACCACAAGCCCGGTAACAATTGGGATACAAAGATAATGGCTAGCTAGTCATGGGACAGCTTCTCTCATCCCTTCCTTTATGATGTCTTGGTCCTGCCGTGGAGGGCATGGTGTAAGGATAGGATGTCATGAGGTCATGGGCAGGCAAAAGGGGGGTGGCTGAGGGCCTGGGAAATTATTGGAGAGGATGAGAAGTAGGGTACAAAGAATGGGCCATATGAGGCTGCAAGTTGAGAGTACACAGAAGACAAGATGGACCTTTGTCTAGAGTGGGTAACAGAAGAAATCTGATGGTGGGAAGCGTCTAATGACCATTACCACCACGCATTTCCACCCAACTCCCACCAGACTCTGCAGTGGTGGCAAAGGTGTGGTAGAGAAGGGAGGCTGCCAAGCCACACACAAGTCAAAATATACTGGGGGTGGGGGGGTAATGGCCAGTAAGTAACTGGGAAAGCTAATCACCAGCACTGAAGGTGGGCACTGTTCCTGACTATCACTTAACGACAATTACACACAGCAATCTAGACTTTGAAGCCTAACCATATTTATGAGTGGGGTGTATTTATGTTGTTTATGTGGAATGAAATATTGCACCACTTTCATTGAACAAGTCAAGCTCTTCAAGATTCAGAAGTAAATTTAAAGATCTCTACATGCCATTTAGAGTTTATATACATCGTTTAAGATACAATTTTGAAAAATTTGAAAACACAACAAAACAAATACAGTCAAACACTAATTATCAAGCACTTCATTGCTGCAAAAAATAAAAAGAAATAATTTAAATTCTAACATGTTAGTGATGAAAGATCTATCTAAAAATAAATTACAGTATATTTTTGTAATACTTGTTTTCTGATTATTAAATTTTCTATCATTATATGGTTTTATGTGTTCACTTATAATTACAGAATTTATTGTGAAACATGCATCAAAATTGAAGTATGCACCATTTGAAGCAAAATTGGTAGAAGGCAATTTTTTTACTGTGAGAAACAACAGATTTTTTACATTAATTGTTGAAATAGCTACGATCACTAGCTCATTTTTAAAATTGTAGAATTTGTGTGTAAAATGGGTATGAGATGGGGGGCCTCAAATGACTGCCTTCAGGTCACAAGGCTGTTCATCACGGTCAGACATGCCTCTATTCTCAATTTTTTTCTGTGCACCCCCCACACCTTATTCTGACACCAATATCCCTTCCATTGGACTCTCTGCCTGCCAGTAGGTTTCTATAATTCATTGCAGTGTTCCTACAGAACTCACAGAGATGATCACAATCTTTGGATTTATTAGTGAAATTAACAAGTTACAAATCAGGTGAGAAGTATTCAGGATATCAACAATCTCCTCTCTGCTGTGCCTCAAGCAAGACTCTCTCTGGCCCTCAATTTCTTGGCCTGGCCTTTGCTGTTCTTGGGCAGTGTTACAAAGCTCTTTTAGAGCTACCACTAAATACTCAAAAAGTTTGTCATTCTACTGGCAGTCCCCACCAGAGGCACTCACTTTCAGCTCCATGGGTTGATAAGTCCAGTTCCTCCAATTAAGTGCACGGGACTCCAGGAGCCTTCTTTCTGTCCCTAAGCACTCTTTGCTTGCTCTGTGGGCTGGGAAGTCCACCGCTCTGTATTATACTCTGTCTCCCAGTTCTGTGGTTGCTGCTTCTCTGGTGTCAAAGCTATTTCCTGGATCAAGAGATTCAAATGCCAGGAATCTCCAGGTCCTAAGGACACACTCTACTCTTGGCTAGAAATTTATAGAAGAATAATATAAATAGATACAAGAGTGAGCAAAACAAGGGGAAAAGTTCATGTATGTATATGTTTATAATTTATGAAATATTGGGGGTTGGAAAGTTTGAAAGCATATTTCCCATATGCTTGTATTATTTTCAGTAATAATCAAATATAAAGTGCTTTGATGCTGGCATTTCTTGCTCCTCCTAAAGAATACCAACAGAAGTTGGTTTCACCCAACCACCTCAGGATGGCCATATGCTAAACCAACCTCGTCAGTCCCCATTGATTTTACAGTGTAGCCTTAGGCACTTTAATTGAAAATAAATAATCGAACACACATATGCATTACCAGGGAGAACATCAAGAAAATATAAATGAAAATTATGCCAATTAATTCTCAGGATATGTATAAATTGCATTTAAAATTGCTTGTATAAAAATACCCAATCTCATCGTTTAAAATTACAGTCATTGGGAGATTTCATTTTAGGCTCATACAATGCCAATTACAAAGTTATGATAGATATTATAGTTCGATGATGGATGAACTCAGGAGGACTATTTTGTGAGTTTTTAAACATCCTTAATCCAATATTCCTAGGGAAAAAACTACATATACATACAAGTCATGGAATGGTTATCACACTTTTATAGAAATAAATCATTGAGATAATTGGTATTAATCATGATATAATTAATAGTGACCTGATAAAAAGTTGTTTTCAAAAAATATTTAAGAATTTACAGTTAATTCATTTAATAGCTTAGGGTAATAAAATGCTAAATGAAAATCAAATGCAAACTTGAGTGTACATGGTTGCAAATTTGGAAATTTATACCTAATATGATATATAGCATATATCTGAGTGAATTTGTAGATGGTGTTAGGAGCTGTTGAGTTGGTTCTGACTCATAATTATCCAATGCATAGCAGAATGAAATACTGCCCAGTGTCTTCCTCAGAGTGGTTTCTATGTTCATTGTTGCAGCCACCATATCAGTCCGTTTCACTGAGGCTCGTCCTTTTCTTATGACCATCTACCACCCATGTGTTCATCTCTAGGGACATGTCCCACTTGATGAGCTCTTCACAGTGTATGAAATGAAGCCTTGCCATTCTTGCTTCTTCGGAGCATTCTGATTGCACTTCTCCCACAACAGAATTTTCATTCCACCTGAAGCCCATAGTGTGTCCAGTATTCTTTGCCAGCACCATCACTCAAATGTATCATTTCTTCCCCTGTCTTCCTTATTCATCATCCAGCTTTCTCATCATACAAGGTGGTTGAAAACCCTACCACTTGGTCAGGTGCACTTCATCCTCAAGGAGATATAACAGATGTCAGCACTTGATAGAAATATTTTCAGTAGATTTTCCCGGGGCTTGATGTCCTGACTCCTGCTTATATGAATGTGGATTGTGTGTTCATGTAAAACGAAATTCTCGATGACTCAAACTTTTCAATTTATTGTGCTGTGACTGATAACTGGCTTAATGTTCCAGTTGTGAAGATTTTTGTTTTCATTATGTTGAAGTGTAAACAAAACTGGAAGCCATAATCTCTGAGCTTCATAAGTAAGCATTTGACATCGTCTTTGCTTTCAGAAAGCAAGATGGGTCCTCTGTAAATCGGGGTTACTAATGAATCATCCTCACACGGTACTGCTCACAAAGTATGAAACCTGACAGAACACTGGTGAGAATCATCTGGGAATTTTTGTTAAAATTTAAATTCTGCGTGGAAAAGCAAATTCTCATCAGGGGGTTGAGCCATAATCAGATAATCCAAATCACTTGTAGTGGTGGGCCTAACAATCTAAAATAACATTTGAGTTATGTATATGATTATTCCTATTGTTGTTAGTTACTTTTGAGTTGGTTCCAACCATAGACTTAATGACATTTTAAATCAACACTTTCTCTTACTTTCATGGCATTCATATTTATTTGTCAAGAGACAAGTCTTTTGGGTATATTACATTTCTACAAATCTTGCATTTGCTTCTTTTATTCCAGATTTTTATTCAAAGATTTTTGTATAGCAAACAAAATTTGATATAGAAAATTCCCCTCTTGAGTAAAGGTGATGTTTGCTTACAATCTGTTTTGATAATAATAAATATGTTTCCTAAGCTCAGAATTCTTTGGCTGTAAAGAAATCCACTTAATGTGCATCATTTTCTCTGTGTCACCACCAGGAGACATGGGGAGCAAGGGGAATTTATACAGATATAATGTTTATGCTGCTTCCCATGCTGTGGATGATAAAGTCCTTTGTTTCTGCCCCAAGTATCTTATGTCTGCTATGAAACTAGATCAAGGAAACTTGCCGGCTAACAGTGAGGTAAAATCTTAGACTCTTCAAAATGCTAGGAATTATACAACTAAAATAAAAAGCTGAGTAATTTATCAGATAAAAAAATTGAAAATGCAATGGTGGTGCTTTGAATGAAACAGAAAAAACGAGATATTTGAGCATTAAACTCCCATTAAAGTGAAACACTAAGCAGATTGGATCAATCCTACCACCAGCTTCCTGGCCTGCAACATTACCTGTAACAGAAATACTTTTTCCATACCTCCTTGAAACAGAAGGGAAAAACTACAATAAGCAGGTCAGATGAAGGTGAATTTAAAGCGATTTCACAATCGGAATCTAGAGAGTAGACTCCTGTTGGAGCGCCCCTCCAATAGCTGCACAGCGAGGAATGCAGGCAGTGCCGTTGGATCGTTCTCTTTTCCCATTTTGAACATTTTACCCTCCTTTTTGTTAAGTATAGCTTTTTTTGTAATCATCCCAAGAGGACATTGGTGTAGGGAAACAGAAAGGAAACTCTATTGGGCAATTAAGGTTGTAAACTAACATTATACCCTTTAGACATAGTGGCATTCTAATCCAACACTTTCTCTCGCTTTCCTGCATCCATGAATCCCAGCCCCCACCTCTGATTATGAGTGTCACCGCGCATCTAAAAGTTCCATGGTGACAGTCAATGAGCCATCTCTAGACCTATGCCTGCAGCTCCCTCACTTCCTAGAAACCCAGAAGCCCTCCCTCCTATTGGCCTTTCGGAATGAACTGAGATAACGCGTAGGAAACATGCAAGCTGGCCTTTGCAGAAAACCCTAGGACAGCTTCTGCTCCTTCCGTTTTCATTCTTGATTCACACAACAGCCTACTGTGCTTCTCAACCCACGTGGGGTATATATCCTGAGAACCGCCTTAAAGACTTGATTGACGGTGAATCAAGCACCCCTCTGTCACCTATGTGGACATGGAGTACGGAGTATGGATCAGGGTGCCCAAGAGCCCCTTCTGAAAGTTCCTTTAGAATCTTCTGTCCTAATGTTTTTATACCATTGGCATGGCAATATGATTCATTAAGATAACTTTATAATAGCACCTTCTTTGTAAATCCAAGGTAGTGCTTTTACCTTACTTTGAAAGGTCTTATTTATGACCTTGGAACCTCAGACAAAATCAATACTGTGCATTAATTTTTACTGTTCATGTTTAAGATTAAAATACAACAAGAACGTAGTCTTGTCTAACAAGGTGGGGGAAAGTCTGCCACATAGGTCTACCTTGTATGAGAGAGTATTGACCATTGAGCATCCTCCCATTGCCACACCTCAGTGTCTCATTGCCATCTTTCAGGGAAAGCTTCTGAAGTGAAATTTTCAACGATATATCCCCTTACTTGTTTTTCTTCCTTAGGTTTTAAATATTATTAGAGCAATGGCAACACCAAATATTTCTAATTGGAATATTCAGCAACTCTTGGGATTTGGCTTTAACTATATTTATTGCCTTTGTTAATCTGAAGGTGATAAGAAAAAGGATAAAATGAAAATAATTAAAAACTTGAAAATTAGGAAACCAATAGTATTTCTTCATGTGTATTTGTGAAAAATTGGTGTTACTTGTACTGGAAATATGAACATTTAGATAATTTGTGTTTTTATAGTCATTTTATAAATGTAAATGTTCATCATATTACATTGATGTCATGAGACACTCTGTATATGTTCATCTGATGGAAAGTGCAACAAATTTGTGATATATGACTCTTTCTTTTAAGGTTGTTATGTAATAGCAATAGCAGAAAGCCAACACAAAGCAATTGTAGATAATCACTTTCCAGATGAAAGAAAGAATATTAGCTTTTCGGTGATTATTGAAAGAAGACAAATGTATATAATAAGAACAAAGTAGTATAGGATTTAATTCCATGTGAGATTAAAATTATCACACATAAAATGGTTATTTCTTTTGAGAATCACTCTGTTTGCTATATGAAAGATAAAGATTAGAGTAACATTAGCGGAAGATTCTTGTTGAAACTTTCTCATACATCTTGATTCAGCAGTGCTATCATCATTGGTCATGGAGACCTTTTTGAGTAGCTGGTTCAAAAGTTAGAAGTTCTAGAACATTATCCTGACTGATCAGCTATATGATTTTGGACAAGGCTTTTATTCTTTTTCCAATTTGGTTTTCTAATCAGTAAATCAACTAGTTCTGAGATGTCTTCAAGCAGTATGTTTAATGGAAATGTCAGACTGCAGGGGGTCCAAGAGAGAGCCTACCACTGCAGCCAAACAAAGACCAGGTTGATTTTAAGTTTGTTCCTGCAAGAGCTTACAGAAGGAAAAGTTGCATTTCTTCTTCCAGGAGCGGATTCAAGGATCCAGTGAGAATCAAACAAGTTACCTAGCCAGAACTTTGTGGCAGGTTC
>NW_022103896.1:60492721-60495498 GCF_000313985.2 Echinops telfairi | reverse complement strand
TGACGGTGGCACAGGATGGGGCAGGGTTTTGTCCTGTTGCGCAGAGGGTTGATGTGACTAAGAACCAACTCAATGAGATCTAGCAGCAATAGTAGCCACGCTAAACAAATTTAGAAGAAGCAGAATATTATCACTCTTCTTCTTATGATTCTGTAGTAGAGTAACAGCACAGAATCTCCTTAAAACTAACACGAAAACTTTATTGAAAGTAAACAGACAGATTGAATGATGAGTTTGAATTTCAAAATGTGAAAGTCAACCCTTCAAAATGACTAAGCTGTGGTGACAATTTAAAGCAGCAGTTCTCAACCTGTGGGTTGCAACCCCTTTGGGGGTCAAACAACCTTTTCACAGGAATCGCCTGATTCATAACTGTACCAAAATTACAGTTATGAAGTAGCAACGAAATAATTTTATGGTTGGGGGGAGTCACTACAACATGAGGAACTGTATGAAAGGGTCGTGGCATTAGGAAAGATGAGAACCACTGATCTAAAGGGAGAAGAAAGAATATGAGCCACACTACTTGATAGTTACAAAATTAGAGCATCACAAAGCAGGAATTATTGAAACAGAGTTTGTACGGTGGGCCTTCCTGAATTAGGGACTCCTAACTAGCTTACAGTGCACGTGTCCTTAGATTGGCCACAGTGTAAGCATTGCAAAGGTATATGACTCAAAAGGTATTGATTGATTGTAGACCAGATCAGCTTTATCTTGAGTTCTTTTGAAAGGTAAAGGTCAGCCATCTGATTAACGACAGCAAAATGTAGATGCCAAACAACATTGTAGGTTGCTTAAGAACGCCCCAGGAAAGTGTATGTATTATTGAGATGTGGTCAATTAATATGGCTTTCTAGCCATCATTATTCAAAAAACAAAAACAACTCAATCCCAGAGACACTAAACAGCAGTTCTGCTCTGTCCTCTGGGTCACTATGAGTTAAAATTGACTCAATAATAGTGGGCTATTTCTGATATTTTTGAGCAAGAACTGTTTTAGCTAGCCTGAAGCCCATTGTTGTGCACATATTTAATTATAATGGAAAAAATGAATGAAGGATGATATATTTTTATTATGTGCTGACCGGATTATTGCTAGTCATTTTATGGGCTATCATATAGAGGTGTATATTTTCAATGCCTCTCTGAGATATACATTTTCCTTCCCATTTTACATATAAAATACTGACGTTTGAGGGGCTTAAGACACCTAGCATGCGAGCAGGATTTGGACAGAAGTGACACACTCACACCTGAATCTTCTGGGGCATGGGGGTGGAGTGCGAGTGCAGAGTGCATCCATTGCACTGTGTCCAGCGTGGTGCCACAGTGGAGCAGAGTGTGCCCGCTGCCAAACTCAAAGTCCCATGGGCCTTCCTGGTGGTTTCAGGTTTGAAGGGCTCTGAGAAAGATTCATAATTTGATGCTTTCTAAATGCTCCAACTGAGGCACGCTGATTAAACAGATCGCCTACCACCCAACCCAACCCAACCTAACCCAAACCCAAGCCAGCTACAATTCAAAGCCATATAGAAGAGTTAGAAAATGTTAGTGGATGCTTTCGTTCCCATCTTCCCCACTAGTTTTCACCAGTTGTGCCAATTTATTTTTAATTTCCCTCATTATGCTACCCACTTCGTTCTCCCTTTTCCCTCACAATAGCATTTTGATAGAGTGAGGTTCTTTGTTTGCTGAAGTGACCCAATATTTCGTTCTTGAGTAGTCTCTGCCTTTCATAGATCAACAAAATAATTTGGCAATAATCTCTTATCAAAATCTTCCACTAATCAGGATGATTGAAGAGGTTTTATTGGGCACTCTAATTTCTGGATTTTACTCTCCTGCATTTTTATAAAGATCAGATTCAGTTGCCCCAGTCAATACTATTGATGCCAGTTCTTTCCATCACACCTGGGGTTGAAAATAGCCACAGTGGTATCTCAGGGTTCATTCGTGAAGCCAAAGCAAAATAACATATCCTGCTGGAATTGTGCTTCACTTGGATTTCTAAGCCTTTGTAACAGCAGATTCAGAGATTTAGGAATAAGAAACCATTACAAAGTGTAATATAAACATACGTTAGGTCTTGAAAAGAATGTGTCCTATGCTAAAAAAGAGCACAGTATGTCTGAAGAATGTTTACTTCAAGGAGGCTGCCCTTGGGTCTTCACCTGCTAACATCCCCCTTACATACCCTGCATGACCCCAAAGGGAGAAAGACAGACTTCCTACTCCCATAAAGAGTTATGATCTCAGAAACCCACAGGGGCAGCTCTCCCCTGTCTTGTAGGGTTGCTGTGTATTGGCATTGACTTGATGGCAGTGAGTGAGTGGGTGAGTGGGTGAGTGGGTGGGTGGGCGAGTGCGCGAGCGAGTAACCCTAATTCAACATGAAATAAGACAAAGGTAGGCCCCCAAATCTTCTGATTGTTTTATTGCTTTTGATGTGAAATTGGCGGGTGATAACATTAAGATGCATAAAGCATACTGTTACCTTTACACGTCTTGCAACCCTATGAATTATAAATAGGGATTTCAAATTAAAATCAGCACAGTTCAAGTGTTTATGCCAGAGAGGGCAAACTGCTGCCCACACTTCATCTGAGGATGCTTGATGTCATCTGCTTCTCACCAGCCTGAAGACATCTCCATTACTGGCAGATGTCACCTTGCGAGCTGGGTATTGCTGGCTATTAACCAACTCAGCCCTTAGATGAGGCAGCAGCCAGAAAAAACATTGGTGAAAGCACACCATAGATACCCAACAAATGTTA
>NW_022103896.1:60484383-60492416 GCF_000313985.2 Echinops telfairi | reverse complement strand
TTTATTGTAGAAAATATCTTGTGACCAGATAACTTTCTCCTGATTGATCCAAAGTAGCCCCGGTCAAACAAAGTGAGTTTCACCGAGTCAGTGTTTCCACCCACGGGTCATTCAAAACATGGTATCTGCTTGGACCACACCCTGGGAAATTCTGATTCAGTGGCCAGCCACAGGGTAGGTTTGGGAGAACAAATTTGAAAATACTTCAGTAGAATCATGACTTGCACTTCTGCTTTAGAAGGGTTGTATTACATAAATGCAGAACACATGCTATTGCAAAACTCAGCATGTATCTCTGTATAATGCTGGATTTTTGGTGCAGTTTCACAGAGATTGGAAGAGAATTTTAATTGAGAAGATTATATCACCATGGGAACAAGAAAGCGAGTGTTCCTTCATGTCCCAGGCTTCAGAGAGGTATCCTATTGTTTATTCCAACCGGCTGCAAAGCCGTGAACACGACGGAAGTTCATTTGCTGCTTCGTGTTGCCTATGATAGACTATTGCTTGCACATTTATAATTACAGACAATACTGTGTTTGTCAAAATTATCCAATCTACACTAGATTACATTCAGTGCCAAAGAATTTTGGAGTTTATTTCTACCACATTTCAGCAATAAGGAAATTGAAGCCTGTGGCGAGGAATGGATTTGCCTAATGTCACACAGCTGGGTAAAACCTTTTTATATCTATACTATGCAATCAGTTACTTTTTTCACCTATTATTTAGAAATGAATCGATTTTCTGAAAGATATAAAGAAAAAATTTGTTAAAACACAATAGAACTATGCCAATAAACGTCAAAGAATCCAGGGTGTTCATTATACTTCATAGTTCATAATACTTTGCTAATGTTTTTTTTTTCTAATCCCCCAGTTAAAATTTTGAAATATAAAGTGTAATGTGTGTAATACAGTTCTCTACTCCTCCAGTCATGGAAAACACCATCTACCAGACACTACTCAATCACAACAGAGTATGATAACAAACTTGAAGCCATCAGTATTTCATTTCTAACTAATCAGATAAAGCTGTAACATTAATAAAGCCACAAGGGGAATACTTCGTTTAAGAATACAATTTATGTTTCTATAATCTTGCACAAACTATTCCTTAGACCGTAAACTGTGAGGGGGAAAAACAGGTATATGTGAACATCTTTGTTTTCTTATTTTGTTTTGACTTAACATTGAAAAGCCATTGAAAAGCAGGTTATAGTCTATCTATAGGTATAATGAAAAACAGATAGCAAACACCTGGAAATCACCACCCAACTTTCTAAATAGGATATTGTCATTATCCTTGACACTCTTCTCTGTCCTGCGTTTATCCTATCTTACTCTTTTTCTTTAGAGATACCAGGTGTACTACATTTGGGGCTTATTACTTTGTTTAAAAAACCTTTCTCAGATATATGAACAAGAATCTTATATGATGTGTGCTTTATAAAGTTTTTTATTGTGATTTAGGTGACAGTTTGCCAGGGGGAAAAAAAAACCACCTGAGTTTTCCACCCCACAATTCATACACACTTGGTTTTGTGACATTGATTGCAGTTTTGACAATGTAGCCTCATTCTTTCTGCTTCCTCCCTGTGTTTACAATGTCCATTTATCCTTTGCTGTCCTTTTTTTTTTCCCATATAAACTTTATACCAGGGCAAACGCTGCCTCCCCCGCCCCCTTAAAAACAAAGAAACTCTTCCTGGTTCATTTTTCTGAGGAGGACATACTTCCCTGGTGCTCCAGCTCACCTGGAGGCCTGTCTATTGGTAGGCTGAGAGTCGAGTGGTAGAGTTGAGTTCACTTCCAAGCTTGAAGGGTGTCTAACTGTCATATCTGGATGGTTCTTCTAATTTCTATCAGACCAGCAAGCCTTGTCTGCTTTATGGCTTGAGTTTTAGTCCACGTTTTTCTCCCGCTCTATCCAGGACCTCCTAAAGAGACCCCTGTCCGAAATATTGGCAGTGGTAGCAGAGAAACTTCTAGTTCTTTTGGTTTCTGTGTAGTGGAGGCTGTGCTTCAAGTAGTTCCCTTGTCCATTGGACTAATTATTTCTACATACCTTTGATTTTGTTCACTTCTTTATGCTCCGGACAAGAAAGGATCAACAGTTACGCGTTATGATTGCTCACAAATTGCTAAGAGTGCAGCCACTGCTCATCTTTCTAGTGTAAGTGAGGCTTTTCTAAATGCTTGGCATGTCTCTTGATGTCCATTTGGAAATTTTTTGAAGATCTATTAACCTAGAAGCAGAATGTCTAGGTCATGGAAAATTTACACTTCCTTTTTGCTAGATATTAATCATTTTAAGACAAATTATAGCAATTTTCACAGTCATCAAATCTGCCTAAGATTTTCTATCATAATTGAAGTTAGACGTTGATATAGTTTATTATGCCAGCCTGGCCGATAAATACAAGTAGGATTAACTGAAAGGCGGAGAGATAATGGCTCTGTGAGCCTTGCCTTTCTTGTCTCTTGTTCTTTCTTTGATCATCGGACCAGTGTGCGGCTGCCTAGCTCATTCTTTGCCTCAATTTATAGGCTACACTACCTGTGGGATGCCTAGCCTGTGGACTGTGTCTCTGTAGGTTGAGGTCCCTTTAAGACATCTCTGGAGCTGGGGACTGGCAGTTGGGACTGGTGGTTAGTTGACAGTTGGTGATCTGACTTGTGACTGGCTGCTGTGCTGAGATAGCCTCGCTTTCTCTATAAATAGAGGGAGATCTGGCAGCAGACTAGACTTGAAGGACTGCTAGTCTCTTACAACTCTGAGCCATTTGTAGTGCTTATAATTTAACTGTTCATTTCTTATATTATATATTTATCTGTACATAATTTAACAGTTCATTTCTTGTGATATATATCTAATTATCTTTATAAATAAATATATTTAATTCTCAACAATTTGGTTTTATGTCTCTAGAGAACCCTGTCTAACACAGATGTATATAGCAATGCAGTCTTAATTTACATTTCTATGATTCCTAATGAAGTTAAACACCATATTAAATGTTTATTGTTCATTTTGGTGTTCACCTTTCGTAAGTACTCTTTCTCTAGAGGACCAAACCAATGATGTGAATATATCAACAGATATAGAAAGATTTACTTTAAAGAATTGACTTGTCATTGTGGAGGCTGACAAGTCTCAGATCCACATGTCAAGTGGCAGGTCAGTGACCTTTTTCACTGGAAGCGTCTCAGGAACTGCAGGTCAGACAAGAAGACGTCAGGACCATTACATTATAGAATACGATGGAAGAGCAGCAAGTTCAGTGTCTGCTAAGCCACTTCTTCTTTCACCTTAATGTCTTGCATTCCATGAGCATAAACTAAATTTTAAATATTTAAGACCAACTTTGCCTAATGTACCATCACATCTGTAACATTTTGTTAGAGATATGATTTTCAGTCCATACAATTAGTCATTAAAATTGCATACAAGTAGGTGGTCTTTGTATAACCAAATTCTGCAACCATCACCACAATCAATGATTTGTTTCATTGCTTCTACAAGAAGGCAAATAATGCCTTTTAACCAACCAACATTTTTGTTAGTCTTTTTAAGTAGTTTAGATTTCTGCTCTATTTTTTTCTCCTTAAACCAGAAGATTATGAGTATATTTTATATGGTGAATGTTAGCTTTAATTCCTACAAACATGTTTCAAAGTCACACTCTCGCTTCACACACACCTAGCCAGGATCACTTTCCCTCTGCCTGAAGGAAGTGCAGCGTGCGAGGCTCGCTGCACGTGACGAGAAATAAAGACTGCCCCTGTGTTCAGCTTGCCTCCACAACTCATTAACTCTAGCCAGCTTATATATACATTTAGATGTAAAATAATCTTATCCAGCCATTTTAGCTGTTTTCAGTGAAAAAGTCTGTCACTGGGAAATGGAAATAATTTATAGGAAAGAAATTATCTGAAAGTTTCCAAGAAATAAATGGAAAGAGGGAACTCCAACAAAGATAAGGAAGCATTTTCAAATTGGTCTGAAAGTAACGCTTCATTTTATTCCCATTTTCACCTCGTTAGGGCTTTCAAAGGACCACCCATTTGCCTTGAACTGGAGAAAAATTCTGGAAAATGTCAACTATTAAGAATTGAAAATAGATGCTACTATTATCACTTCAAGATTAGATTTCAGTAGTAAAAGAGATAGTTGTTAATATCCATAACACAAATAGTCCTGAGCAAGTTCTGGGAGAAGTTAGAGGGAACCAGCCATTAAACCAACTTCCCCCAACCACTGGCTTCTCTTCCCCATTCATATGAAGAAGTGTTTTAACTTTCATCCAAAGGGGGGTGTCTATGCTTGTCCCGGCTGGTCTGTCGGTTGGTATGAGGAAGGTAGTGAGACTCACACAAGAGGTCCGGAAAACAAATAAATGTAGTACTCTCTAGTCCAGGAGTGGAAACTATAGCATGCCATTTTCCCCCAACAGTTTTATTTGCACATACTTTATATGTCATATAACTGAATAGTTCAATCACTCAGTCATATCGAGGGGAATTATACATTCACCACCACATCTATCTTAGAGCATTCCTCCCCATCCCGCCCCCTCTTCCTGCCATAGTTGTCTCACCTTTAAAAAGAGTTGCGCAATCGCTATCAGTTGTAGTGCTCCCTCCCTCCTTCCACCATCGCTATTTATTCCAGAAATTCCCTTTCCCTCTGTTGCACATCCCTCAGCCCTGCATTCCCTATAACACTCTGTATCAGTTACTATCATTATACATCCATGTCTCCTATGCTTCCCAGCTGGGAAACCACACAGAAAACAATGGCTAACAAATTGCACTAAGGTGGTTAAGGATAAGATCATATTATGATAAAGACAAAAATACACAATGTGTCAGTAGGAGAAGACCCCATCAACATTCAAAAAAAAGCCAAGGAAGAAATTTCTGTTTTGGAACAACTAAGAGATGCTTGCAACCAATACACGTCATGTCTATAGGGAGGGTGACTGGCCAAGCATTGAGTTTGATCCAGCACAATCAAGTGTACAATGATCTCTGCTAGTAGGCTGTTTGGGACTCTTGCCTTTGACTACAGTGGACCAGCCAGCAGCTCTGTCTGACTACATACTCTGCAGATGGTTTGGAAGCTCACACTGTCCTCCATACCCTTCTACAAATTGGGTGTTCTTAATTTTAGCTCTGATACTTTTCTCTTCACCATATTTGACATTTGTAACTCATTTTTGGACCACACAAGCTGGAGGGCTTCTGTGTGGGCTTAGTTGATTGCTCACTTAGATGGCTGCTTGTTTGAATACAACCTTTAAGACCCCAGACTATTTTGATTGATAGCTAGGCACGATCTATTTTCTTCACCACACTTTGCTGTAGCACCCTTCTCTTCAGTGATCACTTCATGAAGGTGAGTGTGGAGCAGGACCAGAGGCTCACAAAGTAGTGGAAATTTCCTAAGGAAATGGAACAAGAAGTTGGGATTGCAGGAATTGTAGGAGAGGGTAATTCACCATCAGTAGGATGGAGTCTTGTGTGCAGTGTGTTTTAAAGTCTTAATTTTTTAAATTTTTAATGGTGAAATGTATGCCGAAGACTTTTTTGATCATTTAAAAAGTTTTTAGTGCATTAACTCAGGAAAATGGTAGATATTTTAGCTATGATCGTTATATGGGGCATGACCAGGAGAAGACAAGAGTAGCTAGTGAAACTGGTTCACACACAGCAAAGTGATGTTATCACTGGGTACTCTATGGGAAATATTTAGAAATGCCAGCTAGAAGCTCAAACTGTTGAGAGACTAGGTAAATAAATGCACAGTCATGCCAGAAACTAAAGGACAGTGCACAGGAAGAATTAACATAAGTTGACAAATGAAAGCTTCCATATGGCCTTCCCACAGTAGGCCATGCAAATGTCATCACATGCTTTGTTTTAAGGGTTGGCTTTAGAAAATTTGGGCAGGAACAATTAGCAACCAATCTGGTATTGCTACCCACCTATCACAAAGTCAACTGGAACTTCACCTTTGAATCATGGATATATTCAAGAAAAAAATGGGAGAAGAAAGGCAGGGTAATGTTTTGATGCTAAAGTTTATTCTTCAACTAATTGATTTTTAAAAATAGTGTAGTGTTGATCTTTTTTTTTTAAGTACTTTGATTTGGGGGATTAAATTGGTCAAAATAAATTTTTAAGAAGTAATACGGACTTTGAGCAGATGTTGGGTACTTATTTTCTGAATACTCAACAAGTTGCCCAGCATTCTAAATAGCTATCATATATTGAAGTAAATATATAGTCTCATAAAATGATTATTCAAGAAAAGGTAAAATATTTCTCCTAAACCTAGTAGATGTCCATAAGTAGTTATGAATACCTGATTAATTTACAGTGGGGTAAATATAAACGTTTGATGAGTAGACATGTGCTTCAAGGACATCTGACCCCATCTTTCCTTGAACAGCAGAGTGGACTAAGAATAAAAGAAATTAAACAATTGCCAAATGTTATACTGTTCCTTGAGCGCAGGGCTTTGGCAACTTATTTTGTTATCTGAGGGGAATACTCTAAAGTCCTATTTGTCACAGCAAAGTATCTGCATGGCCTAGATGTTAACATTCTTTTCTGCACGTAACCTCTCTCTAACCTCCAGGGTATACTTAAGCCCCAATTGTGATGTTGGGGAGAATGTTTGCTTTAAAATTCCAAAACCAGAAAGAATTTGCTATGTCCTTAAGAGAACATAACATTATATCGATTTCCAAATATGACTGCATTTTTCCAAACTTGTCCAGAGGTGCTGTGACTAACAGCAAGAAAAGGAGGGTGTAGCGGGCAGAGCTGTTGGAGCACTTATTCGGTCACCCAGAGTCCAGGGGCTGGCAGGTGGGCCTGGCTGCAGTAAGGACAGCGACTCCGTGATGACTTCAGTCGGGATATTCTATACTCCCACGATGAAAAATACATCTTTCCTCTAGTTCCTAAATGTTTCCTCCCCGCTCCTACTATCATGATGCGAATTCTACCTTGCAAGTCTGGTTAGACCAAGGATATACACTGGTACAGATAGGAACTGAAAATCCAGGGAATCCATCCGCTGTCACAGAGCGGATGCCAGGGGAGGACTCCAGAGCTCAGGATATCTTGATGTAATCACAATTTTGAGACATATTGTAGGGCTATTTCCATTAGGTTTTAACTTTGTATTTTGTTTCACTTATAATGGCTTAAAATCTTTCTAAGTGGTACCAACAAACACCTACAGGTATAAGCATAGTACACATATACGATTCAAGCATATTCCTAAATTTCCACTTCTGTTATTAGAAATCAGATTGCTTACCCTGTGTTTTCTCTGGTCCAGAAGGGTAGAGTGTGTGTCAGAGTAGACTGTTTTCTCTGTTATGATGTTACTGATAGGCTCATACAACTGCTTATATTTCAAGAAACTTGGCATATTGTATCATATATAGAGTGAAGTAATTTTGGTTGATTATTTTATTAAACATTGTATTAAGTATTTTCATATAACCTATCTTGTTTAGTCATTCAATTGTGTGAGCACTGTCTCAGTGTATGATTGACACACAGCAATATAAACATGCTAAGTAATTTGTCTAAGGTCATAAAGCCAATAAATTCCCCAAAAGAAACTTGAATCTGGGATTTTTCCCTTCAAATTGTGTTTCAAATGTAAAGTTATCTTGGGAAATGAGGCTATAACAAAACTAAAGATTATTTTTATGTGTAACATTTTATTCTAATCTTTTATGAATTTGGGAACAAATTCTCATCGTAATTACAAATGATAAGCTAGTCCCACTTGATAACAGGGAATGCAGAGTGGAGACCCAAAGCCCATGAGTTGGCCACTGGAGATCCCCTTGCAGAGGGGTCTCGGGGAGGAGACAAGCTAGTCAGGGTGCAATGTAGCACGATGAAAAATACAACTTTCCTCTAGTTCCTAAATGCTTCCTCCCCACCCCCACTATCATGATCCGAATTGTACCTTGCAGGTCTGGCTAGACCAGAGGATGTACA
>NW_022103896.1:60478957-60484024 GCF_000313985.2 Echinops telfairi | reverse complement strand
AAAAATTATACTACCCTAACATAGCTTACAATATCTTTATAAAATTATAATACTTTCAGAAAATAATAACATATAAACCATTTTCAGGGAATAGTATTATTAAGCAAAATGCAATGTGATAAACTTGTTTCATGTGGTCTTTTCATTTTACTTTACTAGAAAACTGTAGGTCAAACTAAAATAAGTAATTGTTTGATTTTCATTTCATTGATAATCTAATCTATATAGTAAACTTTTAAAATAAAAAAAAGAAAAGAAGGAAATCAATTAAGCATATATACAGAGCAAGTCAAAGCTGATGCACACTCTTTTCTCTGCCTCATATTTCTTTTTTTGATGAACACAAACACAATATAACTTTCACCCAGTGTGAATGTTCTCCAATGCACTTTTAATATACAAATATGAACAGTTGGAAGCCTGGAGTCAGAGGAACAACCCATATTGAGAATTAGACATGAACAGATTATCCTCGAGCAACCAGAATCGGTGCTGTCTTGAGCAGGAGAGATCTTGTGCTTCCCTGCGTGGGTTAGAATTTTGAGTCTCCAATCCTCCATCTGGTGTTCTTGGCTAACGTTTGTGTTTCTAGTTCCTTCCATTGTAAATGAAACCTCCTTGAGGGCAGCCATGAAGTCTTATAATTTTTCATTATTTAATTTATAATTATTTTATGCATAGTTACTGGCAAGGGGACAATTAATATTAGATGTCATCTTATCTTCAAATAAGGCTTTGCTAGTTATTAGGTGCACATTAGAATTTTGAAATAGAATTTTGACCAAATAGGCAAGATAATAAATCAAGGCAAAAGCATATGAATTTAGATGGGATAAATTATGAGAGACAAAAATTAACTAGGGAGGAACACACATTCAGTCCAACTAAATTACCTTGGATTAACATTACTATATAATTATGCTTAATCCAAAAGAAATTTCCAAAAATTGGAGAACTATGCTACAATATGATAGCTGTAAAGGTCAGAAATATATATCCTCAAACTGTATGAAAACAGTGCAACTAATTTTATTCAGAATATTACATTGAGATATAAAGAGCCTTGGGCTGCTAACCATAAATCCAGCGGAGACCACGAGGTGGTCGGAGGGTAGAGACGTGACTTTCTGCTGTAAACAGTTACCGTCTCAAGAACCACAGGATCGGTGCTATTATCTGCTGGATAAGATTGCTCTGTGCCGGCGTTATCTTGATTTTAGTGAGTTTCGTTTGTGGTTTTGGACAGCGGTTAAACCCTGAATTGCTTAAGGAGGAGTTTGGCATTTGATCCACAAGCCTTTCCTCGGGAGAAAGATCTAGCAGTCTGCTTCCGTATCATCACCTTGAAAAACCTAAGGGACAGTTCTACTCTGTTATATAAAATAGCTGTGAGCATGAATACACTAAAAGGTGAACGAATAATCGATTTTCCCATTTATCTCCAATGTATCTGTATCTTTACTACATAATATAGTACTTGGCTTGATTGTAGTGGAAACAGGTCAACTACTTCCAAACCCAAACCAAACTCACTCCCATTAAGACAATTCTGACCCGTAGCAGCCCGATAGGACAGAGTAGAACTGCCCCTGTGGGTTTCCCAGACTCCAACTCTTTATGGGAATTGGGAGTCTCATCTTTCTCCCTAGAAGGGCCTGGTGGTTTTGAATGGCTAACCTTGTGGTTAACAACCCAACATGTAACCCACTATCCCCAAACCACTGCCACCTAATGAGTTCCACCTGGTAGCAACCCTATTTAGGGCCTCTGAAAGCATAAAATCGTTACAGAAGCAGACAGCCTCATCTCTTCTCCCACTGCTGGGTTTAAATCTGCAGCCTCAGAGCTGGCAGTCTCGTGCCTGACCCACAGTGGCACGAGGGCTGAAATCTGGGCTTTAGGCATTTGGAGCGGAAAAAAGAGAAAGGATCAGGATGTTAGTGTATTGTTGTGAGAAAAAAAAAGTATATATATATGTAGAAGGAAGAACTATGGGGAAAAGGAATGTTATAGGAACTATTAAATATGATAGTAAAAACATTTCTGAGAAAAAATTCTTTTAGAATTACTTATGGCATGCAATTGTCCTATTCAAAATGCAGAGGAGTTTGCTACTCATGAAAATATAGTGTAAATAAGCATAATGTTAAAAAGTTAATGCCAGGCTCCCAGTTTCTCAAAGAAAAGACCTCAAGGAAAACTTGTTTATTCATAACCATTAAAGAGCTAATACATACTAAGTGTTTTATGCTAGAAGCATCAATTGAACTATTTAATTTAAATAATACCATATGTTGATGCTACCGTTTTACCTCTACGGAAGAGAAATGAAACATGGATAGGTTACGTGGGATTGCCAAAGTTCCCTGGCTCATTAGAAAGGAGGAATAAATAATTTTTGAACAGAGGCAACTTGATTTCACAATTCTCATTCTTTTCCTTAATCACCACACGACAGTCCCAGTGTTAGCGTATTTATTATTTATTTCACTTAAAGGCCATTTCAAACAGAGTAGGAACGATTTGAGCAATTTTCTAGTTTGTGAATCATTGTTTATGAATTATTGATATTATGTAACTGTCCAGGGCTCAGTAAAATTTCGATTTGAGCTGTAATTCTAACAGTCAATTTTACTCACCCCTCCAAGCCCATTCTAAGTCAATTTTATATCAAGAACTAGTGAGGCCCAAACAAACCATCTTCGACTTAGAAGTGACCTTTGTCCACGTCATAAAAAGTTCTAGGTACCCAGTCTTCAAAATTTATTTATTTTCATTACTGAGAAAAAAAACTGTCCTAAAATATTTAGGCATCTTCATTGTATTTCATCAACAAATTTCACATAAGGGCAAAAAAAAAAAAGAGTCCAAGTTTCCTACTACCATAATTTCCGACTGTGTGGCATAGCCAAGCCAAACATCTGTTATTTGTTCTTCACTGTTTTTGCAAAGGTTGCATGTGGGCAGGATCTGTGTATCCAGCATTAGCCTAAATTAGAAACAAATACACAATTACTACGAGACAGAAGATCAATTACCTTCTTGGTTTGTTAAACAAACAAAAGTTGCTAGACTGTTTGTTTGTTTTATTGAACACAAAGATAATTGGCCCATAGTAATTTCATTATTATTTAAGAAACAGTTGTTTCTTTTTACAAACAATTGAATGGCTTATATTTTCAGTCAGAACTCCAATATGAATGCAAATCTGGTCATTTGTTCCTCTATCTAACCATTTAACAAAAAAAAATTGACTGTTTACCACTTACTAGGCACATGACTAGTTTTTACTCAGACCTAGAAAGCAAAAATCAAGATTTCTGCCCACTTTTGTTTCCTATTTTTCAACAGGAGTTTGTACTTGTTGAGCATTTTTCATTAGGTGTTGATTCATGCAGATTTTGTAAATTTAGTCTTTTACTCTTTCAAATTTTTCAATTATACCTGGATAGGCCAACTTTGGAGACCTGGGGTGTAATGGTTACATGTTGAGGTGTTGTTAACCACAAGGTCAGTCGTTTGAAATTACCAGCAATTCTGTGGGAGAAAGAAGAGGTTTTCAGCTCACTTTGTGAAGACTTGGAGTCTGGAAACTCCCAAGGGCAGGTTGACCCTGTCTTACAGACTCAGTGGCAGCGAGAATAGCAGACTGGAAAGTATTCACATCTATAATGTTATGTCCTAAGAAAGTTTATTGACTGTAGACAAAGGTAGAATATTGCTAAGAAGAGTTACCTACTTGAAGATTTTAATTCACTCAAGTGATTGTATAAATGAGCCCAACATCTTCCATGAGAAACCAGATAGGAAAATGAATATAAGATTTTGAATAAAATTGCATTTTTTTCCAGTTTAGGTAAAATAAATCTTTGCCATAGGGAGGACAGGGGGGATAGAGATGGAAGAAGTATGCTAAAGAAAGGCAATCTACGCAACACTCAAATTTAGAGTTCTTAATAAGTAGCTTCGAGGGGATTTTACTTCAACTATTTATTAGGATTAGCTTTCATACATTTTAAGAAACGAGATAGTTTTCTTGCACTTAAAGTTTATTCCAAAATCTGAGAGGCAATTATGAATTCCTGAAAAACTTTTGCATTTTAACTAAAATTTGGAAACTTTGGTTAATACAAATTTTACTGTTATTTATAAGTCTATGAATTACTCATAGAGAAAATTTCCCCTAAAATAATCATTTGTGTTGTGTATTAAGCTAATATTGTTTTGTCTTTTAGTCAAGGAAAAGGATACAATTCAAGTAATCAGGTGTTAGGAATTAAAGGAGTAAGTACAAGTAACCGTATTAAATTTAAATTATGACACTTTTCTTACTTGGTCATTGAGTTTTTAAAAATTGTTGATTACCAGAGATGAGAAAAGAAGGTAAGCTAAATTACTAACTAGAGCATAGACATGTATTAACTTGGGTGAATGAAAGCCAATAAACACACTGTCATCAATTGCTCCTCATATCGACCCTAAAGGAAAAGATAGAACTGTCAAAAAAAAAAAAAATCAGCGTTAAACTGGGAAACGTGTCATAGTTTAAATTTAAATTTAATACAATTTCCTGTAGTTGTCTTATTCCTTCAACTCTTAGCACCTGATTACTTAAATTGTATCTTTGTTTCTAAAAGGGTGAAGAGTCTTTTGAGTGGTACATTTACAATATTGGGTACAAATGACAGCAACTAGTATTCTGATCTTTAGGAGGACGATTTTTGTGAGTCTTGGAACAGTGGTTTTCAGATTTGACTGTTGATGGAAAACACATGCGGAAATGGGACGATTAAAAATGTGGTTGCCTGAAACCCATTTTCGGAAATTCTGTATTTTTTTTGAAGAGCGGGGTAAACATCAGGCCTTTAAATATGTCCTTAAAAGCCAATTACAACACAATTAAAAAAAGATCCTATCATGAGAACCCTGCTTTAGCTACACATCCAAAATTGTTCATTTTTTTCCTACAATGAACTTCATTATATTTGTTTATTTTTTATCTTCCCTTTCTGTGGGAGAAAGATGAGGCTTTCTATTCTTGTGAAAAGTTAGTCTCGAGCCCCCCAC
>NW_022103896.1:60452720-60478857 GCF_000313985.2 Echinops telfairi | reverse complement strand
AGGCAATTCTACCTCATTCTATAGAGTTGTTGTGAGTCAATAAGAATAACTTGATGGCAGAGTTTGGTTGATTTTGATTCACCCAAGTTAATACGTCTCTATATTTTAGTTAGTAATTTAGCCTATTTCCCTGGCAACCATAAGAGAATGCTTCGTTCGTATGAAAGCTTTTCTTGACTTTTTACCATATGGAACTCAATACAATATGTGTTCATTTGTGATTGACTTCTTTCATTCAGCATAATGTTCTCCAGGTTCCTCCACGCTATAGGGTGTTCACAGTGTCATTGTTCTCTAGAGCTGGGCCACATCCTGTTTTATGGATGTACCATAATTGACTTATTTCCTCTCCCATTTGTGGACATTTAGTTTATTTCTATCTGTTTTTGCTATTGTGAATAGTGCTGTCATGAACATGGATGTCCACATATCTACTCGTGTCATGGGTATTGTTTTCTCTAGATAATGCATCAAGTGTGCTGAATCATATGTTAACTCGATTTTCAACTTTTTAAGGATGTGTCATACCATTTTCCACAGTGGTTACACAATTTTACAGTCATCCCAGCAACATAAAAGGGTTCCCATCTCTCCCCACCGATGTTAGAATTTGTGGTTTTCCATGTTTTTTGAACTTTGTTTTTAATGCTGAAAAGAGGTCGTGTCTCGTTTTTGTTTTGTTGCATCTCTAACGGCTAGTGCACGTGAACGTTGGGCATTGACTAAGGAAGACCGAAGAAGTGTCTGTGCACCTGGAGTGTGCAGGGGGGAGATTGACAGTGCCAGGACTGCCAAAGGAACAAAGAAACCTGCGTTGGAAGCCATGCCGCTGGGTGTTCCCTAGAGACAAAGATGATGAGACTTGCTTAGATATTTGGGGCCTGTTCTCAGGAAAGACCAGTTTGTGAGAAGAACGTCATGCTTGGTCGAGTGGAAGAGCAGAGAAAGAAGAGAGACAAGATGGATTGCAACCATGGACTCCAACATAGTTGCAATTGTGGGGATGGTGCAGGACTGGGTGACGTTTATTGTGTGAATAGATTGACCTATAAGTAGCACAACTCATGAATATGGAATTAATTTGGAAGCGCCAGGTAAAAACAGTCATCATTTTCCAGGATTAATTCTTCCCAACTGAATAAACTATTGCACTTTTAGTAAGTATGTCTTCAGGATTGAAAGACGTGGTATGATCTGAAATTCAGTTAATGACTCAGGTCTGCAGGTTCAATACCGAAAGAGTCAGCCAGCCAGATTGATTAGACATAGAAATATGTAATTGGCCATCTTAATAGACCATCTATTTTTTTTCACTCCATCTCTAATTAATGAATTATAGTAATACAATTGGACTGACATCATCATGCTTACCTTACTATAAGTTTTGTATAAAAATTCATACAATTTCAAATATAAGATTTTGAAATGAAAATGTTCAATGATCTGTTTCATGTATAGTTAGTTTATTTAACACTTCTTTTAGGTCCTTTTTAATATCCTTCTGAAATTACACATTATGTAAACATAAATCACTTGATTAAATAAATTAATAATAGAAAAAAACAAACAAGAAGTCTAAATTGTTTATATGTATACTTTTATGTGTTATGACCATAATTCACAAAACACAAGCTTGTAGAAACATCATTTCAGAAATCTAGAAGCATTCTGGCATCTGCTGTAAGTAATTTTGTATCTATGTTTACAGCAAAGGTGTGAGCTGAATTGTAATAGATACAAAGCAATACAGACAGTCTAGTCTCATTCAGCACATACCCCACGTCTGCCTGTAGGTACATCTTACTCTTCTTAGCCTATATTCCTCCTGAAAACACTTGGGTTCTGTGGGTTCCTTGAAGGCACAAATGTGGATGCACTAGGTCAGTGGTGATTGTTGGTAGGTGCCATGGAGTCAATTGGACTCACACTGGCCTATTTACAACACAACTAAATATCATCTGGTCCCAGGCCATTCTTATAACTCTCATAATTGGTGGAGCCTAATGTGGCAGCCATGTGTCAATCCATCTCTAGGATGGTCTTTCTGGTTTTTGCTGACCTACTTTTCCAAGCACAATGTCTTTGTCCAGGAACAGGTCTCTCCTGATAACATGTCAAATTGCAAGAGGCAAGTCTACCAATCTAGGGCTAAAGAAGCATTCTGATTGCACGTCCTCCAAAATAAATGTTTGTTCTCTTAGCAGTCCACAGTAATCTGATTCATCTTTACCCACAAAGTAATGCAAATGAGTTAATTGTTCATCTGCCATACGTATTTGTGGTCCAAATTTCACATGCCTATGAGGTAACTGAAAATATCATGGTTTGGGTTAGTCTTAACTTTGTTTTTAAGTGGCATCTTTGCAGGTCAACACTTTGGTGAGTTCTGTTATGGTTATGGGTTCCATCCAGTTGGTTCCAGCCCATACCTAACGTAGGCACAAGAGAATGAAACACTGCCTGGTCCTATGCCGTCCTTACAGTTGTTTCCATGTGTGATCCCTTACTTGTAGGCACTGTGTTGATTGCCTTGCCCAGGGACTTCCTCTGTTTTGCTGCCCTGCTAAATTATCAAGCACGCTGGTCCTCCAGGGACTGAGCTCTCTTGACAATATATACAAAGTACTTCAGACAAAGTCTCACCATCTTTGCTTCTAAGGAACATTCTGGTCATATATCTTCCATCTTTGGGTCCATGGTACTTTCAATATTTCTCACCAGCACTATAATTCAAACACATGGATTATTCTTCTGTATTCCTTATTCAATGTCCAACTTTCATATGAATTTGAGGTAAATGAAAGTGCTATGGCTTGGGTCAGATGCACCTTAGTCCCCAAATTAATATCATTACTTTTCAACAATTTAAGGAGGGCTTGGGACA
Organism: Echinops telfairi; assembly: GCF_000313985.2. Classification (NCBI taxonomy): domain Eukaryota; kingdom Metazoa; phylum Chordata; class Mammalia; order Afrosoricida; family Tenrecidae; genus Echinops; species Echinops telfairi. The sequence continues at coordinate 60,475,973 of NW_022103896.1, read as the reverse complement.
GATTTAGCAAATGCAGTGCTTTGTTTGATCTCTCGACTGCTGCTTCCATGTGCATTGATTATGGATAAAAACAAGATGAAATCCTTGACAACTTTAATATTTGCTCTTTTTACTATCATGTTACCTTCTGGTCCAGTTGTGAGGATTGGGCCTTTTTTACATTGAGTTGTAATCTGTACTGGAGGCTGCAATCCTTGACCTTCATCAGCAAACACGTCCGACCTCCTCACTTTCATCCAGCAAGGTTGTGTCATCTGCATATGACAGGTTGTTAATAAGCCTTCCTCCAGTCCTGATGCTGCATTTTTCTTTATATAATCTAGCTTCTCTGAGCTTTTGAAAGTTGGACATTTTATAAGGAAAACCAAAGATCAATTCAGCCTTTGGGTTATGATTCAGGCAAAGAATACTGAAGTACCATGGATTGCCAAAAGAACAAACAAATTTGTGTTGGAAGAAGGTCAACTAGAAAGTTCTTCAGAGGAAAGAATGGTGAAATTTCGGCTGACATAACTTGGACATATAAGGAAAAGCCAGTGACTGGATAAGAAAATCAGGCTTAGCAAAGTAGCAGGCCAGAGAAAAAGAGGAGTGCTGCCAACAAGTTGCATCGACACAGTGGTTCCATCCATGACTCAGACATAAGAACCACGGTGAAACTGGACCAGGACCAGGCAATAAGGGCTTTGCTCTGCTGCGCATAGGTCACTATGAGGCAGAACGGACTTGACAGCACCTACAACAGCAACAGCAACTTCATGTTCAAGGGGCAAGCACATTCCGGACTGTCTTCTGACATCTACTTTTACCTTTTCTTTCTTTCCTTTTTCATGTATGATATTCTGGATGCCATTCCATAGCCCATAGGGGCTTCTGTCATTAGTTTTGCATGTACAAATTCTGTTATTAAGATTTTTCTCAAAATTTAGGTAGGATACATGCAAAGTCATGTTTTGCCTCTCCAGAACTTGCATATGAGCAGTTGATTGTTGGCCTATGGCTTTGTTTGGGCTGCTGATATTGAGCTTCTCTATTGTCTCACCACAGATGTTGACCTTGAGTTCCACGTATTCTCTTCGGTGATGTACATGTGTATAATCACCTTTCATGTTGTTGAGAGAAGGAGGTTACAATGAAGAAGCCATTGGTCTTGTAAATTCTATCATGCAAACTTGATCTTCTATATAAGCAAACACATTGTGATAATTAGGTCTTCTATCAGCTTGTCTGGGTCAAGATTTTCAGTAGTTTGACAGTTAAGGCCTGCGAATCCCCCAAGAAGTAATATAACACAATTAATCACTTCTTAGTGGGATAAGTTATAAAAAGTAAAATGTTGTAAGAAGTAAGAAGGACTGCAACTCTCTTATTCAGATCACAAGCTTAATGCAATTGAAAATAGGTTTCTTTGGGGTATGGCCTAATTCCTACATGTGTAGACACTGTGGAAAGCTTGGTTTCTTCTTACCAGTCTGGATCCTGCATCTAGCTCGTTGAACTTTGATGTTTTGGACTTGAGTCAACATTGTCTGATGACCTTGGAAGCCAGCAGCAGCATACATCTGGCCTATTTTTGATCCACTGGAGTCTACAGCTACACACCTTTCCTGATGACCTTGGATTCTTCTACCTTTACATCCACCACCTTGTGACACTTTTGCTTTGTCTTCCTGTGAAGGGGTGGAGTCTGGCCTGTCAATCAGGTCACAGCTTGATGACCTCATTTGGAGGGGCAACCGAGATAAATAGCTCACTGGTGGCCAGACACACTCCCTCTCTGCTACACATTCCTGTTGACAAGCCACATGGAGCTCTGCTAAGGGAGCCAGAGCCCTGGAGCTGGAGGAGCCATATGGAGACCCTTGCCAGTACTGAGATGCTTCTACCACCACTGGGTCCACAAGACTTTCCATCCACTGGCCTGTGATATTCCTACATTCAATGTCATTGCATGTGTTGCGTGAGTCTGATGAGGAAATTATAGACTGATATCGGACATATGGGCTAATATCAGACTTATGTACTTGGACTGGAGTGGGCTGGAATGTTCTCTTAATATATAATTACTCTTTTGTATAAAACTCTTTCTCATACACATGAGTGTCTATGAATTGGTTCCAATCTCACAATTTTAATTATGTGCGAGTCTATGATCCACCTTCTTGAAGTAGTCCTCTTCTTCACTGCCCCTCCACGTTGCCAAGCTGAACGTCTGTTTGGAACAGCTCAGTCTTGACAACATGACTACATGAGATGCAGTCTCGCCGTCTTTGCTGTTAAGGACCATCTGGCTACACTTCTTCTGAGACAGATCTGTTTGTTCTGTTGGCAGTCTACAGTACTCCCAACATTTTACACCAGCACCATAATTCAATTGTGTCTGTGCTTCTTCACTCTTCCATATCCGACCTTTGTCTATACAAGGGAAAATGAGAATCCAACAAATTTGACTGCTTGGCCTGCAGAGGCACAGTGCAAGGGACCATGTTGCAGAGAGGCTGACAAATGTAAAGAAACTTGCTTTATGACTGAGGAGAAGTGCTACTACTACTCTCTTGTGTCTCCTCGTCTCCTTACCTCAACCTCTGGTCTCAACCTGGCTCCTTTGCTCTGTCCCATGGTCTCTGTGCGGCAGCCCTCAGTTCCTCTGATGTTCGCATGTACCACTTCAGACAAAATATCTTGATCAAGCTCTACTGGCGGCTCTTCTTCCAACAGTTCTGGGACATCTCTGTCTTTGCTTCTGAGATGGATCTTGTACAGAGGGGAATGCCTTCAATGGAGGCATGGTTTCTGTCTTCAGCAGACCCCAGCCACACCTTCTACTAAGGTATAGGCTTAATTCCAAGTTAAGTCTATCCATTAGCACAACAGAAAATTCCACCCGGATGGGATTATAGCCACAGGCATAAAGGCCAAAATTTATCATACATCACATGGGGCACTATGACTAAAAGGACCACACACATGTCATTTATAGTTTTATTTTCCTTTCTGAATTGGATACTTCTCTTTATTGACTTATTACTATTCCCATGACTCCTTGTATAATATTGAATAAAAGACTTGCCTATCCTGTGGTCCTATATTTTGGCTTTTGACCAAAATTTCAGATATAAAAAATATATTTTAATTCGGGTAAATAGTGAAGACGACATTCATAAACCACTGTAAATTGTACATTAGGTTATATGTTACTTCCTGAAACCATTTTTTTCTTGCCAAAGAAAATTTTCTCTTTTCATATTTTATTATTTTGGGGCTGAAATTAAGATGACTTTTTAAAATTCAGATATTTATCAGTTCTAATTGCATATGTGAATATTCAATGACAGCATTCATCTCTCTTTTTTTTAATTTGCTTTTTTACCCCCTGCTAAATCTTTTTCAAAAAAACTCTACCCTATAGTAAATATTCAAATACTGGCGGAAAACAACAGTAAATATTACAAAGTAGCATATAAATAAGGTAACATCTGCCTCTCCCAGCAAAATTTACTACCCTATGATGAGTCAAATGTGAAAAGGAATGCCAGTGATATGTGCATGTTATGCTTTATCTATCATTTGCATACTAGAGAAGAAGTTTGGAAAGATAAATCCATCCTTTGCAGACTTTATTCATCATGTATGACAAGGACAAGCCCTGGGAGCATAGTGGATTACGTGTTAGACTGCTTACCACAAAGTCGGCAGTTGGAAACATATAACAAGAGAGTGTGAGCAAAAATGAGGGAAGCAGGGGAAGATACTGGGAGATTTTGGAGCGATAAAAGCAACACTGTAACGTTATGTACACACTCTTGCGATAGCAGTGATCTATGAATAAATTCATGGAAATACAGGTTGAATTAATACAGGTAACAACATCCTAAGGAAATGAGTTCCTGGGCCTTCAGGCTAAGTTCCATACTTCCAGGGAACATTGAGTTCCTTAGGTGCAGCATAGTCAACAAATACAGGAGTCCATATCCAACTTTGGTGAATAGTGACTGGGATCTTTCTTTTGGTAATCATTTCATTGGGGGCTCTTACAGCTCTTCTAACATTTTATACACCGATTCTATCAAGCATATTTGTACATATGCTGCCATCTTCATTTTCTAAATATTTACTTTCTATTTGAGCCCTTGATATCAACTCCTTTTCCTCCCTCCCTCGCTAATCACCCTCTTGACCCCTTATGAAGTATAAATTATTATCGCTTTCATATCTTACACCAACTGGTGTTTCCCTTCACCCATGCTTCTGCTGTTCAACCCCCTGGGGTGGGGTTATGCATTGATCTGTGTGCTTGGTTCCCCCTTCCTCCTCTCCTCTCCTCACCTTCCCCATACCCTCCTGGTATCACTAATTCCATTTCAGTTCCCGAGGGGTTTATCTGACCTGGTGTGTTAGACTGGGTAAAGCAGAGAAAGAATTCCACAGAAATTCATATATGTTTAAGAGAGAGCTTTATATATATGGTAAGTGTACATTAAGCTAGCATCTGGGGTCTTAAAGTCTTGAAGATAAACAGGTGGCCATCTAGCTGAGAAACAACAAAACCCACATAAAAGAAGCACACCAGCCTACCCGACACGATCACTGAAGACAAAGTGGGTGCATAAGCAAACGTGGTGAAGAAAGCTGATAGTGCCTGGCTGTCAAAAGATACAGAATCTGCGGTCCTATAGGCTGGAAGATAAACAAACGGCCATCTAACTGAGAAACAACAAAGCCCACATGGAAGAAGCACACTAGCCTGTGAGATCACAAGGCATCAAAGGGATCAGGTATCAGGCATCAAAGATAACAACAACAACAACAAAATCATAGCATTGTGAATGAGGGGGAGTGCAGAGTGGGGACCCAGGGCCCATCTGTGGGAAATTGGACATCCCCTTGCAGAAGGGCTGTGGGGAGGAGACAAGCCAGTCAGGGTGCAGTGTAGTAAAGATGAAACATACACTTTTCCTCTAGTTCTTGAATGCTTCTCCCCCGCCCCCACCCCCACCCACTATCATGATCCCAATTCTACCTTACAAATCTGGCTGGACTGGAAGACGCACACTGGTATAGATAGGAAGTGGAAACACAGGGAATTCAGGACAGATGAACCCCTCAGGACCAGTGGTGAGAGTGTTGATACCTGGATGGAGGGAAGGTGAGGGAGGAAGGGGGAACAGATTCCAAGGATCTACATATAATCTCTCCCTGGGATAGGGAAAGTAGAGAAGTGGGTGAAGGAAGACGTTGGATGGTGTGAGATATGACAAAATAATAATTTATAAATTATCAAGGGTTCATGGGGGAGGGGGAAATGGGGAGGGAGGGGGAAAATGAGGAGCTGATGCCAAGGGCTCAAGTAGAAAGCAAATGTTTTGACAATGATTATGGCAACATATGTACAAAAGTGCTTGACACAATGGATGGATGTATGAATTGTGGTAAGAGCTGTACAAGCCCCCAATAAAATGATTTTAAAATTGGAAAAAAAAGGAAAGCATCCCAGCCCAGAGCTTTCTGTGCTCATAAGTCCAACATTACCCCATATATCCAACACCAATCTACAAAGTCCTCCTCAATCTCACAAAACACGAGAAAGCCGAATCAGTGAGTATGTAAGCATCTCAGTGCTGGCAGGGGTCTCCACACAGCTGCTCCAGCACCCTGGACTGCATCAGGGTGGTCCAGGTGGCTTCTCCTCAGGGATGTCTCATAGGAAGTGAGCCTTGCTAAATGAAGCTGGGAACTGGCTAAGGCAGCTGCACCGTGGTCCGACCATCAGAAAGCAGGAGACCTGAGCACTAGAAAGGCAAGGATCACCAAGCCATCTCTCTCTCTGCCCTTCAGTTAATCCCACATGTGTTTATCAGCCAGATGCCACAATACACCTTAACTATCTCACCTGGATTCTGTGTGTCGTGAGCTCTTACCTGTACCAGTGTACATGCTCCGGTCTAGTGAAAGCTGAAAGGCAGAACTGACTGCGGTCATGATAGTGAGGGGTGAGGAAGCCTCAAAGAACCAAAGGAATATTATGTTTCATCAGTGCTATACTGTGCTCTGGTTGACTCATCCCTTCCTTGTGACCCTTCTGTGAGGGGATGTCCCATTGTCTACAGATGGGCTTTGGGTCTCTGCTCCAACCCCCCTCATTCTCAAAATGTGGTTTTTGGTTTGTTTTGGATTTCTGGTGCCTGTTACCTGATTCTATTGACACCTCATGATTGCACAAGCTGGTGTACTTCTTCCATGTGGACTTGTTGCTTCTCTGCTAGATGGCCACTTGTTTAACTTCAAGCCTTTAAGACCTCAGATGCCAGGCACCATCAACTTTCTTCACCACGTTTTCTTATGCACTCATTTTGTCTTCAGTGATTGTGCTGGGGGTGGGGTGGGGTGGTGGTAGTGGTGAGTATCACAGATTGCCTGGTTGTTAGAGCAAAATGTTCTTGTATTGAAGGAGGGCTTGAGCAGAGGCCCAAAGTCCATCCACTTCCTCAATATATTGCCATATAAATATATGTACATAGGCCAATCCTCTACTATTATGAATTAATATAGCAATTACATGAGTGCACACCTCTGTTGACAACTCTGTCCATAGCTTTGCTTCCTACATTTTCCCTGTTTCCTTTTACCTTCCTCCTGCTTTGCCATCACACACGACCATCTTCTGTCTCTTAGTAATTCCGCTCAGCTAGATTGGTATTGGTGACTGGGGTCATAAAAGCTCATGAATGGCCAATTGAGCAAAGAAGGGTGAAGAAAGTGGATGTTTCATGGAAACAATCCAATGGGCTACTTAGACATCAGCATTCAGGACTGTGAGGCCAAAGGAACTAGATGGTGTCTGGCTAGTTCTGCCAACTGTTCTGAGAGATAAACATTCAAACCACCAGATGGTTCTTGATAAGATTGGAGAAAAGTTTAGAAAAAGATACAAAATTCTAAAAAATAAGAGATTTGTAGAGCCCTTGAGATTATGGTTCTGGTCAGTTCTGGGAATGAAATCCTGCCTTACGTTCAATTATTAACTGAACAATAAATAGGTCTACCAGCGTGACAATAACACTCAGACAATATGCATTCTTTTGAATAATCAACTATTTGAAATAAAAGGACAGTGTTTTTCCAAGGAAAACGTTTAGAAGGGTTAGGAAAGGAGGTATAGAAACGAGAGACACAGGGAGTAAATAGGATAGTGATATGATATTGGATGAATTTCAATGACTTGGAACAAAATGTGTATGAACTGTTGAAGTGGAAACTGCTTTGCTGTGTAAAGATTCACTCCATTAACAATAAAAGCTACGTTGTTGTTAGGTGCCTTCCAGTCATCTCCCACTCAGCTACCCTCTGTGCAAGGGAAGGAACACTCCTTGTCCTGCGCCATCGTCACCATTTATGCGATGTTTGGGGCCATTGTAGCAGCCACTGTGTCAATGCATCTTGTTGAGGACTTTTCTTTTTTTTTTTGCTCCTTTTCTATTTGACCAAGAATGATGTCCTTCTCTATGGACTGGTCTCTGACAACATGTCCAAAGTACATAATACACAGTTTTGCCATCATTGCTTCTTAGGAGCATTCTGGCTCTACTTCTTCCAAGAGATACCTGTTTGTTCTTTTGGCAGTTCCTGGTACTTTCAATATTCTTCACCAGCACCATAACTCAAATGCATCAGTTCTTCGTTGTTCTTCCCTATCCAACGTTCAACTTTCACATGCATATGAGGTGATTGAAAATAGCATGGCTGGGGCCAGGCATATCTTAATCCTTAAAGTAACGTTATTGCTTTACAACACTTTAAAAACATCTTGTGCAGCCAAATTATCCATTGCAATGCATTATCTGTCACCTAACTGCTACTTCCATAAGCATTGTTTATGGATTCTAATTTGTTAATTTATTAAGATTATATTAATAGATTAGATTAATTTACTACTAGATTTAATACATTAAGATATTAAAATCTACTCTATAAAGATGAAGCTCCTCATGTGAGAGGATAATGCATGACTGGGAAGTGTGTCTGTCTGCTCTATGTAAGGTCACCACGAATTGGAACTCACTAGATGGTAACTAACCACAACAAAAAGATGTATCCAGCTAAAGCTGGCTCCAAAGTTTACTTTAATATTTTGAATAAATATTTCACTAGGGGGAGTGCAGTTGATTTGGATCTTCGCCAATGGTGCTCCTCCATTTAAAGATACCATACAATAAACGTGGATACTCTTCTACGTGCAGCGACGGTGGCTGAATAGGAAAAGGGCTGTTGGCCTACATCTTTTGTAGTAGCTTTTCTCAAAATATGTTCTTCCACACAGAGTCAAAATAAGAATGGCTCAAGGTTAAAACACTCATCCTCCTCAGCGAGAGCACAGATGATGCCGATTTCTGTCCTGTACAAGTGCGTTCTGAATGCATGTTATTGCTTCATCTCTACTCATGAGACCTCTAAGAGCCCAATTCTAGGAAGAAGATGCCTTTCTTTATGTTGGCTCCCTTAAGGCTCAAAGACTTTGGGGATGTAGGAAAGAATAAATTGCATTTCAAATACAGTGTCTGAGGGTGGAAGAGAGGGGAGGGGGGAAACCGTTTTATTCCACCATGAATTGTTATAGAGGGAAATGAAGCTTGCTAAAAACATATCTGCTATAGAGCTATGAAAGAGGAGAAAAATGAATACTTCGATTTTTCCGAACTTTATTCCTGTGAATCTTCTATAAATGCAATTGTACTAAGATTCCTACAGAAATGGCATGATTGGCAGCTAGAGTTATGAGGTGTAGGATGCATAATAAGTCAATAAGTTGTGAGGTGTAGGAAGCATAACTGTGCAGACGTTATTACGCCTCCTGCTGGGAAATGGGTAGGTGTTGCCTTTCTTTCCTTTTCTCCTCTCACTGTTCCTGTGCTTACCACAACTCTTTAGAGCCCATGCAAGCTCAGGGCTTTAATCTACATAACACAACTGCGAGTATACAAATGAAATACCCAAGAGGTGGGAGAAGTATCCAAGCATTTATTTCATTAGTGCAACAATTAAGAATAATGTATTTTTTAATGTGATTGGATAGACTGATAGACATTTGCTTTATTTGGAATAGTAGACTCTGGTGGTAGTGATTTAGAAAGCATAAAATATTCATGAGTTAAGTTCGATTTCTAATAGATAAGAAAGTAGTTTTTATTCTAATAGTTATGTCCATCAGCATTCAATACTTTAATTTTACAGTTTGAGTAGGTAAAATGCATTAATTTAAAATGAAATAGCTATAAAATAAAATACATATATAAATGCTGAAGTCTGCATATATGAGTCTATACAGAATGACACCAAAGTGGTGATTACCTAGAAGTATAATGTATGTACATAGACGGTTAACATTTGAATGCTTCTCTCAACGATTTTACTTCTTACCAAAAGTATGTAATGACTCTAAATATGTGACAGAGGATATTTCTACATGAGTATTTTCCTTTCCTGCAAATACATCTGACAGGTAGCTAGATTGGAAACAAGGGAGGTTGTCTGCACCAAATGCCTGCCATAAACAAATCCAGCTGGCACTGCCACCATAATTAGGTTGCAGGGAAATCAGGCACACTTCAGACCTGCATCAGAAAATCCAGAACTGGGCATGCTCAGACCCAGGCCATCTAGGCCCAGGTGAAAGGCAACCTGGCCACAACCTAGGTCCAGGTGGAGGTGATATGACATCACACAAGTGCACTTGAACTCAGTCAATAAGATCGGCCAGTACCTTCACTCACAACACCCCCTCACCCCCCAGTGAGGACAGGAGGGGATAAATACCAGACTGAGGGCAAGCCGCTCTCTCTTGTTCAGGTGCTCTCTTGTAGGTCTGAGGGTGAGATTTCTCCTGCAGGCATGGTGCGCAGGGGCCTGAGTGCCTGCTGGGGCCAGCACTCTCTTGGTTTTTCTTGCTCTGGGATCAGGGGTCAGTACTATCTTGGTTTTTCTTGCTCTAGGATCAGGCACTCTTTTGGGTCTGTGGACTCTTTCACCATCCCCTTAAGTGGCCATTTTTTTGCGTATTCCCGAAGCCCCCACCATGCTGCCTTGCTCATTTCCAGGAGTAGCATGTATTTTGTGAGATGGTAATATCTGACACTTCCCTTTCCCTCATAAAAGTTGGATTTACAAAAGTGCTTCTGCCGTGTGAATTCTTTCAGCTGTGAGAAGCAAGCACTGAGGTAAACCACCCCAGAAACTTAACATATCCAAGAAGTTTACAAAGGTCTGTGATGCCTTTGTCATGAAAATATCATCATAAAGAAATCATCTCACTGCCATCCGGTCGATGCTGACTCATAGCACTCCTATAAAGGAAAGGTGGAGCCGCGCCTGTGGGTTCCTGGGGCTGTAACTCTTTCAGGAAGTACATAGCCTATCAAGCTGCTGACCCGGGCTGAGCAGGCCAGGACCAAAAGTGAGAGTCAGTGGGATGATTAAGTTTGTCCTCCGGTTTATGCTTTCCCCACTTTCTTTCTTTTATTCATAGCGAGTATAATAAAAATCATTATCTATAGCATCAACCAACTATAATTCTCTGAATTATGGTTTTTAATTAAGCCTTAATATTAAAAATTAATTTGCTATATTAGGGGGCACTCCCCCTCCCCACTGCCCCCCCAAAAGACTCCACTGTAAAAAGCTCCACTGGGCGGAGCTGTCAAGTACTCATTTTTTCCCTGCTAGGCAAGCTTTGAGCAACACCCTCTGAGTTAGTGCATCCAGAGGCCTGGAAAGATTTTCTCTGGTCAGAGTGAATTTTTTCATAAAAGCAGTTTTGCTCAAACCTTATTTTTTGTGATGGTCGATTTAAAAGAACAGCATGCAGCTATGAAATTTTGTATCCTGCTCAGGAAAAATGCCGGCGAAACTGTTGTGTTGTTGCACACCACTCACAAGGACAGTGCTATGGGAAAAACTCAAGTGTACGACGGATATTCTTGTTTCAAAAACAGTGAAATATTGATTGATGACAAACCTCATTCCGGATGTCTGTCAACTTCCTGAATGGATGAAAATGTTGACTTGTAATGCATTTGGAGTTTGTTCCACCATGTCAGGATTGTTATTCAAGTTTTCTATTTAGAGGTTCTGAAAAGATTGTGTAACAGAATGTGACCCCCCAAAAAGGCCTGATTTGTTGTAGATGGGGGGCTGGTATTGCCATCACAATGCAACTGCTCACACAGCCATCTCAGTCCACCAGTTTTTGGCAAAAAAACAGCATACCTGTCTTGGCCCACTCACCTTAGTCACCCACCTCCCTCTGTGCAACTTCTTTTTGTTTCCATGAGTGAAGAAGGACATGAAAGGACAGCAATTTGAAGACATAGAAGAGGTGGGGGAAAAATGATGGAGGTGCTGTCAGCCATCCAAACAGATGAATTTGAAAAATATTTCCAAGAATGGAATCTCAGAGTGTAATAGAGAGTACTTAGAAGGTGATAGATTGTTTTGTAAAAAAAAATAATAATAAACAGCTTTGAAAAAAGATTCCTTAGTTATATATGGTAAGGTTTTTTTGTTTTCTTTTGTTTTACATATTAAAGCTTTTGATGTTTCGATGAGTTTTTAAATGCCCAATTATAAAAAATATAGATTAGAGACTATATTATCTTTGGACTTTTAAATTTTGCCCGCCCATTTTTAAAAATTCCATTTAGCCTTTCTATAAGACATTAAATTTTTTCAATTTTGCCTTTTGGAAGAGTACTTTCTGTTAGGAATATTTTTTAAGTATTTCAACCATTTAAGTAACAATAATAGCTTTTCCTCAGAAATTTTCCTTTCTGAGTTTTACCATGCTCTAAAGAAATATTTAATTTATGGATGAGAGCTTTGTCAAACCGTGCAGTCACTAACATAATTACAGACTGCTACAGAAATCATTGCAAGGCAAAAACTAAGGAGTTCTGCACAAGCACTGTAGACAGTGTCCACGAAACAGGGGTGAACGATGTGTGGTAGTGGTCAAGAGAAAGTTCACCAGTTTGCAAGCATATTTTTGTGTTCATTCATTACAGGTGTGTTCGTAGAGTAATTTCAAGCTCTAAGCATGATAGGTCTTGGTCTTATATTGATCCGCTAATGCAGACATGTGCTTGTTCCATAGAGCTTTCAATAAAGAATTCACTATGCTAGCAACTTTCTCACGTGACCCTTACTTAAATACTCCCAATTCTTGTTGCTCTCCATTATTCTATGACCTTTTCAGACTGAGGTCCATTCACGCTGAGCAATAGTTACCGTTTTCTCTGTGTTGACTCTATTCATGGTGATCCCATGTGTGTCAAACGCACACAGTTGTGTTCCCCAGGGTTTCATTGGCTGGTTTCTTGAAAGTAAATTGCCAAGCCTATTTCCAAGGAGTAGACTCGCACAGCTGAGAGTATTAACCATTTTCAATATTCAGGGACTTGGACCACTAGTTAAGAGGAGGCTAATGACTTTTATATTTATAAACATCAGTTGAATTTATTCTTAGGTTTGTTTGTTTTATTTCTTATGGTAATCATGCAATTCAAAATAATAAATTAGACAAAGGTGATATTATGTACATCAAAAGTTGACTCTTAGAAATCTAAGTGGGATGTGTTAGAAGGAAATTGTTTAAAGAGAATTACTTGGGATTATGACAGATTTTCAGCAAATGGCATTGAAGTATAGATATATAGGACCCAGGGTCCAAAGATAAAAGGAAGTTGGGTTGGGGGCAGGAAGAGAGAACAATCTTCCCCCAAAGGAAGAATAACATGTAAAATGCTTCTAAGCAAAAAAGTTCTCTATCTTTAGGGGAAAAAACTACTTTTTTGTCTAATAGTAAATGAAAGTTTAGGTGTTGGAATCCACCAGCCTTTCCACAGGAGAAAAATGTGGTAATCAGTTTCAATTGAAATATAAGCCTTGACCAGATCTACTTATCCTGTATGGTTGCCTGTGAGCTGGAATTGACTTTTCAATAGTGGCTTTGTTTTGTGTCTTTTGAGGTCTTTTCTTTTTCTTCTTCTTCTTTTTTTGGGGGGGGCAAAGTAATTCGAAAGTGAAATAAATAGTTAAACATTAATATAGAAAAATGATAAAAGGTCAAAATCATGCACCGAAGAAAGGCCAGGTCTTTTAGTAAGTAGATTTTTCATTTCATATTTTCCATTTTCAGTATAATAGCCCTGTGTTCTACAAATAAAGTACTTTGAGCCTAGAATTCTCTGTTTAACCTCTCCACAATCCCCCCTCCATCGCTTTTGTAAATGAAAAGTGACTGCTTCTGAGTAGCGCCCTCTGAAGGTGCACATATATTATTTTGAGGGTGACAATGAGTAAAGGAAGGACAAGAGGAATAGAGAACTCAACTGTTTTGAGCAGACTGTTTAACCATTTTCTCTTTCTTCAGTTCCATGTCTTACACCCAGATTCCACAGGATTCAGTCCTTCCTAAGCTCCTCTAGCGTCTTGACCTTAACATCACCCCTGCAACATGCTAGGGCCCCACGCGTCTTCCTTTGCTCTGCCTTCCAATGTGTCATTTGTCTGTCTGTTCTCCTTTAGAAAGTTGTTTCAACTTAGCTTTCCTCCTTCTGTTCTTCATTATTGTAACTTTATACTTTTTTAAAGGTTTATGGCATGACACAAAGACTTTCTGAGAATAACGAGATAATCTCATATGTTTGATCAATTTTTTTGTCTTAGAAACCTCTGGGTGGGCGAAATCAAAGTAATTTATATCACCATTAGGTGTCATTGAAACGTTAAGTCCATTCAGACTTACAGTGATCCTATGGACGACTGAACAAAATGCAGCAGAGCCCTTCACCACCTTCAGAATTGTTTTCTTTGATCCCATGGCTGTTGTCACTCTGTCAATAGCCTCATTAAAGGTGAGCCTCTTTTTAACTGACCCTCTGTAAAGTCTCACCATCCTTGATGCTAAGGAACATTCTAGCTATAAGTCCTCTAAGATTTATTTGTTCTTCTGATAGTCTGTGGTACTTTTAGGCTCTATGGTACTTTCAGTATTCCTTGCCAGCACCATACTCTAAATAAAACAATTCTTCTCTGGTTTTCTTTATTCATTGTTCAGTTCTCACATGCATATGAGACATTTGAGAAATACCATGATCTTGGGTAAGGCTAAGGTGCACCTTAGCCTTCAAAATGACATCTTTGCTTTTTAACAGCTTAAATAGATCTTGTGCAACCTATTTGAAAAGTGTTTTCGGAATCCAATAAAATGAAAATCTTGACAACTTCGATCTTTCTCTGCTTATCATGTCTGCTGGTCCAGTTGAGGGTTTTGATTTTCTTTACATTGAGTTGAAATCTGCACTGAAGACTCTCGTCGTTGATCTTCATCTTTGCTCATCTGGGTTGACTAGGGATACAAATCCATAGAGACTCATATGTTTATAAGAAAGAACTTTCCACAGGCGAGGGAGAGAGGGCCCAGACTTCCACCCGGTGGGCCAAGATGTGAATGCAACGTATAGGCATGAGCAGGGAATCAACAGAAAGATCAGTGGGGCCGACCCCTTATTCCAACTATGTGGGGACCCCCTACCTTCCACCCCAGAGGAATGCACTTTAGAGGACAGCACTGAAGCTGCAGCTCAGGAAGTGGGCACGTCTAACCAGGAGCAAACAAAGAGGGAAAGAGAGAGTGGAACACATCCTGGCCCACCAGGCCCTGAGGATAATATTCTAGCTCAGAGCAGCCAATGCACAGAGTGGATCACAGGGCTGGCCCCATCACAAGGCACGATGATGTCCCTCACCGACACATAGTGCTAAGGGGGACAGCACTGGGGACAGGGTGTGGGAGATGTGCCCCATCCGATCCCACCACACCGGGGTGAACACTAAAATACTAATAGTGTACTGTGGAACAGCAAGGGGAGAAAACAAAGAAGTCTCCTAGGAATGCAAAGGTGGACTGTGGCGCCAGGGCGTGACACTCCAGCGGATCCACTTGGAAGACACTCATAAAGGTCAGTGGACAGACCTGGAACTGTGTGAGGGTTTTTCAGCTTTTGCTGTTGATTTTTCATTTTTTCTTTATTTTGTTTTGTTTTGTTGTGTTACCTGTTGTTGATTTATTTTGTGTCTTCTTTTTTTGTTATGTTTTGCTCTGCTTAGGTTTTGTGTGTAGTATTGTCTATGCATGCCTATCTGGACAAGATAGGCGGGATGAACAATCTGAAGTAGAGAACAATGGGACCGGTGGTTCAGGGAGGACACGGGAGGGGGAGAGATGTGGGAAAGGGGTGGGGGGCAACAAACCCAGGGACAAGAGAAGAATAAGTGATCTCAAATTGATGTTGAGGAGGGCATAGAATGCTTGGGGGTGGAGGGGGGTTGTCAATCAAGGGCAATGTAGCCTAGAAGAATTACCAAAACCAGAATCAAGGTCAAACATGATATTGGGTCGGGAGGAAAGTAAAAGGAAATAGAGGAAAGAACTGGGAGTCATAGGACAGTTACAGAGATCTAAATACAAGCAGGTATATATGCAAATACATTTATATACAATGACAGGGAAATAGATCTATGTACATATATTTATTTATAAAGTATTACAGTAGCAGATGGACATTGGGCCTCCACTTAAGTACTCCCTCAATGCAAGAACAATTTGTTCTACTAACATGGCACTTTGTGATGTTCACCTTCCCTGACATGTTCGTTGAAGACAAAATGGGTGCATAAGCAAACATGGTAAAGAAAGCTGATGGTGCCCAGTATCAGTAGACACAGCATCTGGGGTCTTAAAGGCTTGAAGATAAACAAGTGGCCATCTAGCTGGGAAGCAACAAAGCCCACATGGAAAAAGCACACAAGCCTATGTGGTCATGAGGTATCGATGGGATCAGGTATCAGGCATCAAAGACCACAAAACAAACAAAAATCATATCAATGGGAATGAGTGGGAGGGCAGAGTAGAGACCCAAAGACCATCAGTAGTCACCTCCCTGTCAGAACAGCCACAAGGAAGAGAAGAGCCAGTCAGGGTGCAGTATAGCATCGATGAAACACACAATCTTCCTCTAGTTCTTTAATGCTCCCCCCCTCTCCCACTACCATGACCCCAGTTCTATCTTATAAATCTGGCTAGACCAGAACATGTGTAGTGGTACTGATAAGAGCTCACAGCACAGGAATTCCAGAACAGATAAACCCCTCAGGAGCAATAAGGGAACAGTGATATTAGGAGGGTAAGGGTGGGTGAGAGTAAGGGTGATCCGACCACAATGATCAACATAAGGCCCCCATCCCCGGGGGACGGACAGTGGAAAAGTGGGTGAAATTAGACAGCAGTTGGTTTAAGACAGGGAAAAAATAGAGTAATTTATAAATTATCAAGGTGACATGGAGGAAGGAGGGAGGGGGGAACGAGGAGCTGATGCCAGCGCTCAAGTAGAAAGAAAATGTTTTGAAAAAGATGATGACAACATATGGACAGATGTGTTTGACACAATGGATACAGGCATGGATTGTGATAAGAGCTGTATGAGCCCCCGATAAAATAAAATAAAAAGAAAGAGCTTTATATAGAGTAATTGTCTATTAAGAAAACATTCCAGCCCACTCTAGATCGTCCATATGTCTGATATTAGCCTGTATGCCCAATACCAGTCTATAAATTCTTCTTCAGACTCCTGCAACACATGCAATGATGCTGAACACAGGAAGAGCACAGGCCATTAGGTGGAAGCTTGTGGATCCAGTGGCAGTGGAAACATCTCAGTGCTAGCATAGGCCTCCATGTGGCTCCTCCAGCTCCAGAGCTCTGGCTTCATCAAATAGCTCCATACAGCTCATCAACAGGAATATCTAGCAGGGAGAAGGTGCCTGGCCTCCAGTGAGCTATTTATATCCTTTGTGCCTCCAAATGAGGTCATCAAGCTGTGACCTGATTGACTGGCTAGACTCCACCCCTTCACAAGTTGACAAGAGATTATGTAACTGCCACATCATCATTCTTCAGCTTCAGTAAGTGCTGCACATCCTCTCTGCTTTCAGGAAGCTATGTTATGTGCCTTCCCCCAATCCTAATGCAAACTTCATCTCTATTTCAACTTCTCGGATTATTGGCTCTGCATCCAGATTGACTAAGGATGGAGAAAGGATACAACCCTAATGCACACCTTTGCTAATTTTTTAAAATCATTTTATTGCGGGCTCATACAGATTTACTATCCATCCATACATCTATTGTGTCAAACACCTATTTGCATTTGTTGCCATCATCATTTTCAAAATATTTTCTTTCTACTTGAGCCCTTACCTTCGCTAATTTTAAACCACCTTTTCCTGTTCTATAAGAATGGCTCCTTCTTGGTCCATGTACAAGATTTACATGAGCGCAATTAACTGCTCTGGAATTCCCCTTCTCCCAAATGCCATCCATTGTTTGTGGTTATTTGCACATATGGTGTTTTGCATAGTCTGTGAGATATAAGTAAACATCTGCCTGCTAGCCTCTGCATTCAGCCAAGATCCATATGATGTCAGCAATGATAACCATTATTTTACAACTTCTTCTGAGTCCAGTTTGAATTTTGGCAGCTCCCTGTGAATATACTACTGCAACTGTTTTTAATTATCTTCATTGAAGTTTTACTTGTGTGCATTAATGATGTTGTTCTTGTTGTTAGTGTCATCTGGTTGGTTCCAACCCACAGTGACCTTATGCACAACAGAACTAAACACTGATCAGTTCTGCACCATTCTCGCAATTGTTTTCATGCGAGAGCCCATTGTTGCTGCCATGGGATCAAACCATCTCCTTGAAGGGCTTCCAATTTTTTGCTGCCTTTCTACTTTACTAAACCCGGTGTCCTTCTTCAGGACCTTGTCTCTCCTGACAACACGCTGCTGTGAATGTAGTTGATGAGCTTCAGCACAATTATATTTGCATGTGCTATCAATGATATTCTTCTGTAATTTGAGCATTTTATTGGGCCACCTTTCTTTGGAATGAGTACAGATAGGGATCTCTTTCAGTCAGTTGGCCAAGTAGCTGTCTTCTAAATTTCCTGGTAAAAATGAATAAGTGATTCGAATGCTTCTTCCGCTTGCTGAAACATTTCAATGGGCATTCCATCAATTCCTGGAACCTTATTTTTGGCTAATGACGTCAGTGCAATTTGAACTTCTTCCTTCAATGCCATGGGTTCTTGCTCATATGCTACCTTCTGAAATGGTGGACTGTTGACTAGTTCTTTTGGGGATAGTGACTCTGTGCATTCTTTCCATCTTCTCTTGATGCTTCCTGCATCGTTCATATTTTGCCCATAGGATTTTTCAATAGTGCAACTCGGGACTTGGATTTTTTTTAAACTGCTTTCAGTTTAGGATATGCTGTGTGTTCTTCTAATTCTAGAGCCTTGTGCATTTCATTATAACATTTGGATTTTCCGCTTGCTCTGCCCATTGAATTTCTTATTCAATTCTTTGACTTCACCATTTTTTTCAATTTTCTTTAGCTACTCTGCAATACAGAGTAAGTTTCCAGTGTCTTCTGACAGCCACTTCAGTCTTTCTATCCTGTCTCTTCAATGACCTTGCACAATCTTCATGTGAGACGCTCTTGAGCCCTCTCAGCTCGGCAGGTCTTCTCTCCTTAGTGTTCAAGGAGTCACATCTATTCTTGAGATATGCTCTAAATTCCAGTGGGATACACTCAAAGTCATATTGTGGCTCTCTCAGACTCATCTTAATTTTACTCCGCTTTATCCTGAGCTTACATATGAGTCACTGATGGTCTGTTCCACAGTCAGCCACTCGCCTGGTGTTATTGAGCCTATTCATCATTTCTTTCCACAGATGTAGTCTATTTGATTTCTATGTACTCCATATGGAGAAGCCTTTTGTGTTGTTGAAGACAGATATTTGCTATGAATATGTCCTTGGATTTGTAAAATTCTATCATGTGATCTCCAGCTTCAATTCTATCACCAAGTCCATATTTTCCAACTTTTTGGTTCCAACTTTTGCATTCTAATTATCAGTGTATCTTGACTGCATGTTTGAACAAGTTCTGACTGAAGTCCTTGGTAGAATTCTTCAATTTATTCCTCAGTAGGTTTTGTGGTTGGTGAATAAATTTGAATAATAGTTTATGGATTAGATTTCCACGAAGGTAGATAGATATACTCCATCACAGATAGCATTGTACTTCATGATTGATTTTGCAATGTCCATTTGGACTACAAGGGCCACAGGATTCCTCTTGATTGTGTTATGCCTGGCATAATAAAATTGCGTGAGTTTCTGACTCAAAATGGCCAGTATCAGTCACTTTCAGCTCACTAATGCCTAGGCTATTGCTCTCGATGAGTTCCGTTTCATCTTTGGTCACTTACAATTTCCCTCGGTTCAGACTCACTCAGTCCCAGTTCCAGTCATTAGAAGATACCTGCAGCTGCTTTCCCTTCACTTGACTTGTGCCCCATCAGCAGTGAAGATGCCACAGGCTTTCTCTGACGCACGTCACTGCAGTGGATTCCACTCTGAGAAATCAATTCCCCCTCAGTAGCATTTCAGGTAGCTTTGGACCCAAGGGCCCATTGCCTGACACTGTCTCCGACACTGTTCTGCTTCCATTCCTGAGGCCCTCAGTGTCTAACAATATTCTGAAGGTATGCATTAGGTTTTCAGCTGTTGCTTCTTCCAAAAGAGGGAGCTAAGTCCTTCTCCCTAGTTTATTTTTAGTCTAGAAACTCTATTCAAACATGTTTACTTTGGATGACCCAGCTGGCATTTGAAATACCACAGGGACATAGCCTCTAGCTTCACAGCAACACCGCCCCCCTCCACCACAGTTTGACAAACTGACAGACACACGGTCAAGATTAACGTAAATGTTTGATCATTTTTTACTTTCTTTTGAGTTCCCTTTCTTTGTAAAGGCAAAAATATGGATCTCTTCCAGTCAGTTGGCTGTGTAGCTGGTTTCAGTATTTTTTGGCATGAACTCATAAGTGCTGTTAGCACTGCATCAGCTTTTCAAAGCATTTTGTGGTTTTTCAGTACCTGGAACTCTGCATTTTGTAATGCATTCAGTGCAGCTTGGACTTCTTTCTTCACTACCATCGCGTCTTGATCATATATTCCCTCCTGAAATGGTTGATTGTAAATCAATTTTTTCCGTACAAAGATTTTGTGTATTCTCTCTATCTTCTTTTAGTGCTTCCTGCATTATTAATTATGTTAATTCTTCAATATTGTAACTTATTGCTTGACTAATTTCTTCATTCTTTTGGCTTCAGATATACTGAAAACTCTTTTGGTTTTATAATTCCGGGTTTTAAAACATCTCATTACAATGTTGTTTTTTTGGTCTTATAATGCTGCCTTTGAGAATTTATGTTCAGCATGGTTACTTCTTTACCTCTTCCACTTTTTTGGTAGCTGATTTTTGTTCAAGAGAAAAATTCAGAAGCTTTTCTGACATCAATTTAGATATTTTACACGTTCCCGTCTTTTTAATGACCCTTCTGCCTTCTCCATGTCATTCCAGTTGGGTCTATTCCCGCTAGGTGTTTAACGTGTCAAATCTGCTTGAGATATTTTCTGAATTCATGTGGGAAACTCTTGGTCATAGTTTGGTTCTGGTAGTCTTGTTTCATTTTCTTCTGCTTCGACCTGAACTTGCATATGAGCAAATTGGTCTGTTCCTTTGTTGGCTCCTGGACCATTTTTGGCTCATGATTTTGAGTTTCTCTGTCCCCCCACCGCCACAGAGAAGTAGGCAATTTGATTCCCATGAAATTCTTTAGATAAGATCCACATGTATAGTCACATTTTATATTAGAAAAAGATATTTGCAAGAAAGAAGTTTCTGGTCTTGCAAAATTCTGTCATGATATCCCCAGTTTCATTTCTGTTACCAAGGCCATATTTTCCAATTACTGATCTTTGTTTTCAACTTTTACATTCCAATCACCCATAATTATCTCATCCTGATTTGCAATCAAGCAAATTATAGGCAAAGGGAAATGAATGAAGCACATCAATTCTCACCTTTCCAAAGGACTTCAGAAAACTGGATCCTTATGTACATGTGATCAGTATATATGTATTAGTTAAACTGTCTCAGAATTTGGAAATATATTTAATCGCTGAGAATGAAACAAATTAGAATGCTGGAAGACAAATAATATTAAAATATGCAAAGCTCTATGGCAATTAAAAACAACACTAATGGCAAAAGTAATATATATAAAAACTAAATCACATACCACAGCTACATCAGTGAACAGGGATAAGTATGTTCAGAGATTCCATAGAGAGAAATTTGTGAAAATGAAGGAGGAGTGTACGCTGTTCTTTTATCTTAGAAGGAAAACAAACCTAGCTGTGTGTCTAGAAGAAGATGTTTTAAACATTAAATACATGATAAAAAGTATCCTGGAAAATATTTTTTATCTCAGAAGAGTAAACACAACTTTGCAATTTTGCAACTGCTAAAAAACAACCTTGTAATGCCAGAGCCCTGAATTGAAGCAAAGGGAGAACCCACTGAACAATGGGAACCCATTGGGAACAAAGGCAGAACCCACTGAACAATGTTATGTAATACATGGCTTCTCTTAGAGAAAGTGAAAACCTGAAACGCATCAGAAGAGTGTATCCTCAGCCGAAAGAGAAAAAGGGGGAAATGATCACAGAGTAGATAGTGAAGTAAAGAAGAGAAATGAGTATTTATATAGGTTTTAGAGACACATGAAACATATGGCATTTCTAGAATGGGTGCATCCGGATGACGGTGCTGGCAAAGAGTGTTGACAGCACCAGGGACCACCAAAAGCACAGACACATCTGTGTCAGAATAGCTACAGCCAGAATGCTTCTCACAAGCCAAGGCTTCCTCTCGTGTACCTCGGATACGGTATCAGGAGAGACCAGTCCCTGGAAAAAGGCATCATGTTTGGTAAAGTCGAGGGTGAGTGAAAGAGAGGAAGGCCTGAACAAGAGGGAATCACACAATAGCTGCAGCAATGGGCTCAAACAAAAGCACAATTGTGAGGACAGCGCAGAACCAGGAGGTGTTTTGTTTTGTTGTATGTAGGATTGGTGTCAATCGGAACTGACTCAATCATCTAACAACAAACCAAATCCCCAGGGCAGGTCCTTAGGAAAGGAAACGTGGTGTGAAATTGTTGGCCCCAGGCCCAATTACTTCTTCTTAAGGGAAACCTCAGCCTTGCTCTTATGGTGACTTCTAATTGGTTAAGTCAGATCCTCAGAGATTAACAAGGATGATCCCCCTTTTCTTAAAGTTGAGTGATGACAAACTGAATAATTGCATCTGCTCAATGTCTTGGAAATAACACTGCATTATTATTTGGTTGGATAAAAGTGGATACGTATTCTGGAATTCACATTCTTCACAATATTATCTGTAGTTTTTATGATCCACACAATTGAATGCCTCATCATAGTCAGTAAAACCCAAGTCAACATCTTCCTGCTTTCAGCCAAGCTACACCTGACACCAGAAATGATATCCCTCATTCTGTGACTTCTTTGAAACTAGCTAGAATTTCTGGAAGTTCCCTGTAGAAGCACTACTGCAAAAACAATCAATTATCTTCAGCAAAACTTTGAGTGATATATAAATTAATCCAATAATTTCTATATTCTGTTGGGTTGTTTTTTTAAAAATGGACACATATATGGATCTGTTCCAATCGCTTGGCTAAGTAGCTATAAGTTGAAATTGAATAAACATCAATGAGAGTTTTTTGTTTGTTTGTTATTTGTTTTGGTATTTATTGCTGTTGATACAAATTTCTTGGAATAGTTTAATCAGTTCTTTGGCCATTGCCTTGAAATAGTTCAATTGGCATTTCATCGATTATTGAAGCTTTATTATTCACCAAAGCCCTGAATGCAGCTTGGACTTTGTCTTTCACTGTCCCAGTTGTTAATCATATGGAACTTCCTGATATGCTTGAAACTGCTTATCGTTAGTACAGTGAGTTTGCATACGCCTTCCATCTTCTCTTGATGCATCCCGGTTCATTGAATTTCTTGTTCATTGAGCAATCTATCCTCACTGCCGTCTATTCAATCGCTCCTCCTAGTGACTCTACAAGGGAGTATCTGGGAAAAAAGGGGATTTTTCAAAGCTATGTATATTAAAAAAAAATTAAATCATTATATTAGAGGCTCGTACAATTCTTATCACAATCTATACGTTCATCCATTGTGTCAAGCACATTT